>NC_141597.1:6674939-6984939 GCF_047967505.1 Dipteris shenzhenensis
CACGTCGAAGGAGGCATGGGATACTTTGACAAAAATGTATAGCACAAATACGCAAGCCAGGAAAATGCACCTCAAGCAGGAGTCGCATAATGTGCAGAGAGAAAATATGAGCATCAATGACTACCACATGAAGGTGAAGAAGATTGCAGATGCACTTGCTTCTATTGGGTCACCAGTGGAGATGATGATTTAGTTTCTGTGACCTTAAATGGTCTGGGAAAGGATTATGCACAATTTGGGACATCCATTGCCGTCTGTGAGAATTTTTCTAATTTTGAGGAGTTGATTGCTCTTCTAATTTCTAAAGAGTAGAGAAATGTTGGTGCATCTTCTTCAAGAGGAACTTCAAAAGAAGCTATCTTCTACTCAAATACTAGAGACAAAGGTAGAGCACGCCGATTTGGAGGCCATGGCAGAAATTAGAATATGCAGCAAATTCAAGAAAACCAATCCTACGTAGGAGGATGTGGTAACTTTAGAGGCAAGGGGAGCCAAAGAGGTCGTGGTGGATGGCAGAGAGGCCGAAATGCAAACATCAATGTTGAATGAGTGTTGAATGCTACTACTGTGGTAAAATGGGTCATATGGTTAAAGACTGCTATAAAAAGCAGATTGACATCATGACTGGAAAATTGCAGCCAGGCAATTATGCATCCTCTATACACAGGGTGATGATAGAAATGAGCATCTGTTTATGGTGTAGCACATGACCAATTCTGTGACAAGTGTAGAAGAAAGCAATGATGTGTGGTATGTTGACTCAGGTGCATCAAACCACATGATAGGTCATACAGAATGGATGTAGGATGCAAGGAAAATGGAAAGACCAAGATTTGTGGAGACTAGTGATAATATTGCACATCCTATTGTGCAGATTGGTAAAATTCCTTTGTCTATGCAGGATTGAAAAAAGAAATATGTGTCTGATGTATTTCATGTCTCGAATATCACCAAGAACCTAGTTTCTATTGGTCAAATGGTTGAGCAGGACTTGCACGTCTGATTTAATCCTCATGGATGCTTTGTTGAGGATATGAAAAATAAAGGTCACTTGATAGCAAAAGGGAAGAAGAAGGGTAGGACGTTTACATTGGATGCGGACATGCCTAAATTGAGTGTAGCAATGTTTGCACATGGGACTCGCGTAGTTGCAGATATTGATATATGGCATAAATGCATTGGTCATGTTAATGTACAGTGACTTAAATTAATGCAAGCCCAAAATATTGTTGCAAAATTGCCTAAGTTCAAGTTTGCAGAAATCCATAAGGTATGTGAAGCCTATCAATTTGGAAAACAGGAAAGGAAACCATATCCTAGACATGTTCAAGAGAGTAAGAGGCCATTGGAATTAATCCACTCTAATGTGTGGACTACTAAAGTTGCATCTATTGGAGGCTGTCATTATTTTGTCATTTTTATTGATGACTACAGCATAAAAGTTTGGGTGTATTTTATGAAACAGAAAAGTGAAGTGTTTGGGCACTTCAAAGCTTTTAAAGTTATGGTTGAAAAAGAAACATGCCTGCAAATAAAATGCCTAAGGTCAGATGGAGGGGGAGAGTACCTCTCAAATGAGTTTGCAAGTTTCCTACAGGAGCATGGCATACAGCAACAATATTCATGCAGTCATACCCCACAACAAAATGGACTTGCAGAAAGGAAAAACAGGCATATTGGAGAGGTGTCTCGTGCCATGCTTAACAAAAAAGACCTACCAAATTATTATTGGGATGAAGCAATTGCTATAGCAGTCTACATAATGAATAGGACTCCCACTATAGCAATACATGGCATGATGCCAGAGGAGAGGTATACTAGTAGGAAACCAGATATTTCTCATTTCAAAGTTTTTGTTTGCATTGCCTATGTTCATGTGCAGCCAAATGAGTTGAGATCCAAGTTGGATCCAAAAGCTGAGGAGTGCATCTTTATTGGTTATTCTTTGCAGTAGAAAGGATATAGATGCTATAACCCTTCTACTCGTAAGTTTATAGTGAGCAGAGATGTTTTTGATGAGATGAGCAGCTGGTATAAACCAGTAAATTTGATTGATGATGTAGATGCACAAAATGGTAATGCTGCATAGAATTCACAGCAGTAATCACAAAATATTAGTGGACTTATAGCATCCTCTAGCAGTGGTTCACATACTTCACCATGGATAGGCAGATGAGATCAAGAGGATCTCCTCAAAGCAATGTAGATAGTGGTATGCAAGTATCACGAAAAGGAAAAGAGAAAGTAGATCAGCACATGGTTGATGTGAATGCAGATCACTCTTATGTGGATGGTGAACCTAGTGGCTCAGAACAGAGCCTTGAC
This sequence comes from Dipteris shenzhenensis, assembly GCF_047967505.1. Taxonomy (NCBI): domain Eukaryota; kingdom Viridiplantae; phylum Streptophyta; class Polypodiopsida; order Gleicheniales; family Dipteridaceae; genus Dipteris; species Dipteris shenzhenensis. The sequence goes on from NC_141597.1 coordinate 6,677,265, forward strand.
GATGAGTTGGGAATTCCTTTTGTTGTTACACTTGGAGTAAGGAAGACAAGGGATGTTTTGAGAGCACCTAGTAGTGAGCCTATTTTGCATAGGTCTACCAGAGCTAGGTATCCTATGGATAGGCTGTAATATGATGGATTTACAGCCATTCACTATGCCTATATGGTCAAAGTGATACACGAACCAGAACCCACTTCTTTTGAGCAAGCCATGGGAAAAGAAAAATGGGAGAAAGCCATGGATGAAGAAATGGATGCCTTGAGAGCAAATGCTCCATGGGAATTGGTGCCTTTGCCTAAAAACAAGAATGCAATTGGTTGCAAGTGGGTGTATAAGGTGAAGCACAATGCAAATGGTTCTGTGAATGGATACAAGGCAAGATTAGTTGTCAAGGGGTATGCACAAACATATGGCATTGATTATGAAGAAACATTCAGACCAGTTGCAAGGATGGCAACCGTAAGAGTAGTCATTGCTATGGCTACATCAAAGGGATGGTCTTTACATCAGATGGATGTAAAGAATGCTTTCTTGCATGGTGATTTGCAAGAAGAGGTCTATATGGAGCAGCCACTAGGTTATGTTCATGTTGTCCATCCTGAGTTTGTTTGCAGGTTGAAGAAAGCCTTGTATGGCTTGAAGCAAGCACCCAAAGCATGGTCTAACAAGATAGGGTAGTATCTTGTCAGTATTGGCTTTCAAATTTCCAAGGCATATTTCTCACTTCATGAGAAAAACAGAGAAAGGCATTATGCTACTTGTCATTTATGTTGATGATTTGATCATCACAAGTGATAGTGATGAAGATATTCTTCATGTGAAAATGCTATTGAAGCAAAAGTTTGAGATGAAGGATTTGGAAGAGTTTCATTACTTCTTGGGCATTGAGGTGATTAGATCCACAAGTGGGATATGGCTCTTGCAGAGGCAGTATGGATTGGACATGCTATCCAAATATGGAATGATAGGCTGTAAGCCTATTTCAGTTCCTTTGGAGCAGAATGTGAAGTTATGCGCAGATGCAGGTGAGCTTCTGGAAGACCCTACTATGTACAGACACATAGTAGGAAGTTTGATTTATATGGGTATTATCAGGCCAGACTTAAGCTATGTTGTTGGTTTGGTAAGTCAGTTTATGCAGGCTCCAAGGAAACTGCATTTGGATGTAGCTAGATGCATATTGAGGTATGTAAAGCCCACATTGTAGTATGGAATATTTAACGAGACTGGGGTTCAAATACAGTTGCATGGATACATTGATGCTGATTGGGTTGGTAGTATTTCGGATAGACGATCTATAAGTGGATATTTGTTCTCTTTTGGGAGTGTTGCAATCACTTGGACCAGCAAGAAACAGCCTACAGTTGCCTTGTTGAGCATAGAGGCTGAGTGCAGGAAGCAGCAATGGCTGCATGTGAGGTAGCTTGGTTGCATAAGCTACTTTATGATATGCATCAGTCTATAGATTGGCTAGTTGTCATTTATTATGACAACATGAGTAGTATGCACTTGGCAAATAATCCAGTCTATCATATAGAACAAAGCACATTGAGGTGCATTATCACTTTGTGCGAGAGAAGGCTCTAGTAGGTTTTATTCATCTAGTTTATGTCAGCATAGAGGATCAAGTAGCTGACATATTCTTGAAGGCATTGGGTGCAGAGAAGCTGCACAAGTTCAGAGACCTACTTGGTGTGCAAGAATTGGGATTGAGCTCAAGGGGAGTGTTGAGATATCGAGCTCCACTCATGATATGCTAGGGTGACCATTGTGCATTTATGTTACTGACTTGTTATTAGCTGCAGATGTGGTTGGTACACCACCCATAAATAATAGCTAGATGACAGGTATCTTTATGTACTCTAGTGAGTGGCTCAGTTAGTATGCGACCTTAGTTAGCTGAGTTTGGTTTGAGACCCACATATAGGGTTCACCTATTCCTTTTGTACTTAGAGAGAGTTTTTTTGGCTTTTACAACTAAGAAGAGGAAAACTATTTTCAGTCTCCACCTTTGTGTATATTCCCCCATTGTGTATGTGAGAAAGCTACAAGTGAGACTCCTTCCTTCTCTCCTACTCTCTTCACAAGGGGGGGGAGACTGATAGATAAATTAGAAAGGGATAATTGACACAGATGTTGGAAATAGGAGAGTGAGAGAGCAAGAGAGCTGAATGTTAGTTTGCAATAGATGAAGTAATTGAATATAAGAAGAGGGAAAGGTTTTGTCTAAGTGACAAAACCTTATCCTTCACTAACCATAGTTAGTAAACTAACTGTGGTTAGGGGAAAAAACCTCTAAAGATGGACAAGTGCCCCTAACCTACTTATTACATTACATTGGTCACTATTAGAATATAATAATAATTCTAACACCCCCCTACAATGCCAATGTCATGTACAAGGAAATGATCAATCACCAAAAGGAGATAAGTTCAGGGCACTACGAAATGCATCAAACTTTTCATGGGGAAGTGCTTTGGTGAAGATGTCTGCAACATTGTCATGTGTTGACACATAGATCATACTGATCTCTCCTGCATGCAACTTCTCTCTAACATAGTGATAGTGAACCTCAATGTGCTTCGTGCGAGCATGAAACACAGGATTCTTTGCCACTGCTATAGCACTTTGACTATCAGTGAGAATTGGAGAAGGACCCTCTAATGAAAGACAAAGATCAACAAACAAACGACACAACCAAACACATTCAACTATCACTGTGAAAGCTGCCTTATACTCAGCTTCACATGAGGAGGTAGCCACTCTAGATTGTTTCTTGCTCAACCAAGAAATGCAAGCATGTCCTAGAAAGAAACAATTCCCACTGGTGGACTACCTAGTATCATAGTCTCTAGCCCAATCTGATCGCTATAAGCATGCATCTATAAGTCACCCCCCCTGGGAAACATCAAGCCAAAAGACTTTGTACCTTGCAAGTAATGGAAGATGCGTTTTATATCCTGCCAATGCATAATCTTTGGGCTGTGCATATGCATGCTCACCTGAGAAACTGTAAACTAAATATCATGGTCGAATATTATAGAGAAAAATGAGGCATCCAATAGCCTGGCTATAGAGTGTGACATCAATGATTCACCTGCATCATGCATTGTAAGCTTCAGCCCCGGCTCCATGGGAGTGGACATAGGCTTGCAATCATGCATGTTTCAAGAATCTATCCAAGAGCTTTTGAACATACTTGGACTAAGACATAACAATGCCACGTTTCTCTTGAATAAATTGGATCCCTAAAAAGAAATGTAACAAGCCCAAGTCTGCCATATCAAATGTAGCTTTCAATTGGGCTTTAAAATCTACAATTACTTCCTCATTTGATCCAGTGAGCAACATGTCATCTACATAAAGAATGACGACCAAAATATCCCCCCCATTCTTCTTGATGTAGAGGGTGCTCAGTGGACTATTGTGCAAGCCCTTGCTGGTTACAAAGGCATCAATTTTTGCATACCATGCATGTGGGGCTTGTTTTAGCCCATACAAAGCTTTATTCAGCTTGCATACCTGATGTGCATTTCCTGAAATTTCAAAGCCCGGAGGTTGTTTGACATAAACCTCTTCCAATAAGTCTCCATTAAGGAAAGCTGTTTTAATGTCCAAGTGATGAACATTCCATTCAAAATTTGTAGCCATTGCTATAACTGACCTGATTGTGGTCATCCTAAATGTAGGAGCAAAAGTCTCCTCATAATCTATGCCCTTTATCTGAGCATATCCTTTTGCAACCAGCCTTCCCTTGTACCGATCACTGGACCCATTTGGTTTTCTTTTGACTTTGAAAACCCAACGTGTACTTGTGGCATTCTTGCCTGATGGCAAATCCACGACATCCCAAGTCTGATTTTTATGAATGGACTGCAATTCTTGTTGGCTCCTTGACACATTAAACGATAGCAAACAGGAAACTCCTCTGCCAGCCTGTACTAGAGCACCTATCCGAAAAGAGCATGCTAATTTGGTTGCTTGTGCATTAGTTGCTACAGCATGCAATGAGGAGCAAGTATCCCATCAGCATGCCTTTCAGAGTGATTGTTGGTTGAAGGCTATGCAAGCTGAATTGGATTCTATTTATTAGAATAACACTTGGGAGTTGTGTGACTTGCGTCCTTGCAAGAATGCTATTGGAATTAAGTGGGTTTATAAAGATTAAACGGAAAGCTGATGGTTCAGTGGACTGTTACAAAACTTGGACACCAAAATCTCACTTTCAGTATTCTCTATTTTGTGTCTAAATACGCGTCTAATTCTCAGTGTAAACGCGCTAATACACATGCAAATAGATGCACTAATACACACAATGTTAGACGGGCCCATATTTTCTCAGTGTAGATGTGCAAATAGACATGTTAATACACGCACAAATAGATGAGCTGTTAGATGCACGATTAGACGTGCCTGTAATTTCTCTATTCAAACAATGCCTATAGAAGCGCCTGCTATTTTGTGCGTCTACCAAGCACGTCTATAGTTGCTTTGTGTTATTGTGTAAGAGCTATATTCCTTACTGGTAGACCAAGCACTTAGCATCATTCTCTTTTTACAATCGTGCGCATTTAAACAATAATGTTTGATTCATGCAATAGGGTAATGAAATGTTCAACAATATGGGGCTAAAATTATGGAAATATTTGGAAGAAAAGTTTGTGAAAAAAGTTTTCGGGGAGGGGGGGAGGGTAATAAAAGCCCTATTTAAATTAGATAAATAACTTCATTATCAATATAATATCATAGTACTTTATCCTTCCTTCAAGTATGATAGCCCTACCATCACCCATATGGCGAGGAAAAAGCAAAACAAAAGACTATTTGATAAAATAATCAGACGCCCAATCCTCATTCAAATCTACAACAACATGGTCGAGGAACAATGAAAGAGGAGACAAGAGGAGGATGAGGGCGAGGAGGTAAGAGAATTAAATAAAGACACAGAGGACAAGAAAGAGTAAGGGGAACCATTAAACCATCATGAATGGGTAGAGGCAATTGGAGAATCCGGAGAGTCCAAGAACACGAAAGAAAACATGGAGGAATGGGTGAAAGCACAAAAAGAAGATAGGAAAATCAAGATTTAAAGGCAAGGCAATGAGAGCTGGAGTAGAAACAACCACCATGGCGGAACCATACTATTTATATATGCCATTTTTCAGCAATGTAGTATTCTATAGGACAATATGCACACCGTCATGATGTTAGGACCCTAATTATTACTAATGGTACTAATAGATTGTCATAGCTTCATAGCTACACCAAGTGCTTTTCCTTCCATTTAAATAAATTACTTCCCAAAAATTTTGTCCATCCATCTATAAAGCCAGTGATAAAGAGGATTTCATATTTACTTCTACAAGTATACATGCGTATGGCAAAAATTAAGAGCTAAATTAATAGAAACATGTCCATGGCTATACCTTCCCTTCATTGAATTAAACATGTAGTTGTTTGTCCCCATCTTATGTTATTTTCAAACTCTCTGAGTTCCCTTAGTTCATGCATGTAAGACATGCAGAGCGACCCCATTAATACAAATACAAGAACTGCCTTAACCCTTGAAAACTACACTAATCATAGAGCTAGCCCTTGCCTTTTCTTTAAATCCATATCACATGATTGGATGAGCTTCTAGGAATCTAGAAATCTTTGAGATCATTTCAAGGAGACATGCATACATTTAATTGATATATGGGTATACATTTTTGTAATTTTCCTAGGCCCTGATTTTATTTTTCCCGTACAAAACCTCCCCCATACTTAGTCATTAATTCAAGCATAGATTCAACTAGCATTAACCCTGTTTGCCTAAAGCATTTGTTATCATCACCTGAAATAGTATTTTAGTACAATCTAGTCACTTGTTGACCTCCCCTCTCATCAACCCATTGGAAGGCACCTTTCCTCAATGCATCATGTACCTCCAATGGATGACATTTTAATACTTTGTCCATGCAATGTTTCTTAGTAAAGAAATCGAAACCAAGATATGACATAATATTTATTCTAGAAAGCACGATTTGAATGGGAATCCATGATATCTCGGTCAAAGACCATGCTCATTATTTGCCTCAGCTCTTGTATCTGTTTCACGTCATATTTTATGAACATGTGAGGGATGCTAGAAGGGTGTGGATGCTCCTGTATATATTTTATATTTTCGCTCAGGATAATTGTGTATGTCAAAGACAAAGCATTGGAACAATTTTAAAGTTTGGCTACAAGATTTCACCCTGAATGGTATAAATATAGATCACTTTAGAACCTAGGGCAATCATTATGTGCAATATACAAGATAGTAGGTTAATTATGATATGCACATGTACAAAACTCCAAATTACATGTATATGTACAAAAGAGTGAAAAAAAAACTCAAAAGCTACAGATAGAGTATTTCAAATGTGTGATTTCTGGCACGTATCGGCCCAATATATGATTTCATTGGCCAATATATATTGGAGGATGAGATATGAGAGAGATGTTTTCACAAGAAAGAACATGGTTTCATTCCATGTAAGAGGATAATTTGAAATTAGCATAGTTACATCTGCCAATTCGCTCACTATAATTACTGAATCCCAACAGTGCACAAATCATAAATCACACACTATAATTACTCAATCCCAACAGTGCACAAAGCACAATCTATAATAATAGTCTAAATGGAATATTAACAAAATAACACACTTAAAATACACCATAGCTCATATATTTTCTTTAACATAGTTACATCGACTCAAAAGTTTTAAGAAATATCTTGCCACTTTGCTCACTATAATTACTCAGTCCCAACATTGCACAAACTAGTTTCATTCCATGTAAGAGGATAATTTGAAATTAGCATAGTTACATCTCAAGAAATTTCTTGCCAATTCACTCACTATAATTACTGAATCCCAACAGTGCACAAATCATAAATCACACACTATAATTACTCAATCCCAAGAGTGCACAAAGCACAATCTATAATAATAATCTAAATGAAATATTAACAAAATAATATTCTTAAAATACACCATAGCTCATACATTTTCTTTAACATAGTAACATCGACGCAAAAGTTTTTAAGAAATATCTTGACACTTTGCTCACTATAATTACTCGGTCCCAACATTGCACAAACTATAATCTATAATGATTCTCTGAATGGAATATTAAGAAAATAACATTCTTAAAATACACCATCACGAACCCATTTTCACATTCTACAATCTATCATAGCACACAACTAAATAGGGTTTAAAATAAAGAAAATTGAAAGACATTTCAAACTAAAAGACAATACATGACCATCTTAAAAAACATGAAGCTAGATACTTGTTCCCTATCCTTAATGTTTACTCTATAGTTACATATGATTGTTGAGCTTTGATAAGAGAGGCGTATATCGTATACATCTGAAATTTTCCAATAGGTTCTTGACTATACCTTGAATATCAGGGAAAAAAAAAAGGCGTTGATCACGCAGCTGATTCAATAAGTGGCTCTGCCGCTTCCCACTATGGAAAGACAAATTCCATAAGTCAATATCAGATCAAACCAATAGTTAATTTAACATCCCTTGCTCATTCAGTTCTAGGCTCCTCGACGTCAAAATTTACACAAGAAGCCGTCCATACGTCAAAATCAACGCAAGGAATCTTGTCTACGGCGTAAGGACTGGCCTGAGGGGTTTTCTGGGAACGACATCGACGTGGCCTCTGGCTTGTGTGCCTGTCGGAGAAGTGACCACTGTCCCCCCACAGGTTTCTTCTCGATTGTCCAGACAACGTCAAACCTGAAAACACAGGTTTCTTATCCGTGACAACGTCAAACCTGCAAACACGCCCATTGCCAACTAACCCATTAGGTTTTCGACATGACAACACAATTTCACTATATACAGTAGTCATCGATTAACTCGGTTGATAGTTTTTCCTGTCCAGTCATCAAATTCACATAGAACGTGAGACGTGAAACCTGAACAGATGCCAAAAAGCCCATTAGGTTTTGACAGTCATAACGAAAGTAAACTTTCAAAATTATAAACAATCGCGATCCTCAAAGTTCATCACCAAGTGAGGATTGTCAACTGCACCCATCTGGATATTTATATGTTGTCATAGGTGCTTATGGAGCTCATCTCTACGTTCTATGGTCGCATGTTATATTGCCCGAGGGACAACAGTCGTGACTCATGCTTTCCTTCTGTAAGGCTTCGGCGTGCAGGCACTGAACAAGCCTAATCGCATGGACGTCAAACAGTGCTCATCGCATGTGAACGACCGTGTTCAGGACGTCGGACAGCCTTGAAGGCTGAAGACAGACGGGAGAGAAGCTTGCGGGGAGTGACTAGAAGTGGCCCTGACAGATAGAGAGCGAGCACGCATGGCGCCCTGCATAAGTCTCGCAAACCACACTGTGTGCTCATTCTCTTCTGTCAGAGCCCTCACCGCTTCCTTACTCCAACGATTATTATCAGGTGAGCTTCGGCCTTTTATAAAGAAATCAAACCGACGTGAGGCAGGAATCTAGAGAAGACGCCTAAACAAGGGGAGGGCAAAGAAGGAAACAGCCTGTCCCGTATTTTATTATTCTTCTTGCCGTTTGTCTGATGTCATCGCCCATATTCGGGCGTACAATCAAAGTCGGCCTCCTCGATTGTCGTGCTTCTGATTCTCCGAAGTTTATTTTAGCCGTATCCGTCCAAGGCGAAAAAGTACAAAAATAGACCATAGGGATTCTCGTCTTTGAACCTTGGATTTCACAGCTAATCATGGCCTTGGATTTAAATGAAAAGATGAATTGCATTCATAGGGCCTTCCGAGTTAAGAAAACGAAGAGCTACCCATGAATGCCACTAATTTTGTGGAAGATCTTCCCAAAAAATAGCAAGTGGCCGCTTAATAAGCCAAAAAAGTCTTGAAAAAGAAGAACACAGACCACCAAATTTCTCTTTTAGGAGGGGCAAGCCGAAAAATCAACTGGTTCCATGCCAATAGGAGGGATGGGTCCAAACACTAAAACAAAGGTTTTGTGGCCCACACATGAAGGCCACCCACAGCATGCCCAAATCCTCCAACCACTTCATAATTCCTCCAACCGTCACACCATTCACACCCTTAGAAGCTTGAGTTATAAAACATGACAGCTGGGTAGTGTGAGTCATCCTCGAATTCTATTTCCTCAATCTAAACCTACCTTTAGTGGAGGAGTCAATAGGAGCCCACACAACAAGAGTGCACTAGTGAGCATGGGCCTTCTAATATAGCTGCAAAGCAACCACTTTTGGATGCAAAGAGAAAGCAAACGACTTTTAAAAAAGGGAAAGTAAACAAATTTTTTTTAAGGGACAAAAAACTATTTCTTAAAGGGGTTGGACTATTAAAAGGCAATTTTTGTAGGATGATCTCCATACATGGCAATTAGAAAAATGAGTGCAGTATACACAAAAGCACTAGCTTCAGCTTATGAGGCTTATGAGGCTCTAGACATCAACAATCTGTTTGAAAGAAATACTTGAAAAAATTTGTGAGCTCTGTAATTGCAACAACATAATATTATTTGTAAGATCATGCACTCTAGAAATGAATACTCTATTTGAAAGCTCCATAGTTGTAATGTCATAATGTCTTTTGTAAGTTCATGCACTTAAAAAATGAATGTTTTAATGCACAAGAAACCAAGAAGCTCAATTTTTTCCTTCAATGGGGCTTGAAAAAAATGTTTGAACTAAGTATTCTTTGAACTACCAAAGTCGATGCTATAGCCAATCTTATTCCAAAACTGTTTGAGGATTATGTGCAAGGAAGATGTTAAGCTAGAGTTGAAAATTAATGGATTCCTACCATGGTTATCAATGGAATACATTTTCCACTAGGAAGTAGTCAACCCCACAAGGAAAAGGGCATGGACTCACTAAGAAAAGAGCATGGATTTGCAAAGAAGGGCCCATGGCTACCCAATGCTCTTCAAGAGCATGAAACACTAGAGATTCTTTGCAAGGAAAGATAGTTCTCCAAATGTGGGAAAGTGGGGCATGTGGCTGCCCAATGCCCTAAAAGGCCAATCATCCAGAAGTTAGCTACTGAGAACATCACAAGGTCAATCCGAGTAAATGATTGAAAGTTACTAAAAGCTACCAGAGGTGGAAAAGATGGAGGGGAATCTCCAAGGAAAAGAAAGGACTCAAGGCAAGATTAGCAAAGTACCTTGTCAAGTGCAAACACAATTTGGCACTTGATGCCAAGTGGGTGAATACAGAAGTCTTCTCAGAACATCCTCAAGTTTTATAGTTCTACCACGCATGTGATTGTAGTGAGCATGTTTTTAATGAATGTATGATATTATGTAACCTGGCTTGAAGGTTGTAATCTACATTTAGTTGGATTTAGTTCTACAAAATGTGATTATAGCACGCATGTTGTTTTTCATGGAGCAATCATGGAGTTGGAAAAACTCAAGGTTGCTTCAAAGTGGGTAACCTCTACTTAGCTCAATTTGTAGTTTAAGAGTTAATGGGAACCATTTTGATGGTGTGAATGGAGTATTGCTTCTTAATGTATTAGAAGAATATATTACTCCTCAATGTGTCACAAGAAGAAAATATTGCATTAGGCTAGTCATTAATCACATTGTTGCAAGGCTTGATTCAATACATGCAACAAGATGAAATTCCTTATAGCTGTGTCAAAGAAAAGTTCCTTATTGAGGCCTCCCTCAAATTCATTCACAACAAACACCCACCGCCTATGTACTTGGTATGTATTGCCAATTGTTAAATTTTCTTTTTCCTTTAGCTTTGGGATTTAGAAAATTCTCCCCTAGCATATTGTTATAGCAAGCTCAAGTGCCCCATAGCCTCTTAGAAAACTTATAGAAAAAATGCACTTGTTTAAAATACTTGCAATATGGGTTAGATTTTATTGCTTATGCTGGGAGTGGACATGCCTTTCACTTTACCCTGAACAATGGTAGATAGCATTTAGACTAGATCGCAAAGGGAAGGGAAATTTAAAATCTATGCAAATGAGCATAGAGTTGCTAGTAAGTAGGGACAGACATAGTACACCAGCTCCTGCGAGCCCTCTCCCTCCCTCCTGCAGCCTCTACCCCCCTAGCTCACCCCCACCTCGGCCGCCCTCACCCCCTTGCCTCTCCGCCCTCACCCCCTTGCCCTCCGCCTCACCCTCGCCTCGGCCGCCCGCACCCCTTGCCTCTCCGCCCTCACCCCCTCGCCCCTCCACCTCACCCTGTCCCCTCGCTTCGCCCTCACCCGCCCTCACCCCCTCGCCTCTCCGCCCTCACCCCCTCGCCCCTCTACCTTACCCCGCCCCCTCGCTACGCCTCACCCCCCCTTGCCTCTCCGCCTCACCCTGCCCCCTTGCTTCACCCTCCCCCACCCCCTCGCTTCGCCCGCCCCCCGCCCCCTTGCTTCGCTCTCCCCCACCCCCCGCTTCACCCCGCCCCCTCGCTACGGCTGCCCCCCGCCCCTCCCGCCCTTCCGCCCTGCCCCTTCGCCCCTCCCACCCTTCTGCCCCGCCCCCTCCCGCACCTCTCGCCCCACCACCCTGCCCCACCCCAGCCATCCCCCGTCCTCGCCTCTTCACCCCACCCGCCCTCCATCCTCAGCCCCCACCCCCACCACCTCCGCCTCCCGGCCTCATGCCCTCGTTTCCACCTCCCTCTACCCTCCAACCTTCCCGCCCTCCGCCTCCGCCCTCACCTGCGCCTCTGCTTCCCCCACCTGACTCACGTCGCCCCGTTTTGCCTCACCCGTCTTCATCACACCCAGGCTCCACCCCCCGCATCTATCCCCCCCTTTTTGGGTGGTAGCCTCTTCTTCATTGGAGGTCTCGTAGTTTGTCTTGGCGGTATGGCGGCTCCCTGCCCGGAACTGGAGGCCCAGTCGGACCCTCCCTCTCCAGATGCCTACCGTGTTATCTTGACAGAGCAACAATCGTCTCGGGTTCAGGAGGTTGCCAATGATTTTGCCCTTACCTCTGTCTATGGCGGAGTCATTGGACATTCCCCCTCCAGATCAGCCATCAGGGACTGGCTCCAGTCCATTCTCATGCTAGAGGACGGCCACATTGAGGAGGTGGCCCTTATGGGAAGGCGCATCTTCTGGCTCAAACTCTCCAATGCGAAAGCTGCGAGCAACCTGATTGCTGGTTCCCCCACTTCTGTGGATGGAAAGATCATTATGATAGTCCCTTGGTACCATGGATTCAGTGCAGCGGATTTTGATGCTCGGTTCCACATACCTCGCCATCCAGTGACGCTAGTTTTTCCAAGCCTTGCTACTGAGCTGCGGCCGATTGTCAGGGACCTGGGCTCCCACTTTGGCTAGGTTATGCATGACACTTTCGTCGACGCGGTGACTACGGTAGGAGCCCCCCGAGTCCGTGTGGCTATGGCGGACCCTACGACTCTCCTTGCAGTGATCGAAATCGTGACAGATGCCGGCAGCATTACCCAGAGCATGGTAGTCACAAGACAGCTAGGCTAGTGCCTGAGGTGTCACGACTTTGGGCACCTGGCTGCTATTTGTCCATGATTCGCCAGTTCCTCTCGGCCCCCCCCGCCCCCTCCCCCTCTGCCCCCTCCCCCCCCCTCTGGGCAGCCACGTCAGAAGGAGCAGAGGCAGCCAAAGTCCGGTCCAGAGTTAGCTGGCGGTTGGACTGAGGTCAGAAGGAAAAGTGGAAAGAATAAGAAGATTTCCGAAAAAGGCAAGGAGGCAGAGGTTACCCAACCTGCAGCAGCACCTCACAGACCTGACAGGCAGCCGCCCCAGGGTCCTGGGAGAGTTTCTTCTTCGACGGTAGCCCGCCCTCCACAGCCTCAGGTCCCCCTCTCTTTCGCTCCCCAGCCCCCTTCCACTCAGTCCCAGCCCCTTCCCCAGTCGCACCCCCCTCTTCCCGACCCGTAGCTTTAGCCCCCGCCTCTTCCTCTTCAGTCTCCTCCTCTTCCTTCTCAGCCCCAGTCCTAGGTGCAGCCCCATCCCCCCCCCCACCTCTCTCAGCTCTCCTGCAGTGTCAGCTGTACCGATGGTTCCTCACCCGCGGGCAGCCCCCACTCCCCCTCCTCAACCCCCCGCGCTAGTCACCTCCGTGGAGTCTGAGTTGCCTACCCCCTAGCCACCTCCCCCTTCCCCTCCACAGGCAGGACACCCTGAATCTACACCACCACTGGAGCAGTCTTCCCTGTCCGTCAGTTGCAGACTCTGGTGGGCCTCAGCTTTAGGAGAGAGAGCTTCCTCGTGACTTTTACAGATCTGGCCCCTGGGACTACTTGGATGTGGCCGCGACCTTGGGACCTTCCCTGCTTGTCTCGACATCAGTATCTTCCTGCTCCGCAAAGGGGCGGATGGGAAGATCGCAGCCTTGGCCCCGAGGGATGGCCCTAGCTTAGAATGAACCATAACACATCTGGTAATCAACCTAGGAATTGAAGTGAAGCTACATGAAGAGATGGAGACACTGGTGGAAAAGGGGAAGTAAGTGGACATGGGTTTTGCTTCCAATTGGGGGCCTACTGCTAGCGAGACCCCACACATCATGGAATTCACAACAACACAAAGCAACTATAGACGCGCTTGGTAGACACGCAAAATAGCGGGCGCGTCTATAGGCGTTGATTTAGTAGAGGAATTACGGGCGCATCTAAATGCACGTCTAAAAGCTCATCTATTTGCGTGTAAATTACCGCGTCTACGTGCGCATCTAACCTGAGAAAATATGGGCCCGTCTAACATCCCGTTTATTAGCACATCTATTTGTGCGTGTATTAGCGCGTTTATTTGCGCGTTTACACTGAGAATCAGACGTGCATTTAGACGCGTAAATAGACGCAAACCAGAGAATACAGAAAGTGAGATTTTGGTCTACATCATTGCTTTCCAAACATTGCCCATGATTACCAAAGCACATAATTTTTTGCAAGCCCACATATACAAGAATTAAGTGAGATGAGGAGAATGAGACAATATGTAAAATAGTTTTGCCAATGTCAATTATGGGGCTACGGTTCAATCTCATCCTCAATGAGATCAACCCTTGCCAAACTATCTACTTCAAAATCCAAACAAGTGTTTAGATCTACAAATACATTCAACCCACTACTACTTGTGCCACTCATGTGCTCATCGAAATCAGCTAGGCTCGTCCTCACGGGTAATGGCCTCAATATCTGTATCTCCTATCTCATGATCATCCTCGTCTCTTGTATCACGGTCATCATCACGTCCATGGCCATGATCATCCTCCATATGCTCCATATTAGTGAATGTACTATACATCACTTTGGAACGTGGCATAATAGGTATGACATGCCACCATCTATTATTATCCACCATTGGTTGATAGACAATCTAATTCAAACACAAATATAATCGTGTTATTTTTCTTGCATCAAATATTTAAAAGTGAGTATTTTTATATGTGTGCACAGTACCTGTTCACATTGTTGCGGTAGTACTAGTGTGTCCTTCCTACTTTGCCAAAACTTTGTGGAGTCAATAGTTACAAAGCCACTTGCATGGCGTTTGATTGTTGCATTAGGGCCTCTTTCCACCATGTCCTTAAACCACTTTACATCCAAAACATACACAAAGAAGCGTCGAAAGTCAAGCATAATAATATCTTGGATTATGCCACAATAATCATCCATGGCTCCATTGGCTCCCTCAAAGCTAGCAATGACGCTGCAATCTTGTGCGTTTCTCTTATCATCAATCCGTTGTGTTCGAAAATGCTTGGCCTCACACCATATAGCATTGAACATAGTGCACTACACCAAGAAAAAATCAATTAAATAAGCAATCTAAATTATTGAAAGCTCCTAACTTATGCATAACATTCTATATACCGACCTTGCTCATGCATCCCCTTTCATACTCCTATTCTTCCATTGTGATATGCATCCCCTCTTCTTTCTCTGCTTTCTCGATTTCATCAAGTAGCCAATCCACATGAATATCCTTTGGAAGTGCTCTTAGATGCTAAGGGTATGGCACACGAGATCCGTGGTGTGTACGAAAGAGGGCCCTTTCTTCTTGTCTTCTTGCCTTTTCATCCTTGTATCTTGTCACCCATCTTTTGATCACATCATTATTAAGCATGCAAAAGAGGTTGATACTATATTTATGCAACTCCGTGTCTATTACTTTGTTGCATCCTTTCCCTTGAGGCACAATAGAGGTCATCCTTGGGTCTTCATCATCTCTCCATAGTCATGGGAGAGAGCTATCCACATCAACAAGAAACTCAAAAATATATACAAGTGACTCTTGTACCAACCAACCCTCGGCCATGCTACCTTTGGGTCTTGCATTTTGTCTCACGAAGCCCTTCAAGGTCTTCATGAAGCGCTCCAGGAAGAACAACCATCGTGCATGTATAGTACTGCATATAGCAATCTCATCCACCAAATGCACTATGAGATGTAGTTGGCTTGTGAGAATAGAACGTGGAAATGTCTCCTCCACTAAACAAACCGCCTCCACTGACATAACTCGAGCATTCTCAAGCGTGGTGGGATTCTTGTAACTATATAGCATACACAACATACACAGTATTCTGTAAAATTAAAAAAAATAAAATAAAGCGCATCTATCAATGCATTTAAAAACGTGTTTATATACGCGTCTGTCTGTTTGACTTGCGTCTATAAACGTGTTTATTTGCGCATCTATTTATGCATCTAACTACGCATCTATACGTGCGTGTGTCTGATATATAGACACACAATTAGACGTGGGTCTCCAAATGCGAAAATAGACACGCCCGTAAGTTTTTTATCTATTCATGAAACGCGTCTGTGCACACGTCTATGGGTGCTTTGTCTTGTTGTGATTGGATGGTCATTCATAGAGCTCGCACATAGCTAGTTCCAAATCAAATTAAAATCGAAGGAATGAGATGATCTGGAAGCTTTGAAATCATGGGAACTAGTGCCAAAGCTTGAAATTTTGACCAAAATGGAGCTCACAAACAACTAGTCCTAAATCAAATCAAAATAGAGGGAATGAGATGATCAATCCATGCTCATGTGCAAGATCACTACTGCCAAAGCTTCAAATTATGACAAAATTTGAGTCTAGTTGCAAATCAAAATCAAAGGAAGGAGATGTATATGTGCCCACCCCTAAAAGGAGAGTTCACAATAGAGGTCCTTAACTTTAGAAACTTCTAAAAAAATTTATGAATACTCTAAAAACTTTGCCACAACAGGATTCTTAAGCACTATCTCTAGTAGGAGAGCCAATGCTAATGAACAAATTAGTTAATTTTTTGAAAAATTAGACATGGAAACTCATAGAAGTAGTTTCAATCCTCCACTATCAAACTACCTCTAAGGTGGTAGTGCTAACAAAATATGAGGGTTTTCACGAATCAATATAGTAACTTTAAACTATCACAATTTGAATAACACTTGGAATGGACTTTTACTATAGCCATAGATGTTTAGTGGTTGTGAGAGTACCCTTAAAATTCGAAGGGATATTTGTTAAAGTAGGATGTAGGTCCAAATAGATGGGTATTTAATATACAGAATTCACAAAAATCTAAGTAAAAGGGTTTTTCAATTTGCAAACTTGAAATGAATTAAAGATCAAAAGGTGTGTAGTATCCATTTGTAAATAGGGACTTTATCACTAGCTCTTGAATGCATGTTTCTATATTATCTACATACAAATAGGGAATTTATTGATAGCTCTTGAATGCATGTTTCCAAATACTATCTTTATTTTCTTAGATGAAGTGCTCTAGTCTCTCACTAGTGTGCTTTTTCTTAGTGGATTATTGCCCAATTTTCAACTCATTTTTAATTAAGGATATGTAGATATATTTAGCTTCAGATGCTCGTCTTTATAATGACATTGAACAAAATGGTTTTTTTAAAGGTGAAGGTCTTACACCTTGTCATAAGAAAATGCATGTCGATCTAAAGCCTTTCTAGTATCATGATGCACATTGGCAATCATCATAGTAACCATGCAACCTAGTCTCACTTTGTATGTATTTAGTTGGCCATTACTTTGTTACTTTAATATAACCTAGCATCCTTTGTCATTTTGAAACATTTCTAGTTAATGCATGTCATTCCTACTACCATGATGTCTAAAGATAATCATCATAGTAGCCATGGAACGTACTCTCACTTTGTGTGTATTTAATTCCCCATTCCATTGTTACTTTAATACAACCTAGCATCATTTAGTTAATTGTTCCAATGCTTTGTCTTTGACATACACAATGATCATGAGATAGAAAATAAAATATATGTCATTATATATAGGAGCATCCACACCCTTCTAGCATCCCTCACATGTTCCAGAAAATATGATGTGAATGAGATACAAGAGTTCATCATGGATGATAGAGCTAACAAGGTCATGACCCTCATGAGGAAAATAATGAGCATGGTCTTTGACCGAGATATCATGGATCCTTATTCAAATCATGCATCCTAGAAGAAAGATTATGTCATATCCAAACTTATGAAGGAGTACCCTTTACCTCCTGGTCTAGAGTTCTTTAGCAAGTGGATGAAATATTGCATGGGCAAAGTATTAAAATGTCATCCATTAGAGGTACATGATGCATTTAGGAAATGTGCCTTGCAATGGGTGGATGAGAGGGGAGGTCGAGACTAGATCCTAAAATATTATTTCAGGTCTAGAAGTGACTAGATCCTACTAAAATATTATTTTAGGTGATGATAAGAAATGCTTTAGGCAAACCGGTTTAATGCTAGTTGGATCTATGCTTGATTTAATGACTACCTAGGTATGGGGGATGATTTGTATGGGAAAAAATAAATTAGCGCCTAAGAGAATTACAAAAGTGTATACCCATATATCAATTAAATGCATGCATGTTTCCCCATGAATTGATGTCAAAGCTTTCTGTATTCCTAGAGGCTCATCCAAGCATGTGTTATGGATTTAAAGAAAAGGCAAGGGCTAGCTCTATGATAAGTGTAGTTTTCAAGGGTAAAGGCAATTCTTGTCTTTGTATTAATGGGTTCTCTCTCCATGTCTTGCATGCATGAACTAAGGGATCTCAAAAAATTTGAAAATAAGATAACACAACAAGACAAAGCACCCATAGATGCACGCACAAACGTGTTTATTAAACTAAATAAAAAACTTACGGGCGCGTCTATTTGCGCATCTAGAGACCTGCATCTAATTGCACGTCTATATATCAGACACACGTGCGTATAGACGCGCACTTAGATGCATAAATAGACGCGCTTATAAACGCGTTTATAGACGCAAATATAGACGCAAGTCGAACAGATAGACGTGTATATAAACGCATTGATAGATGCACTTTATTTATTTATTTATTTTTTACAGAATGCTATGTATGTTGTGTATGCTATATAGTTACAAGAATCCCATATCCACATTGTGTAATTCAATTCTTACAACTAACCGCATTTTAATTACAATTCCAAATAAAACATTACAACTCCAAAACGCAATAAAATTGAAAGCTCAAAAAGTGCTTGTATATACATATAGCACGAAGCTAAGCCATGCCATGTGGCTTCAAGTACAAAAAATAAGAGGAGTGTATATACAAGAGGCACAAAGCCAAGCTAGTGGCTTTAAGTACAAAAAAGAGTACCTAGCACTACTTGTACGACTAATCTATGTTCTCCAGGTCCTCGCTCCCTTCCACGCTCCCTTCTGTGCTCCCTTCTGTGACTCCTTCCTCCTCTTCCTCATCGTCTTGTGCATGGGCCTGTAAACAAGGGACAACATATATCAATGTATGAAAAATCAAATCTTTACTTATAATTTTGGCATTATTTAATTACTTTCAAATACCTGGGGGGCCGCTCTAGTAGCTCAGGTATACTGCTCCTCAGTAATCAACCCGTCATCATAGAAGTGCCTCCATGTATCTCCTCTGCGATGGTGGTGGTGGTAGGCTATCTCCACAAGAGTAGGGTATCTGCCCACGATCTCAAGCTGCATGATGACACACTTTGCGGAGGGATTAGTACAAAGAAACAACCTCCTAATAAACTACATAAGCAATATAATTTGAGATCGATACTTACAAATTGGGCCTCCCATGATTCAACACCACCTGCTCCAAAATGCATGCTTCCATATTCCTCCATCTGGATCCTCTGTGCCTCCACGTGCTGCAGACTGGGGTCCTCCCTCGTTGACTTCATTGCCTTCTTCCACTCACGCTTGTGAGCGGTGTGGGATGGGCCTCTTGGTGGTTGACCTACCTCAAGCCTGGCAAGCTCCGCTAGTGCCTGCATCTTAAGCAAAGATCTTTTATTGCTAAGTATCGTAACAATCTTTGACTTGGCCCATTTATCTCTGAACTAGCAATTGGGGGGGTTAGGATACCTAGAGCGAACAGTAGCGAGGGTCTTATTAGCCAACCTCTTTGGGTGGTCTTTGTAGTGGATAAAGCAATCTCTATAATTGTTAGCAATTATAGAGCGCATGAAGGCCATGATGTCCTTCCCCCGCGCATCCATCAAGATGCCTCCTGTTTGAGTGATGTCATAATAAATCGTACCATCACCCAGAGGCATGTCTAAATCATCTGAATCATCATCCTCCCCACCGTCACATGGCCCAAAGCACTGTGCCATGCATCCCCCACCGCTCTCCCTGCTACTACGCCTCCTACCTTGTCGTGTCGAGCTCATACGCTGGCCACTCATAGCTGGAGATTGCACAAGGCTACGCTGACCACTCATAGCTGGAGAACCGAGTCTCGATGGCACAGGAGTACGTCGACGGCTCTGCGAGACAGAAGGACCTCCTGACGGAATGGGGGAAGGGGCATAAGATGGGATGGGAGAAGGGACATAAGACAGCATGGGGGAAGGGGCATAAAACGGTATGGGGGAAGGGGCATAAGAAGGGGAATAGGACGGCTGTGCTGACTCCACTGGGGTGATCTCAAGCAGTGTGGGGTGGCTTGGAGTCTGTAGTTCCGACTCCTGGGGAGTGTTTAGAGTACCCGTCATATACCCGTATAACTTTGCAGGACTAGGAGGGTGCCCTAAAAGGTTATATAAGTCCTTCCAAATAGATTCCCGGGGATCAGGTGAGCTGGAAGCGCTTCCTGGCCACATGTTGAACTAGAAAAAAGGAAAAAAATCTATTACTGATGAGCTGAGAAGAAAGGGGAAGGGAAGAGAGGCTTACTGTCAAAGCGCATCTATAGATGCGTCTGATTTCTGTGTCTATAGACCCGTCTAACAGACCGTCTAATAGAGCATCTAACAGAGCGTCTAACAAAGCGTTTGACAGAGCGTTTAATAGAGCGTCTAACAGAGCGTCTATTGATGCGTCTGTCTGTGTCTGCAAAGAATTATATTGTGTTTATGTGGTTTATTAGGAGGTTGTTCCTTTTTACTAACCCCTTTGCAAATTGTGTCATCTTGCAGCTTGATATCATGGGTAGATACCCTACTTCTATCGAGATAGCCTACCATCGTAGACATAGGAGGCGACATACTTGGAGGCACTTCTATGATGAGGGGTTGATTACTGAGGAGAAGTATATTTGGGCTACTGGAGCGCCCTAATTGCAGGTATTTAAACACACTTTAAAAATGTTAATGTTGTATATAAATATTTGATTTTTCATACATTGATACATGTTGTCTCTTATTTATAGGCTCCTAGGGATATTGAGGAGGAAGAAAGAAAGGATACTTAGGAGGAAAGCTTATGTGCTTACCATGGTTAAGAATGATTTAGAATCAAATAATAGGCTTAGATTGTGCTAAATCAATTTAATGTAATTGTGGATGGATATGGCATCTCATCAGCCAGATTCTTGAGCATATTGATCTTAAGTATCATTTGACATTCAAACTTTCTTATCCAAGTTTACTTGAAAGGTTCCCATCTTGGTTGGAAATGAAGCACTGGACTACCATAGTGCCCATTCAAATGAATTCTACTTTGTCTTCATAAAACTAGCTTGGAT
The DNA here is from genome assembly GCF_047967505.1 of Dipteris shenzhenensis. Classification (NCBI taxonomy): domain Eukaryota; kingdom Viridiplantae; phylum Streptophyta; class Polypodiopsida; order Gleicheniales; family Dipteridaceae; genus Dipteris; species Dipteris shenzhenensis. The sequence goes on from NC_141597.1 coordinate 6,698,237, forward strand.
TTCTACCCACATAGTCCAAACATCTAATTGTGCTAGATCTTGTTCTAGCATGAACCACTAGTAGACTTTAGTACTCCCTTTGCTCAACATACTTTGGAAGATTAACTAGTGTGTTGGCCTGAGCTATGGGCTCTCTATTGTTGACAACTCCCTTTTTCCTTCAACCACATCTATTCTATATGGACGACTGTGTTCGCTCTGTGAACCCCCTTAGGGCATCGCGACCAGTTCAAGACAGATGGGAGTCCTTACTCAGTAGACACAATCTTTGGACTTCCTAAAAGTCCTTGTCAAATGAAAGGATGCACTATCCATTCAGGTAAATTTCTATTTGACTCACACTATCATTTTGTACTTATGATGCAAAAACTAGAAAACATATTTCGCACCTCATTTTTTCTAACTTATTAAAAATTTAAATAAATAAATAATAGTTTAAATTCATAGAAAAGCAATCCTTTTTTCTCCTATACAAGCTCCTTTATTTATTTCAAATAACAAACAAGTAAGAAATTAAAACATTGAAATAGAGAAGAAACATGGAATTAGACTCTTTTGTATTCCAAAGAATAGCAATATTTATGCTTATAAATTTACATTATCATATGTCTATAAAAGGATTTATGCTCTCAATGAGTCTTTGTACAAAGGAGTTTGATTCTCGAGGCAACAAGCACTACCCATGGGCTTTAGACTAATGATTGAATTTTTCGAGAATAATTTAATTTCAACTAGCCCTTGAGTCGATGGCTACTAGTACAATGACTAAATTCTACCTTTACAATGATTGAAATACAAATATCTTGATAATAAAAGTCATCTATTGCAAGATCCAACTTGGTCATCAGATTATTTACCTCATGTCTCACCATCACAGCTTGGTCGCCATATGCAATAACTCTCATTTGACCAACAAAGTCCCTCGTGTATATTATTGCTTGAATGGTATTTGAAGACAGCGCGAAATAATGGGTCTGTTGTGGTTGTTACAAACCCTCCCTTGTTCCTTATATTGCCACACAATTGTTTTCAATAGGAAGCTATTACATGACAATTCTTCATTTTCATTGTCTCCTTCTACTCCCTCCATAGCTAGCATCCTTTAAAACTATTCTTATTTTTGTATCTACCAAATAATTATTCATGTGCTTCTCGGCCTTTGAATTCCAAGATAACATGTTTCTATTTGTAAGCAATCTATTGTTTATCCATATTCTTAAGCCTACCTCTTGGCTCATCCCATCATACTATAAAATGTCATAGCTCTCCATGATCATCCTTGGGCACATATTTTCTCTTGTTTCTCACCAAAATTCATGCATGAGCGACAACAACACACATCAAGCTATATATATTTCATGTGCATGTTGTTAGATATGCTCAATGCCCCACCCTCCTGGTAACCAATAGTGGTCCAAGGTGCTCAAGTTGTAAGGCCCCCATATGAGGAGAAGCCATGTGTGTGCTCAGGACATTGGATGGTGGATCCTGACTTGCTTGTTAGATAAGGTCTATCAATGGGACTGTTGATGGTAGAAAGGTGATTGTGTGGGAGCCTCTTATTCTTACAGGGGCCTGGGGGCCAGCTAGCCCCCAGCTAGGGGGTCCCAGGGGGGCCAACGGCCTAGGGGTTCAAGGACGAGAGCCCCCGAGGTGATGGTATAGGGAATATTCCCTCAATATTTCATGGATGACTAGTCGGTTCCACCGACTAGGTTGACTGGTCGGCTCTACTGACTAAGACGACTCCATCGACTACGTTGATATTCCGACTACCGCCCTCATAGATATAAAGAGGCGACCTCCCCAGTCCATTGTATCAGATCAGTTCAGATCAAATCAAATCTTCCAACTAGTAGCTCTTCACCTAGTATCTGTCTAGATCGATATCTAAGCTCCACTGCATGTGGGAGCACACGGGTGGACGGAGCCATCATCTGTACTACATCAGTATTGAAGAAAAAGTTTGTTCCTCTCCAGTTTGCTGTGAACTCTCTATTCTTTGTTCAGTTTCTTTTCCACTATGCTATGTAATTTAACATGGTATCAGAGTCCACGCAGCTCTAAGGATCAAAGAATAGAAGAGAGGCGAGGGCTTCAATAGCATACGGAGTGATGGCAACAAAAAGTGGCTCAATAGGAAAGAGCTCGAGTTTAGTAGCTACTACTACACCAATAATCGTGGCGTTGAGGATTTTCCCACCAACCTTCACTGGAGGCAAGCTAGATGGTACGAGCTACACTCTATGGAAGTTTAAAATTACTGCTATTCTGGATTCATATGAGCTTCTAGAGATAGTACTAGGGACTGACCTAGAACCACAAGGAACCCTCGACCCAACAAATCCTAGGAGTATGATACCTCCTAATGCCAACCTTCTATGAGCTTGGAAATGCAAGAATACAGTTGCTCTGTGTGCCCTGGTTATAAGTACTACTGATAGTGTTTTGACCTTGATTCAGCATACATCTAAGGCAATTGTGGCCTGGAACATATTGAAGAGTCAGTATGAGATGCAGAATCAAACAAGGATCCAGAACTTGGAGAATCAGCTTGCAGCTGAGAAGTTTAATGAAGGAGAGACAGCGGAGACGTTCATAACCCAAATCAAAAATTTGCATGACTGGATGGTTGGTGCTGGGATACATAAGACTAGCAAAGAGCTAGCTCGGCAGTGTCTCTAGATATGTCCACCAAGGTTTGATGGATTGGTAACACCACTTAACACTCAGGTGAGACCCCAACCATTGTTATTTAAGGAGTTCTGTGCTTTACTTATGGAGGAGGAATTGAGGCTTAAAGCTCGAGATGGAGGTGGCAATGGGGATGCTACGTTCTCAGCCACTGCGAAAGGCAAAGGTGGTTCCTCCACCAAAGGTGAGTCCTCTACTAGTGGTGACAAAAAGAAGAAGGGCAGCAAGAAGAAGTTTCACGGAGAATGCTTCTACTGCAAGAAGGGCCACATGATTGCAGATTACTGGGTCAAGAAAGCAAATGAAAAGAATGGTACCCTGAAGAAGACAGATAAGGGGAAAGAGATAGCTAACACAGTGGAAGCAGAGTTGGATCTATTTCTAGCCATTGAGGAAGAGTGTTCCTCAGTTCAAGAAGCTTCAACCACTGATTCATGGGTGTTGGATAGTGGTGCCTCCCGTCACATGACCTACAAGAAGGGCCTTTATTGTTCCATGTAGCCTCTAGAGGAACCATCACCGTGATGGTTGGTAATAATGCAAAATGCCCTATTGAGGGTACAGGTTGCATTGCCCTATTGAGGGTACAGGTATGATTTCATTTGTTTCTGCAAATGGAGATGTTAAGAAACTATCTAATGTGCTATATGTTCCACAAATCAAGAGAAATTTTCTATCAATTGCTTTCATAACTAACCTTGACCATGATGTGAGGTTCAACAAGACAGGAGCAAAAATTCTGGATAGTGCAGGCAATCTTGTTGGCATAGGAGTAAGGAGGAACAACCTATATGAGCTAAGTGCTCTCATAGCCACTGCTGGAGTGGGCACAAGCAGACTTTGGCATGAAAGATTTGGCGACATCGGATTTGTGGTGCTGAAGGAGATGCAAAAGCAAGGTATGGTTGCTCACTTACCTATAGTCATAGAAATCAAAGAACCACGTGAAGGTTGCATGATGGGCAAGCAACTGAGAAAGAAATTCCCACAAGGAAGTAAGAATAAAGCAAACGCTCCTCTACAGTTGGTTCATGTTGACTTGTGCGGTAAGATGCCTACAAAGGCCTTGGGGGGATCTTCCTATTTTTTATTGATTGTTGACACTGTAGTAGGAAGATGTGGATGTAGTTTCTTCACAAAAAGGCTCAAGCTTTTGGTAAATTTAAAGAATGGCTACACCTTATTGAAAATGAAACAGGGAAAAAAGCGAAGAAAATAAGATCGGATGGTGGTGGTGAGTTTGTTTCTATAGAGTTTGGTGATTTTTGCAAGAGCAAAGGGATCAAGCGACAAACAACGGCACCACATATGCCTCAGTAAAATTTGGTTGTTGAATGCTGAATTTGGACCACCATGGAGATGGGGAGGTGTATGTTGAAAGGTGTTGGACTACCAAACCACTTTTGGGCTGAGGCTATCAATACTGCAGTTTACATCCTTAATCATAGCTATACAAAGGCACTCAAAGGTAAAACACCACATGAGGCTTATAGCGGTAAGAAGCCATCTGTCTCCCACTTCAGAACATTTGGGTGTGAATGCTATGCGCATGTACCAAACAAAGAGAGAAACAAGCTACAACCAAAAAGCACCAAATGTATCTTCTTAGGCTATTAATTATGATGAGAAGAAAGCCTATAAGTTGTATAACAAAGAGGCAAAGAAGATCATAGCGAGCCACGATGTGGTGTTTAAGGAGTAGCCACATGCAGTGGAGGCAGAGAAGAGATCTTCCACTTTATCATCAAGCGAAGAGGTAATTCACTATGGACCTGTCCCAGGAGCTATAAAGGAGGAGGAAATATCAGATGATGAAGGTATAAGTCACCAACTTGTTACACCACCAAAAAAGCCATTGCCATGATGGGTAAGGCAGCTCTATGACCATGATAATCAGATGCCTATGTCTATTGAGCAACATGCAGATGGACCAAGGTAGGCGATCTCAGAGAATTGAGGAGCAAAGGAGGGCTTCTGCTCACATAGTCAATATGGCCTTGATGGCTGAGATTATTGCAGAAGTAAAGGAGCCTGTGACTTTGGAGGAAGCACTTGAAGATCAAGACTAGAAAAACGCTATGAAAGTAGAATATGATAGCATCATGAAGAATGAAACTTGGGAGCAGGTAGATTGACCACCTAACAGAAAGGTTATTGGCACCAAGTGGGTTTGGAAGATAAAGTACAAGGCCGATGGGACTTTGGAAAAGTATAAAGCCAGATTGGTTGCACAAGGATTTTTGCAGGTTGAAGGGTTTGATTTCTAGGAATCTTTCACTCTGACTATCAGAATGACCACTATTCGTATAGTACTATCGGTGGCTGCTCATAAAAAGCGGCCAATTTATCAAATGGATGTTAAATCAGCATTCTTGAATGGTGACCTCAAGGAGGAGGTGTACATGGCTCAGTCACCTAGGTTTGAGGCTCCCATTCTGAGAACAAGGTATGTAAACTGAAGAAGGCTTTGTACGGGTTGAAACACGCCCTAAGAGCATGGTACCAATGGATAGACAAATTCTTTCATAAATTAAATTTCAAAAGATGTGCCTCAAATGCTAACTTGTATGTGTACAGGAAAGGTGGAAAATCTTCTATTATTGTTGTATATGTGGATGATCTCCTTATTACAGGTGACTATGAAGACATGATCCATCAGACAAGAAAGGTGTTGAGCACTGATTTCGAGATGACAGATTTAGGCTTGATGCACTACTATTTGGGGATTGAAATCTCGCAAGAACCATGCAAGATCTTCATGTCTCAACAGGAATATGCAAGGGAGATCTTGAAGGCATTTGGTATGTCCAAGTGCAAGGAGATAGCTACACCTATGGAAGTAAATGCGAGGTTGTCTATGGAGGATGCCTCACCACCAGTAGACATCGGAAGGTATAGGAAGTTGGTCCGCAGTCTCATCTATATGTGCAACACCAGACCGGATGTCAGTTTTGCTATTGGCATTTTGAGTAGGCTCTCCAATAAGCCCCGGGAGAATCATTGGAATGCAAGGATGCAGGTGCTCAGGTATGTGAAGGGCACTCTTGATTATGGCATCCCCTATGGTACGGGCATTTCCTTGGCTGGTCATTGTGACCCAGATTGGGTTGGAGATGTTTATTCTAGGAAATCAGTTTCTGGATATTGTCTCTCTTTAGGTTCAGGTATCTTCTCTTGGATCAGTAAGAAACAACCAATAGTGGCATTGTCTTCTACCGAGGGTGAGTACAAGGCAACATGTTTTGTTGCATGTGAAGTAGTGTGGTTGAGGAGGATCTTATGGCACATGGGAGTGCAAGAGGATGAAGTTTGACAATCAAAGTTGCATGGCCATTGCTAAAAATCGAGTGTTTCATGCATGCACAAAACATATAGAGATTATCACTATGTGCATGATTCGATTGAGGACAGGATAGTGAAATTGGTCCACTATCCAACAGAGAAAAATGGAGCAGATATCTTCACCAAGGCACTCAGGAAGGATCAGCTTCAGGGTCATCTTTAGAGACTTCGCATTGGGCCGAGAAGGTAGTTCACCTACGGGTGGACATTGAGGGGGGGTGTTAGATATGCTCAATGCCCCACCCTCCTAGTAACCCAAGTTGTAAGGTCCCCATATGAGGAGAAGCCATGTGTGAGCCCGGGACACTGGATGGATCCTGACTTGCATGTCAGATGAGGTCTATCAAGTAGATCATTGATGGTAGAAAGGTGATTGTGTGGGAGCCCCTTATTCTTGTTGATCATAGCTATAAAGAGGCGACCTCCCCAGTCCATTGCATCAAATTAGTTTAGATTAGATCAGATCTTCTAGCTAGTAGCTGTTCACCTAATATCTATCTAGATCGCCATCTAAGCTCCACTGTGGGAGCACATGGGTGGATGGAGCCATCTTCTATACTACATCAGTATTTAAGGAAAAGTTTGTTCCTCTCGAGTTTGTTGTGTACTCTCTATTCTTTGTTTAGTTTCTATTCCACTGCACCGTGTAATTTAACATGTCAATCTATAGATCCAATGAAAAAGAATTAGCTGGACATGGGGGCAGGGTAAAAAATAAGGAGGGAACAAGATTATGATAGTGTGGATAAATGGGTGAATATTTCCCCATATAGAGTTATAAATATTAGCTTTGCTACCACTGTTAGGGTGAATTTATAAAGGAGAGTCATATATGATTGTGGAGTCATGGCTAACTTTGTACAACATATCCGAGCAAGTGCTTATGATGCCAATATTCACTCATCACAGTTAGATTATTGTGGGACCATATGTGACATCTATGAAGTTGATTTTAGATGATTTAGTATTTTCATTCATGATGTCAAAGGGTTTAGAACTATCTACAATGGTCCCAATGCTAGAGTCAGGAGAGACAACTATGGTTTGTTTGCCACCATTGACTCCACTAGAGCCTAGACCAATGAAAGTAATACTTTTGTTCTTCCAAAACATTGTGAATAGCTACATACTAATGAATTTATTAAAAGCTAATATCCTCATTTTCAAACAAGTGTTGGTGTTGGTGTTCATAAATGAATATAATTACTAGCACCTAATTTGTATATCAAACGTAGGTGGTCTTTCATCTGGATCATTTGGATCCAAGATGGTGGTACGTTGTCTGACTAGCTTCTCGAAGCAAACATATTTTTGAAGTTAGTAATGTGGATATGGAGATGCCTATAGATTATCCAAATAATGATGCTGATGGATCTAGGGAAGAGGATGAAGATGAAAATATGGGCCATAAAGAAGGTGAAAATAATGACAATGTAATGGAGGAAGGTGCACATCGTGACTTTGGGGAAGAAGAGGGAGAACTAGAGGCCAGTGAACTAGAGGACCAATTTGGACCTCATATTTTTATAGTGACATTTTGTACATTAATTTGTATGTTAAGTTCACTATCAATAAATGAGTGTTTTGATCTCAATTTTGGTGTAGATACTCTTATATTTTTTATCTTTCAAATGACCAAACTTGTAGTCCAAAATTATTTTGGGACCCTTGGAAATGACGTTCTATAAAAACGTCAATATGAAAAATTGTATCGAGACTTCGTGCCTGCACCTGCCGCCATGAAGCATCAATAGATAGCATTGAAAAGAGGGATGTGTCTTATAGTAGTTTACACTAGTAGATGTTTAAGAGTGCATGCAGGTTCAGGAAGAACTTTGGAGCCTTGGATCAATCACATTATTCTTTGAGGTTCATAGAGGATTGTACAAGCTAGCCATGCCCAACAAGCATGAGCATAAGCTGAAGCTAGTCAGACTTGTCATGGCTCCCAAGTGGAGGAATTATCCCACTCTCTTTATCTTGTGCGATCTTGAATCTTGCAAAAAAAAGGCACTCCTAATTTGCAGTTCATATGGAAGGCATTTGAGGAAATCAAGTCCTATATACAATTCTATGGGAGGGGGGCTTTTATGTCTATTGATTCTATCCAGATGTCGACTATATTATTTTAGAAGTGCTCACCTCCCTAATGAGCAATTATTACTGGCTAGCATCATGTTTAAGAAAGGGCTTCAAACTTGGGGTTAATTATGGAATAGGTAATAGATTAGATGAAGAACTTGGCTAGAAATTAGAAGGGAGTTTGCTTTGAATAATCAATGCCAAACTTTAGTGCTACACATATTGGAGCTTTGGCAAGGGAGCACTCAGTGGAAAGGAGGAGACTTCTTGATTTATTGTAGAGAATTCAGTTGGGTGGGAAGTTCAACCTTTCTCCTAACTCCCACTCCTTCTTCTTACATTGAGGACACTTTCTAAACTCTCAATGTAAGGGGACATGTACAAGATAGGAAGGAAAAATGGAATGAAAGACTTAGAAACTTATGGAACTCTAAGATACCTAAGAAAACGTCTTGCTTAATGTGGCTCATTAATCACAAGGTTGTGTGGTCTAATGCAAGAGGATTCAATATAAGGAGAGGTGATGAAAGATGTAGGAGGTGTACTCTATCAATAGAAAACATTTTTCACCTCTTTGTTGCTTGCCCCATGCTAGAAAAGGCTAGAAATGCATTCATAATTTAATAAGAAACTAATAAACTAGAAAGCCATTCTTCTAGGTGATTCCTTTAGGACTAAATAGAATATTTAAATTCAAATTAGAGAACATGCATATGTGCCTACATCAATGAACATTTAGAGCTCATCCAAGACCTTGCTAAACATATCAACACGTGCATCTTGGATCTACAAAACTCCCACATATTTGCATAGAACTGCCTCTGTGCCTTTGGGTGTTGCTACTCTAGATGTTGCTATTGATGTACAGGATGTTAGTACTTAGGGGGCTATTGCTCAGGGTGATACTATTCAAGATGTTTTGATGTACGGTTTTGCTATTAAGATTAAACAAGATGGAGACCCTTCTTATTCACATAACAATGATAAATCTATCAGCATGCCTTCCACCTTTCATAGAGATACTCTCTGGGGATTCACAAGGGGAAACTTATGATATCATGTGAGTGTAAAATAGGGGGTTTTTTGAGATGAGGCATAAGCTTATACATTAGGGGTGGGGGCCCATTTAGTTTTTCCCTATCTTGCATTTAAGTTAGGGGGGGCTTGACATGTATGGGGGGGAAGAGGAATGGGTGTAGGGAAATACAAGTTTTTACCCCCTAAACATAAGAAGTACACACACATACACATTTGACTAGTGACAATCGGTCATATACAAGTGTGCATGAACTAAGCCCAACCTCAGGGCTACTTTTAGGCCATGCTAAGGAAACATATGGATATTGCCCATTGGCGAACATTTGAAGATGGTCTAATTAGTATCATCTGAATTTTCTTTTGGTTTAATCTAAATAATTGAGAAAGAATGTAGATTTAGGAAAGGGGGGACATAGTGCACTTTTGGTGGTATCCATATCTCATCCATATAAGCTTAAATAGGGGTGTTTTATTATGCTACATGGACAGTATATAAGGGGTTTTCTTGGTGTTCATGCACGCAGATGACTCCTTCTTGTACTAAGAGTGAATCCCTTAGGGAGATACTACTAAAGCTTAGTTGTTGTGTATAATTTTTCTCTTATGGTCCTTAAACTAGTCTCAGTACTCTAGATATGATAGCATCAGCACTAGCCATGTCACTTTTCCCTCCTATGAAGGGGAGTACAATGATGTATAGAGTTTTCTTGATAGCAATATAAATACCTTTCATTTTTCTTTTTTTAAATAAATATCCTCCATTTTTCCTTCATTCATTTGGGTAGACAAATAGCATCTCCTCCACACCATCTTTCACACCATACCATGGGCATTTTTATGAATGCAATCAATGTGGTGCCATTTAGAATCTCCATTTTGGCAAGTAATTGGCTCCCACATGGATTGTAGTGTGTCATACTTGATTTACCTTGCAAGACACAATGAGGATTCAAGTGGCCAATAGACGTGGGGGGTCCACTAGATATAAACCCTCTATGCCACATGTATTCAAAGATAATTTAGAGTTCCTTATCTATTATGTTCTCATGAATAAAATTTTTCTCTTCAATAGATGAATTTACCCTTGAAATGATAACCTTATGTATGTAAAACTTGTGCAACAAAAAGATTTAAAACACTCCTTCCATTGAACCCACGTGCTTTGCTTATATATTTATGAAACTGAAGCCCCTCGAGCTAGCAAATCTCTAACAAATAGGATATTCACTAATTGCCTCGGGGGGGTCACTATGTATAAACCCTCTATATCACGTGCGTGCAAGGCCTATATTTAAAATCCCTTATCTGTAAATTTTTTCATTAATAAAATGTACCCCTTTTCTATACAAATCTGTAAAAATTTTCCAAAACTATTTTAAATAGTCCCTTATGTATATTTATTTCTGTAAATTTTAGAAATAGAAAATATCCTTCTGTTGAACTCACGTGATAAGGTTACATATGAGGAGTAACCCCCCCGAGCTAATTGCAGGAGATGGGAATCTATGTCCATGCAGAAATATTCAAATCTTTTCATGAACAAAGATTCCCATTTCCTACAACTATTTAAAAAAAAAATTGTTCCTTTTTGTAATAACAAGCATTTCAAATTTTCAAATGATAATATATATCTAAGAGCTTTGCATTTATGTAATTTGCATCCTATTGTGGATAGATATTAGCTAGCCTAATAAAGCCCACCACCAACACTGGACAAGTTTTAGAGGATAAATATAACTCACAAATTTGTATGGAATTTTGTTATCCTTTCTGTACTTATCTCTTTTTGTTCTTATCAAGACTGCAAAATCTCAAGATTCCAAACTATACATTGAGGGTACTGAATTTTATATAATTAGTTATACTGTGTAGTAAATTAACAATATCATGAGGTATTTTGATTAATCTTGTGTGGTGATTAGAAATACCATTCAATATGTTTTCATATTACTACGTGGTTTATGAATCTACCACAACAAGACAAAGCATCTACAAACACGCACACAAATGCATTTTCTTAACTTAAAAAAAAACTTATGGCCGTGTCTATTTATGCTTCTATTTGTGCATTTGCAGACCCGCATCTATATAACAAACAGACGTGCCTGTAGACATGCCTATAGACACGCAAATATATGCTCCGCTAGAAATTTTTAAAAAAATAGAGAGACGCATATATAGATGCATTTATACGTAGACGCGCAAATAGACACCCTCTTAAACAGAGAGACACATACATAGATGCCTTTATAGATGCTCTGATAGATGCTCTACATAATATTTTTTGTTAATGAAAGCCAGTATCCACCGTTGGTAGTACACGTGGTGATGGATCATCAGTAAGTCAATGCTATTTGAGTTCCTGATTAATATTACATGCATACATGACACAAAACCTTGAGACAAGATCTTATATTTACATGAAACTTTGAGATAGGATGAGGAGGGTGGTGAGTCCCAAGGGTGTGCCTATACCTTCACACTTTGAGTAGGACTATAGTCTCCTGGATGTGCCAGATGATGATAAGGGTATGGTGGATTTGATGGATTCTATTTTTAGGGGCACTAGATCACATGTACACGTGATGTTCGAGTCTGAGGTTAAATTATACAAGGGTGCTAGGATCTCAGAATTACGAGCTTGTCTCTCAATCTTGAATCTGCAAGCAAAGTATGGGTGGTCGGATACAAGTGTCTCGACCTTAATGAGGCTAGATCCCGCATTAATTTTCCTCATTATTTGGATATTGTTTGTTTTAGAATCATCATGTGTGTTTGAGAATCATCATTATTTGAAGCCTATGTATGTTCACTACTACACACGGATCCTATTGCAATGTTTACATACCGACGTTTAGCACCCACCTAGCGTTAATCGTCGGTATGAAAGGCGGGCTCTGTAAAGCATTGCTATATAGCGACGCTTGCTAAAAGTCGCTATATAGCGACTTTTATAAAGGTCATTATATAGCGACTTTTAAGGGTCGCTATATAGCAACACTGATATACTATTTTATAGCAACGTTTTCCAGAGAGGTTTTTTTTCCATATAGGCCTTAAAAGTTAGTTTTTTCCAATGAAAAATTTTGTTAAATTTTCATACGTGTTTGATCTCATAGAGAATAAAAAAATGAGAGCATGTACATCAAGCCTTTGAAGCTCATATATTTATGTCCAAGTTTGAGATGAGAAAAATCAAGTAAGAGCATTTACATCAACTGTTTCATCTTGAACCAAGTCTAAGGCACCAAACAAGTCTATCTCCAATTGCATACTGAGTTGATCTCCTATATCATCATCGTACTCTAGCATCATACGTTCACCTAAAAGTATTTGATCATCTTCTTCAATAAAGTGTGGTGATTCTTGATGATCGTTGTCCTCTTCCTCAATATCGTGATCTCCATCTTCCTCCCGTGCGATGTCATTATGTGCATCTTCCTCTGGGCTCATATGGTGATCTACATCTTCTTCGCTAGATTCACCAATTGGATCTAACATTGGTAGTGGCATCTCCATATCCACATCTCTATCTTCAAAAATTTGCTTACTTCGTGGTGCAACTTGGATCACGTACCACCATCTTGGATCATAATGATCCGGATGAAAAACCACCTATATTGAAGATGGGTGCCAAATGTCATCAATTATATATATGAAATTATGCTCAAGTACATGTATCAATGGATCTTTAAAAATGAAAGCTTCAATTAATTAAATCATTAGTATGCAGCTGCTCACAGTGCTCGGGAAGAATAAAAGTCTCACTTTTATCGGTCCAATGTTTGGTGGAGTCTATTGCAAAGAGACTGCTACTATCTTTTCTCACTATTGCATGGGGACCGTTGTAAATAGTTCTAAACCATTTTGCATCAAGAATGAAAATACTAAATCGTCTAAAATCAACTTCATAGATGTCATGTATGGTTCCACATAATCCAACTGTGAGGAGAGAAGATTGGTATCCAAAGCACTTGCTCGGCTATCTTATGTGAAGTTAGCCATGACTCCACAATCATACGTGACTCTCTTTGAATCGATGCATTCCATGTGAAAATGTCGTCCATATGACCATAATGCACTGTACTTTTTGTACTATAAAAGAGCATCATTAAAACAATGAAGATGCATCTATTTTATAGCATATATTGCCACAAATAATTACTTAATTACGTCAAGAGGTAAGAAACTTACATGCACCATACATCCAGATGATAACTCTCGCTTGCACTTGTTTTATTGTCTCTCCATCACGTTCGGCTTTACGTAGAGCTAGTTGTAGCCAATCAAGTGACATGTGAGTAGGGAGAAGAGCCAGATCCCATGGATATGGTTGTGATCACCTGTACATTACTCTGAATCTCGTCCTTGCATTTATTCTTTCTGCTTTGGCCACTTCATATCTCTCGATCCACTTCTGCATCTCAGGGCTATTGAGGATACAAAACTTATTGAATTTCTCCATTTGCTCTTCGCTCATCTTTCTTTCAATCTCTTTTCCTTGGGGAACCTTGCCAACGATGCGATCATCATCCTTGTTATGCCAAGCTTGCGGCATATCGGGATCTGTGGATGCAAAAAACTCTGTGATATATAGTAATGACTCTTGCACATGCCATCCCTCTGCCATGCTTGCTTCTGGTCTTGCTCTTTGTCTTACAAATCCCTTTAAAGTTTTCATAAACTGCTCGAGAAAAACATCCATCGACTATGAACGGTACCTCCTATAGCCACCTCATCAACTATGTGCACAAGCAAGTGGACTTGAGTTGTCATAATGCTCGAGGGAAAGTGCTTCTCAAGCAAGCATACGGCTTGGATGGATTCCACCCTAGCCTTCTCGATGCTCGATATGGAGATCTCTTTTTGAGATATCCACCTATTTCACATGTCCATGTAAGATATTTTCATAATCAGTCTACAGATTAATCAGCTTAAATTGAAGAAAATACATTCAATGCAATTTGATAGTAAGCATACCTCACAATACCATAGATCTTGAATATAGCATTTCTAACATCTTTTTGTAAGCACCCTTTTATTGTAATTGGGAGGATGAACTATCAAAGCAACAATGAATTCATGTCAACAATATAACATAATAATAATTATGCTAACACATCATGATTATCGGTACACTAATTCTACTTAGAATACATGTAAGACCTTGTGCCAATCATGGGACTTGAGCCAAATAAGCTTATTGTCCTTTGAAAATGCTCCTTTCAAGCAACGCATGTACCCTGTCGGTGTTTGAAAAGAGGCAATGTCTACCTTGATCGTTGCCTCCTCCCTCATAGAGAGGATCCACGTTGCTTTTGGGAGGACAACTTTTCCTGAAGCATGCACTTGGGGCCACAAACGAGACATCCTATTCATAGCACGCAAGTCTTCTCGCACTCCTCTCGAGTCTTTGGAACCAACCAAGTGTGCCCAAATAGTAGCCCTCACATTCTTGAAGATATGCATGGGATCCAAGAGATGATTGATTTGTAACTGACCCCAATAAGGAAGCTTGTGAAAGATCGATAGCCTCGTCATACTAAGAGGAGGTTCCTCTCCATTTGCCCTCCAAGCTTGAATCTAGTCACTTGCCTTCAAATATGATGGTGGTGGATCAAGCTGACCTCCTCTCCTCCCACCTATTTTCGATGACCTACCACCTATTTCCGACAACCTCCCACTCTATTCTCCACTCCTCACCCTTCTACTAGCTCTTGTACTCCCTCTCCTCACCCTTCTACTAGCTCTTGTACTCCCTCTCTACCCTTTTCCCTCTTTGGTTTCTTGAAAGGAAGTTCTTCAAGAGGTGAGTTTGTTTCAACAATGTAGGTTATTTGTTTGTTAGCTTTAGTTTTGTGAGTGCTTCTCCTTGTATTGCTAAACTTGTAAACTAGTTTTCATTCTTGTTTTCAAAGGATTGAAACAAAAAACGAGATTTCAAGAAAGAAAGAAGACACCTCTTTTCTGTATTTCTCTTCCTTCTCTTTCTCCTTGTCTCCTCAATCTCCTCCTTTCCTTGTCTCCTCAATCTCCTTCTTTCAAGAAGTTACTTTTGTAATCTCCTACTTCCTCTGACATATTATTTGAAAAATGGGTTATTTCCTCTCTTTTGTAGGGCCAGTCCACAACACCGAGTGGGACCTACTATTTCAGGTAAGTGCTTCCTCTTTTTTCCATTTATTATTTTTGTTATTTGCATTGGCCTACAGCTAGCGCCTTAAGCGCTAGCTGCATTGATCATCATAGGAACCCTCTCTTCCCCTCAATCTCTTTCCTTCTTCCCTCCTTCAATCTATTTCCTCCTCTTTTTCCCTCTTTCCTTTTTCTCTTCTTCTCTCTTTCTTTCCCTCTTTTTCCCTCTTTCCTTTCCCTCTTCTTCTCTCTTTCCCCCTTCTCTTAAGCATAAACATAAGCATGAGCATAAGAATGCTTATCCTTATGCATGAGCATAAGAGAAGTAGACATATGCTCATGAGCATATGTCTCCTTTTTCCTCGTTTCTCTTTCCCTCTTCTTCTCTCTTTCCTTTCCCTCTTTCCTTTCCCTCTTTCCTCTCTTTCCCCCTTCTCTTATGCTCATGCATAAGCATAAGCATCAGCATAAGAAAAGGAGACATATGCTCATGCTTATGCTTATGCATGAGCATAAGAGAAGTAGACATATGCTCATGCATTCCCATGAGCATATGTCCCTTTTTTCCCCCTTCTCTTATTCTCTCTTTCCCCCTTCTCTCTTTTCTTTCCCTCTTATTCTCTCTTTCCCCCTTCTCTTATGCTCATGCATAAGCATAAGCATGAGCTTATGCTTAAGCATAAGCATGAGCATAAGAAAATGAGACATATGCTCATGCTTATGCTTATGCATGAGCATAAGAGAAGTAGACATATGCTCATGCATAAGCATGAGCATATGTCTCTTTTTTCCCCCTTCTCTCTTTCCTTTCCCTCTTTCCTTTCCCTCTTATTCTCTCTTTCCCCCTTCTCTTAATGCTCATGCATAAGCATAAGCATGAGCTTATGCTTACGCTTAAGCATAAGCATGAGCATAAGAAAATGAGACATATGCTCATGCTTATGCTTATGCATGACCATAAGAGAAGTAGACATATGCTCATGCATAAGCATGAGCATATGTCTCTTTTTTCCCCCTTCTCTTATTCTCTCTTTCCCCCTTCTCTCTTTCCTTTCCCTCTTTCCTTTCCCTCTTATTCTCTATTTCCCCCTTCTCTTATGCTCATGCATAAGCGTAAACATGAGCTTATGCATAAGCATCAGCATGAGCATAAGAAAATGAGACATATGCTCATGCTCATGCTAATGCTTATGCATGAGCATAAGAGAAGTAGACATATGCTGATGCATAAGCATGAGCATATGTCTCTTTTTTCCCCCTTCTCTTATTCTCTCTTTCCCCCTTCTCTCTTTCTCTCCCTCTTTTCTCTTTTCCAATCTCTCCTCTTTTCCTCTTCTTCTCTCTTTTCCCCTACTCTTATGCTCATGCATAAACATAAGCATGAGCATAAGAGAAGTAGACATATGCTCATGCATAAGCATGAGCTACCATATGTCTCTTTTTTCCTCTTTTCTCTTTCCCTCTTCTTCCCTCTTTCCTTTCCCTCTTATTCTCTCTTTTCCCCTTCTCTTATGCTCATGCGTATGAGCTTATGCTTATGCTTATGCTTAAGCATAAGCATGAGCATGAGCATAAGAAAAGGAGACATATGCTCATGCTTATGCTTATGCATGAGCATAAGAGAACTAGACAGATGCTCATGCATAAGCATGAGCATATGTCTCTTTTTTCCTCTTTTCTCTTTCCCTCTTCTTCTCTCTTTCCTTTCCTCTTTCGTTTCCCTCTTATTCTCTGTGCCCCCTTCTCTTATGCTCATGCATAAGCATAAGCATGAGCATGAGCATAAGAAAAGGAGACATATGCTCATGCTTATGCTTATTTCTTCTCTTCCCTCTCGTTTCCCTCTTCTCTTCCTCTTCTTCTCTCTTTCCCCCTTCTCTTGTGCTCATGCTCGGGTGGGCCACTCATCATATGTAACCCTATCACGTGAGTTCAATAGAAGGATATTTTTTATTTCTAAAATTTACAGAAATAAATATACGTAAGGGACTATTTAAAATAAGTTTGGAAAAAATTTACAGATTTATATAGAGAAGGGGTACATTTTATTAATGAAAAATTTACAGATAAGGGATTTTAAATATAGGCCTTGAACACACGTGATATAGAGGGTTTATGCACAGTGACCCCCCCGAGTGCTCATGCATAAACATAAGCATGAGCATAAGAATGCTTATGCTTATGCATGAGCATAAGAGAAGTAGGCATATGCTCATGCATTGGCATTAGCATATGTCTCTTTTTTCCTCTTTCCCTCTTCTTCTCTCTTTCTCTCCCTCTTTCCTCTTTCCTCTTCTTCTCTCTTTCCCCCTTCTCTCTTTCTCTCTTTGTCCCTTCTCTCTTTCTCTCCCTTTTTTCTCTTCTTCCCCTTCTTCTCTCTTTCCCCCTTCTCTCTTTCTCTCTTTCCCCCTTCTCTCTTCTCTCCCTCTTTTCTCTTCTTCCTCTTCTTTTCTCTTTCTCTCCCTCTTTCCTCTTTTCCAATCTCTCCTTCCTTTCCTTCTTCTTCTCTCTTTCTTTCCCTCTTTTTCCCTCTTTCCTTTCCCTCTTATTCTCTCTTTCCCCCTTCTCTTATGCTTATGCTTAAGCATAAGCATGAGCATGAGCATAAGAAAAGGAGACATATGCTCATGCTTATGCTTATGCATGAGCATAAAAGAAGTAGACATATGCTCATGCATTCGCATGAGCATATGTCTCTTTTTTCCTCTTTTCTCTTTCCCTCTTCTCTCTTTCTCTCCCTCTTTTCTCTTTCCTCTTCTTCTCTTTTTCCCCCTTCTCTCTTTCTCTCTTTCCCCCTTCTCTCTTTCTCTCCCTCTTTTCTCTTCTTCCTCTTCTTCTCTCTTTCCCCCTTCTCTCTTTCTCTCTTTCCCCCTTCTCTCTCTCTCTCCCTCTTTTCTCCTCTTCCTCTTCTTCTCTCGTTCTCTCCCTCTTTCGTCTTTTCCAATCTCTCCTTCCTTTCCCTCTTCTTCTCTCTTTCTTTCCGTCTTTTTCGCTCTTTCCTTTCCCTCTTATTCTCTCTTTCCCCCTTCTCTTATGCTTATGCTTAAGCATAAGCATGAGCATGAGCATAAGAAAAGGAGACATATGCTCATGCTTATGCTTATGCATGAGCATAAGAGAAGTAGACATATGCTCATGCATTCGCATGAGCATATGTCTCTTTTTTCCCCCTTCTCTTACTCTCTCTTTAATCCCCCTTCTCTCTTTCTCTCCCTCTTTCCTCTTTTTCAATCTCTCCTTCCTTTCCCTCTTCTTCTCTCTTTCTTTCCCTCTTTTTCCCTCTTTCCTTTCCCTCTTCTTCTCTCTTTCCCCCTTCTCTTATGCTCATGCATAAACATAAGCATGAGCATAAGAATGCTTATGCTTATGCATGAGCATAATCTCTTATGCTCTTCTCTCATTTCCCTCTTCTTCAGATTCCTCTTCTTCTCTTCCCTCTCATTTCCCTCTTCTCTTCCTCTTCTTCTCTCTTTCCCCCTTCTCTTATGCTCATGCATAAACATAAGCATGAGCATAAGAATGGTTATGCTTATGCATGAGCACAAGAGAAGTAGACATATGCTCATGCATTCGCATGAGCATATGTCTCTTTTTTCCCCCTTCTCTTATTCTCTCTTTCCCTTTCTCTTATTCTCTATTCTTTCTCTCTTCTTCCTCTTCTTCTCTCTTCTCCTCTCTTCCCCTCTCCTTCCCCTCTTCTTTCTCTTCTTTCTCTCTTCCTCTTCTCTCCCTCTTCTTCCTCTTCTTCCTCTTCTTCCTCTTCCTTTCCCTCTTCTCTCCTCTTCTTTCCCTCTTGCCTTTCCCTCTTCTTCCTCTTCTCCTCTCCCTTCTCTTTTCCCTCTTCTCTCCCTCTTCTTCAGATTCATCTTCCTCGTCTTCCTCTTCCTCTTCCTCTTCTTCCTCTTCTCTCCCTCTTTGCCTATGCCTATGCCTATGCCTATGCTTATGTTTGTTTGTTTGTTTGTTTTTTCATGTTTGTGTCTATGTTAGACATGGGATCATGTCACTCATCCGACGAGTACGGACAACCTCGTAGGAGGAGAGCTCATGATCTATATGCTCTAGAGGACTTTGATTCCTCTCAGGCAACTACCCCGAGGACTACCCCTGGTCTGACTCCTCTTGGACCTAGAACTACGACTACCCCTGGTCTGACTCCTCTTCCACGTAGCACTGTGACTATCCCTCGGGGAACTCCTTTGCTAGCCATGCATGGCTTTGTCGAGAGTCTCGATGTGTTTGTAGCATAGATGAGCGATGAGGAGGCGGTGAGATTCTTCTCTCTGCTATCTTAGAGGACCTCAGCAATTCCCTCCCCTACACCGACGGCTGGACGTACTGCCTAGCCATCCCCTCGTGCCCCTTCGACCGAGGGGTCATCACCTACGCATGCCTCTCGTAAGGGAAGGAAGAGTAGGAAGGGCAGTTTATGTTGTGCTGACTCGGGAGATGTAGACAAGTCAACACACTCACATTCCTACAGGTCTCCACTTGGTCTGGAGATGCAGTATCAGTCAGGTCCCTTTCCCTCTCCTACTCCCACTACTACTCCTCGCTCCATAAGCTGCGGTCGCGAAGCTTCCACTCCTTCTGACTCTGCTACCATCAGTCCTCCTTACTCAGTAGCGGATCTCTCCTATCTAATCACAGCTACCGGAGAGATAATAGAAGATAGAAAGGGCAAAGCAGTGATGGCCACCATGAGGCAGTTGATGAGCCATCACTTCAAGAGTGGCATTGCTGTCGATTAGCGGTATCAAGATGGCCAAAAGAAGCAGGTGGTCATCGATGAGTTAAAACAAAAATACCCTAACCCGCCAAATTGGGAGTTTAATGAGGATTATATGCGAGAGCGCATGGGTTTGGTCTTGAAGCATCGTAGATCAATCTTGCGTACTTCCATCACAAAGGGGTTGGCTAAATCCAGCTGGGTAGACAAAGCTGATTGGAAGTTCTTCAAGAAGCAAAATAGGGACCATCCCGAATTGTTCGAGGGTCAGAGGAGGGCTGCGAAGAGACGGTTGGACGTCATAGGTACTTCACACTTTGGTGCAGGCGGACGGTTGGCGTTCGAGGCAACCGTGGTAGGTCTACTTCTTCTCATTTAATGTATTTTTCTATTTGTTTTACTACATATTACGTGCACTTTAGCTAACTCTAACTCTCGTAAATTGGATCCATAGTAAGCTGCGATGGGTCATCTTCCTACAGATGCAGAGATGCGATGCACATTTCGGATAGGAAAAAGCCATGGTTTATTGAGCAAGAGGCAATGGGAGCAACGGTCGATTGGGCTTAGGTGGCTGCTCACACGGTATAAGTTTACTCCTACTTGTAATCTCACTTTTTAAATTGTTTTATTCTTTAAGTTCCAATCTAATTTTCGATTTATATGGTTCACTCTTAGGGTCAAAGCTCAAGCATCCCATCATCAGAGGCGAGTGATCAACAAGGCCGGGGATCAGACACACGTGATGAGGATCAGGGAGAAGACACAACTCACGAGGACCAAGGAACAGTCCAACAAGACGAGGATGATTCAGATTCAGATGAGTAGTAGTAGTAGTAGTGGTAGTAGCATTTTCTTCACCCTGTATGTCATTTTGTATATCCGCTCATTTGAGCAATTTTGTATCGCCCTTTCGAAAGGGTAATTTTGTAACAAACAATGTTTTATATGTTCGACATGTATATGCTTTTGTTGCTCGATCATTTCATTTGAGCGATTTTGTATCACCCTTTTCGCAAGGGAAATTTTGTTATAAAAGACTTTGTTTTGTAATTACTAAAAAAAAAGGGATTAGTGGGGCTAAACAGGGCCATAGCAAGCCCTCTTTAGCCCCACTAATCCTTTTTTTAAAGTTTTGTTAATCGTCGCTATATAGCGACATTTACTAGTGTCGCTATATAGCGATGATTAACAGTGTCGCTATCTAGCGATGTTTATCATCGTCGCTATATAGCGACGGTTCTTTTCTGACGCTTTTAGCGACTTTTATAACGACGTCTGCACCCGTGAAAAAAAAAAATTTAATGTGAAAAGCGTCGATATTTTCATCGGAAAATGGCGTATGCCTTGTAGTGGTTTGAATTGCGATAGGTTGCTCCAGAAGATATTGCCTGCACCAAATACCGTGCCCATGTCAAGAGAGGAAGCAAAGAAGATGCTAACAATGGTAGGTATGGATTATGATACCATCCATGCTTGATGTTGTGATTGTATTATGTTTCGTCGTGAGCATGGAGATTTGGCTACTTGTGTGAAGTCCAGGGAACAACGATATAGAGATGACTTATAGGGGGTGAGCAGATGCTGGTAAAGTTCTTGAGACACTTTTCCATCATTGCTAGAATACAGCACATGTTCTGATTCAAATCCATATCAAAGTTGATGACTTGGCATGCATCTCATCGGTCCATTGATGACACATTGAGGATTCCCATAGTTCGTGCAGCTTGTAAGCACATGGACAATCGGTGGCCAGACTTTGCAAGGGAGCCACACAACTTACATCTTGGGCTTGCCATGGATGGAGTGAACCCTTTTGGGTTACGCTCAACATCTTAGTCAAGATGGCCCATAGTCTTGGTGAATTAAAATATCCCACCATGGCTAAAAAAAAAAAAGGGACACCTCATGCTTGCACTGCTTGTGCTAGGGAAGTACAAGGCCAAAAATATGGCATGCATGTCTTATACTAACACATTCATGCACGCGTGGAGGACTTGTTACAAGTGGGTACCATGCTTGTCCTGTTTGTGGACCGGTTTTGAAAACGCTTGCACAATACTCCAAACATATGAGGAAAAATGTTTATGAAGGTCATGCTCAATACCTTCCGCTTGACCATCTTGTGCATGGAGGCCAGCTTGATCCACCACCACCATATTTGAAGTAACATGACTGGATTTAGGCTTCGAGGGTGAATGGAGATCCTCGTGGTATGAAGAGGCTATCCATCTTTCACGAGCTTCCTTATTAGGGTCAGCTACAAATCAATCATCTCTTGGATCCCATGCATATCTTCAAGAATGTGGGGGCTAGTATTTGGGCACACTTGGTTGGTTCCAAAGACATGATAGGAGTGCGAGAAGACTTGCGTGCTATGAGTAGGATGCCCCGTTTGTGGCCTCAAGTGCGTGCTCGTAAAGTTGTCCTCCCAAAAGCAACATGGATCCTCTCCAAGAGAGGGGAGGCACATTGCCTCTTTTCGAACACCGACAGGGTACATGCATTGCTTGAAAGGAGCATTTTCAAAGGAAAATAAGCTTAGTTGGCTCAAGTCCCATGATTGGCACAAGGTCTTATAGATTTTCTAAGCAATAGGATTAGTGTACCGATAATCGTGATGCGTTAGTGTAATTATGATTATGTTATATGATTGACATGCCTTCTTTGTTGCTTGGATAGTTAATCCTCCTAATTATAGTGAAAGGGTTCTTACAAGAATATGTTAGAAATGCTATATTCAAGATCAGTGGTATTGTGAGGTATGCTTACTATCAAATTGCATCGATTGCATTTTCTTCAATTTAAGTTGACTAATATGTAGACTGATTATGAATGTATCTTACATGGGCATGTGAAATAGGTGGATATCTCAAAAAGAGATCTCCATATCGAGAAGGCTAGGGTGGACTCCATCGAAGCCATATGCTTGCTTGAGAAGCACTTTCCCTCGAGCATTATGACAACTCAAGTGCACTTGCTTGTGCGCATAGTTGATGAGGTGGCCATTGTAGCTACCGTTCATAGTTGGTGGATGTATTTTCTTGAGGGGTTTATGAAACTTTTAAGGGATTTTTAAGGCAAAGAGAAAGACTAGAAGCAAGCATGCCAAAAGGATGGCTTGTGCAAGAGTCATTAGTATATATCACAGAGTTTCTTGCATCCATGGATCTCAATATGCCGCAGGCTTGGCATAACAAGGATGATGATCGCATTGTTGGCGAGGTTCCCCAAGCAAAAGGGATTGAAATAAAGATAAGCGAAGAGCAAATGGAGAAATTTAATAAGTTTTGTATCCTCAATACCAAGGAGATGCAGACGTGGATTGAGAGATATGAAGTAGCCAAAGCAAAAAGAATAAATGCAAGGAGGAGATTCAAAGTAATGTACAAGCGATCGCAACCATATCCAAGGGATCTCGCCCTTCTCCACACTCACATGTCACTTTATTGGCTACAGTTGGCTCTATGTAAAGCTCATGTAAAGCCGAACACGATGGACAGACAATAAATGAGCGCAAGTGAGAGTTATCATCTGGATGTATGATGCATGTAAGTTTCTTACCTCGTGACGTAATTAATTAGTAATTATTTGTGGCAATATACGCTATAAAATAGATGCATTCTCATTGTTTTAATGATGCTTTTTTGTAGTACAAAAAGTATAGTGCATTATGGTCATATGGACGACATTTTCACGTGGAATGCATCGATTCAAAGAGTCATGTATGATTGTGGAGTCATGGCTAACTTCACACAAGATAGCCGAGCAAGTGGTTCTAATACCAATCTTCTCTCCTCGCAGTTGGATTATTGTGGGACCATATGCGAAATCTATGAAATTGATTTCAAACGATTTAGTATATTCATTCTTGATGTAAAATGGTTTAGAACTATTTACAACGGTCCCCATGCGACAGTGAGGAAAGACAGTAGTGGTTTCTTTACAATCGACTCCACCAAACTTTGGACCGATGAAAGTGATGCTTTTTTCTTCCCGAGCATTGTGAGCAGGTGCATACTAATGATTTAATTAATCGAAGTTTTCATTTCTAAAGATCCATTGGTACATGTACTTAAGCATAGTTTCATATATATAACTGATGGCATTTGGCACCCATCTTCAATATAGGTGGTTTTTCATCAGGATCGTTCTGATCCAAGATGGTGGTACGTGATCCAAGTTGCACCAGGAAGCAAATTTTTGAAGATAGAGAGGTGGATATGGAGATGCCACTACCAATTCCGGATCCAATTGATCCAGATGGATCTAGTGAAGAAGATGAAGATCACAATATGAGCCAAGAGGAAGATGCGCATAATGACATCATACGGGAGGAGGACGGAGATCACGATATTGCGGAAGAATATGACGATCATCAAGAATCACCCAACATGTGATCAAGTCTTAGGTGAACGTACGATGCCAGAGTACGATGAAGGAGATCAACTCGGTATAGAGTTCGAGATAGACTTGTTTAGCGCACTAGACTTGGCTCATGATGAAGCCATTGATGTAAATGCTCTTCATTGAATTTTTTCATCTCAAACTTAGACATGAATGTATGAGCTTCAAACTTGATGAACATGCTCTTGTACTTTTATTCTTTCAAAGAATCAAACATGTATGAAAAGAAAAAAAAATTATCATTGGAAAAAACTATCTTTAAAGATCGATATGGGGAAAAAGACTCTCTGTAAAATGTCACTATAGGAAACTGTCTCAAAGTTGCTATATAACAACCTTCTACAAGTTTGGCAAGTGTCGCTATATAGTGACTCTATATAAATGTCGCTATATAGCGACACTTGCCTAGAGTCATTATATAGCGACACTTTTCTAAACCCGCTTTGCTTACTGACAATTAGCACCCCGTGCACTCTAAACATCGATGCTTAACTATCAGAATAAGGTCCGTGTGTAGTAGTGAATTAAAGGTAACCATCCAGAGTAATAAATGAAGTGAGCGTGGGTGTTTGCAAGGGCATGTGATCTACTTCATGTGCTTGTGGTATTACAATGCATTTCTTGATTTGATCATGACTATATGAAGGTGTTTTCATTCTAAATTTGGTGTGGACGTGCTCACAATTTTTATCCTTCAGATGATCGAATACAATGTCCTGGGAAGTATGTTTTTCGAATCTACTTGATTTAACTTTTTAAAAATTCTAGTATTGACATAAGCATCAATATGGAAGTCCATATTGAGATCTTTAAATAATCATCATATTTTCTCCAATATTATTTTTGGTATACTCATGCTAATATCCACACCAATAATGAATTCAGCTTGAAAAGTATACCGATGAATTTTTTCTTTGGAACCGATTTTGATGTTCCATTATTTGGGACCAAGCAAAAAACTAAGTGCTAAGAAAGCATCACCAAAAAGCAATCAACATGGACCAATATATGTAGTAATTACAAGTGCATGTTATGAAATATTTTCTAGCAAATATCTTAAGAAAGACTTCAAGATAGTAATTGCATATATTATTCTTGCCTCTAGGTGTGTGAATGATGAAAGGGCTCTAGGTTAAAGATAGATCGATGCCATTCTTGCCACCTGTAAGGCACATAACCTAGCTCAAGGGGGTCTCTATGTATAAACCCTATATATCAGATGCATTCAAGACCTATTTCTAAAACCCCTTACCTATAAATTTATCATGAATAAAACACAACCTTATTCCATTCAATGTATGAATGCATCCTTTCTATGATACCCTTCTCTATGTGAAAAATGTGTAAAAAGGAGATTGAAATTTATTCTTTTGTTGAACCCATGTGCTATGCTTACATATTATGAGTGACCCTCTCGAGTAACATACCATTTTTTCATAATTTTCCATTCTAATGTCAAATGAAATTTATAGACTAAAGCCTTAAAGTACCACACATATGCCGCGTTACACTACATACCCTACTCCTTAAGATGATATAGTGTTATCCAATGAGCATTGTTTAGTCCTTGTTAGAAAGATAAATAATGCTTCATGGACTCCTCCAATGTCATTGTGTTAATGCATGTCAATGAAAAAATATTTGATCCATGGTGCTTTGGATATATTTACTATGGAGGAGGACTAGTTTTGTGATCTTTTGGCTCACACAACCTAAATGACTACCATTTGTGCTCTTTATAAAAAAAGGCCCTATATGTCACACTTTCATCTCTTCCACCCTCACAAATATTGTAATACTATTTCTCAATCTCATCAATTCAAGAGGAAAAATATCAAGGATTGGAAAGAGGAAGATCTATATGAGTGCAAATTAACAACCAAAAGAGCTCGCTACCACACTTTATGTCACAACTTCCTTCCAACTTAGACTTTTTATTATCTTACTATTTTATTCTCTTGCATGTGAATTGTTAAGGAATAATGACTTATAAGATTACTTGTACATGCATTGATCACAAATGCTACAATGAAAAATGGTGAATGCTAGATTGCATTTTACTTCCAACCTTGAAACACTAAGTCTATTACATCAATTAATATGTGTGAATGGGTCCTAGATGGTAGAGTAGGGACAGGTGATGACTACAAATGAATAGCACACATTTGGGAGGGATATGTTTAACAAAGTCATAATGAAATGTATCACTAAAACAAAATCAAATGTTGTCATGATGAAAAATTGAATTAACACACCTCCTAAATTACATCCATCAACTTTAGGGCACTTGCCTTTAATTAGTAAAAAACTTTCTACATTATATACATCAACGTTACAACACTTGCCTCTCTTTTGCCTTTAATTAGGAAAAAGCTTCCTACATTATATACATCAACCTTAGACCACTCGCCTTGATCATATTAGCTTTTTGTTGATATTTTCAATAGGGGGCCTTATTGTATTACAAAGTAAATTGAGATTATGTCCTCATTTCAGTACTATATTTTTATTAGAATATGATGAGTACAATATTACATGCTAACAACTTGAGAACTTTATGAAGAGAACGAGCACACAGAGTGGTTTGCGGATATTACGCAGGGCGCCATGCGTGCTCGCTCTCCCATCTGTCTTCACCCTTCGAGGTTCTTCGACATCCTGTGAGAGGGTTCACAGAGAACACGATCGTCCCGAAATCTTATTGTATTCGGCACATGCAGCAGCTTCCATTTTGACGCGAATATGGGCATGTAATGAGGTCGTTTTGACACGAATACGGGCACTTGTGATTCAGTGCGTGCATGAAGCAGCCTTACAGAAGGAAAGCACGACTGTTGTCCCTCAGGCTGAGTCGAGCGATATAACATGCGACCATGAAACGTAGAGATGGGTAACATGGGTTGCATAAACACCACTGTTACATCATATGGCTGACACTCGTCACCTAGCGATGAATTGGAGCATCGAGAGTTCATTTTTGTTATGACTGTCAAAACCTAATGGCCGGCTTGTTGTCATCTGTACAGGTTTCACGTTCTCTGTGAATTTGATGACTGGACGGAGAAAAACACAACCGAGATTGATGACTACTGTGTATAGCGTGTGAAATAGCGTTGTCGTGTCAAAACGTACTAAAAGCAATGGGCATGTTTCCAGGTTTCGCGGTGTCTGGCCAATCGGGAGTCGCGACACCTGCAGAGGGAGAGTGGTTGGTTCCGGAACCACTCTCCCTGTTTTGATGTAGACGTCGACATCCTTACTCCGTAGACACAATTAAATTTTGACGTATGACTGGTTTGCTTATTTCATTAATGACGTAAGTTTCGCCGTCGCGGAGGGAGCCTCATCACAAGGTATGATAAGAGAGGGTTCCCGCGTCGGCCAAACTTGGCATATCTGCTGGGTTCGGCGTCCAACATGTTCCCACGTTACGTTTCCGTTTTCCTCGGGGCCTCAACACAGCATATCTGGCGTCCGTTGGAGACGGAATCCAGCCTACTGTCCACGAGCATATCGGGGCTGGACTTGCACACCTCCAAGTTTGCTGCCCTCATCGATGAGGGCATCGCTCTCCCGCCCAGATCTTCCCGCCAGACCTACGCGGCCTTCATAGCCACACCGCCATGCTTTTGGCGGGAGTGATGATCGCAGATGGAAGCTAGGCAGCTGGAATTGGGGCCCGTTTGTAGCTGTTGCAGGTTTCCGGGCGAGAAATTTGAGCGTGGGAACGAAAACTGGCAAACGCTCAGATCTGCCAGGCTTTGCCAAGCCGCTGGCATATCTGCTGGGTTCGGTGGAAACGGGAACTGGCTCTAAGTATGTTTCTCAACTGTTTCCCGCTACATCGCCGAATTTTTCTTTGCATGTAGGGAAGCAGTAGATAGATTGGGCACATGCAGTCTGCCAGAGATTGTATACCGGCAGCATGACTGCCTATTGGATGCCGAAAGTTTATCAGATTTACGAGCACATGATCCACCCAAAGAAACCTTCAGCAAGCCTAGGAGGTGGAGGGAGCTTCATACTACGTGCTGGAATCTGAAAGCATGCATCTGATTGGTTGTTGATTGCTTGTATGTACATATAGCACGAAGCTAAGCCACATCATGTGGCTTCAAGTACCAAAAATAAGAGGAGTGTATATACAAGAGGCACAAAGCCAAGCCAGTGGCTTTAAGTACAAAAAGGAGTAGCTAGCACTACTTCTAGGACTAATCTAAGTTCTCTGGGACCTCCTTCTAACCCTTAAACTTCTTCTAAACCCTACAACCCCCAATGAAGCCTTCATTACCTCAATCATGACGATACACGTTCTTTTTACACATGCATGCACTTTGTTTGCTTAACACACTTAAGCCTACGTCTCTCACTGGAACACGACTCGAGGTTCTAAGCTACACGTATACAACAATCGACAACTCTAATATATCTGTAGGGGACAAAAAGCCTCAAAACCCTGCATACTGAGAAAACCCAGCTCTTCTTACCAAAGCAGTAGGAAACTAACATTTGGCACCGCTGCCAGGGAACGAATTCTTTCTCTCTCTTTCTCCCTCTCTCTCTCTCTTTCTCTTTCTACCTTTTTTTTCCTCCCCCTCTATCTCTCTATTCCTCCCCCTTTCTCTCTCTCTTTCTTTTCTCTCTCTCTCTCTTGTTTCTCTCTCTCTCCCTTTCTCTCTCTCTCTCACTCTCTCTTTCTTTTTATCTCTCTCTCACTCTCTCTCTCTTTCACTCTCTCTCTTTCTCTCTCTATCACTCTCTCTCTTTGTTCTCTCTGCTCTCTTTTCTCTCTCTCCACTCTCTCTCTCTCTCTCACTCTCTCTCTCTCTTTTCTGTCTCTCCTCTCTCTCTCTCTCACTCTCTCTCTCTTTTCTCTCTCTCCACTCTCTCTCTCTCTCACTCTCTCTCTCTCTCTTCCCTTTACCCCCCCTCTCTCTACCTTCCCCCTCCCCCTCTCTGCTCTCCCTCTCTCTCTCCCCCTTTACCCCCCTCTCTCTACCAATCCTCCCCCTCTCTGCTCCCCCTCTTGCCCCCCACCCCCTATACCCCGCCTCAGGGCGGCACTCCCCAAAGCCGCCCCGCACGCTAGTGGCGCGCCTGCAGCGATGCTCGCAGTGCCCGCCCACGGCGGTGTGCCAGCGGCACTCACCGGCCCACCTACTCAACCCCACCCTCCAATGCCCCCGTACCTTGCCCTCACCCACTCTACACCCCTGCCCCCGCCTGCTCTACACCCCCGCCCTCTCCCCTCTTCCCCCCGCCACCTCCCCTCTCCCCCCCACCACGCTCGCCTCTCTCCCCCTCCCGTCTCCCCCCTCTCCCCCTCCCCTCTCCCCTCTTCCCGCCGCCACCTCCCCTTTCTCCCCCGCCACCCTCACGACCCCCCCGGTGCCGCGAGGAACCCCCTGTAAAAAAAAACCTAATATTAACCCTAGGTTAGGTTTACTAACCATAGGTCAGTTACTCTAACTTAGTTAGGTTAGTTTTACCATAGGTTAGTGTAGGTTAGTTTTGACCTTCGTTTAGTTAGTTTCACCTAAGTTAGGTTAGTTTAACTGTTAGTTAGTTGAACTGACGATGGTCAGTCTAACCATCATTAGGTTAGGTTAGTTAAGTTAGTCTAACCTAGGTTAGTTAAGTTTAGTTAGGTTCGACTAACTCTTAAGTTAGTAACTAACTGCAGTTAGTCAAACCTCCCAGTTACAATAACTAGGAGGATATAGGTTAGTTCCCCTAACTACATTAACTTGGTTCCAACCCCTAGTCGGAATTCAAGTCCATTCACACCACCCTTAGGACACACCCCCCCCCAAAGCCAATTTTACCCCTACTTTAACCCCTCGTAACTCATCCATTTGGGACCCAAACTGGACCCCGTTTGAACCCAAATCTTTCAAAAAGATCTCCAAAGGAACCCAAATGAGAAAGTGCAGAGTAGGTCTCAGTCCAAGAATCCAGGTAGTAGTGAATGCTTTGGGGGCAAAGAACATTCAAGACCTTATGCATTCAGCTTCAGTAGCTAGTCTTGTGCCGTTACAAGATCCATCCACGGTACTATCCTTGCATGAAGGATGTGCCGAAAGAAAGAAAATTGATTTTTCAAAATCCAAAAAGAAAGAGTATCCCAAGGTTGAAAAGAAAGGGTTTCAGCCTCAGAAGCCGAGGGGTACTCAGTTTTCAAAGTCATATAAAGGCAAATCTCCATTCACCCTTGAACATATAGCCGAATTCCATAGAGATGGAAAATGCTTCAAGTGCGGCAAAGAGGGGCATGTGGCTGCCCAGTGCCCAAAAAAGCCTTCAACTTCGAAGGGAAAAGAGGCAGAGCAGCCACGAGGACCGTAAAAGCCAATGGCAGGAGGAATTCCTGACATACTGGGTCATGTTTCAAACCCAGAAGAATGAGAATTGCTACTATCATGGGGCAAAGTCAGAGACTAGCAAGCGCTAATTTTATTTGATCTAAGGGCTACTGATAATTTCATATCAAAGGACCTTGCCCTAAGGCTGGGAATAAAGACGGAGGAGATGGATAGGGCTTTGGATGCCGATCAGATGTTCTGTGGGAATCTTGTGCTAGTCACTCCCTTGATAGGGAAGCTCTGTCTTCATGTACAGAGTTATGTGGATCAGGAAGACTTCTTCATTTCTCCACTCAAACATCATGATGTAGTCTTGGGAATGCCTTGGTTTCATTGCAAGGCAGTGAAGTTGACTCTTCTTGAAAGAGTGCTGGAGTTTGTGCATAGGGCAATTCTTTTGTAACTATTGTGTGCTATATTGGCTAGAAATAAAGATTGCCCACTAACACCAGCTTTTGTTTAGATACTCCATCTTTTATTGTTTACCATATTGGTCCCTCAAGATCAATCACGTGCTTGATCCCATGCATATCTTCAAGAATGTGGCATCTATCAATTGGGAACATTTGAATGGGACACGAGATTCCACAGGCATAAGGAAGGATCTACGTACCATAGGGAGGATAAGTGAAGCTTGGCCACAAGAGAGGCCAAATGGCCGTGTTTTTTTTACCTCGTGCACCATGGAAGTTATTAAAGCTAGAGATGGTGGCGGTGAAGCGAGCTATCACTACAATTCATACTCCCACTGGATGCATGAGGTGTTTGAAGGGGGCCTTTACAAAGAGCAAGAAAAGAGGTATAGAGCAATTATATGGCTTGAAATCTCATGATTGGCACAGGATGCTCCAAGTAAGTATTTTATGTGCATAATATCTTTTTCCTTTCAAACTTGTGAGTGAATTAGAAGCAACTAATCAACCACTAATCAACCATTCCTCGTGTGTTCAGTTCATACTACCTACTAGCATTTCTCGTAGTGCATCAAAGGACATGAAGGATTGTATTAATAAGATGGGCGAGCTTGTGAGGTACTTTACATGATACAAAATGTGATGCATATCAATGCTCCATGCAAGGTGTTCATATTGCTAATATGGTGTACTTTTTCATTTCTAGGTATGTGAGCTCAAAGGAAATAGATCCCACCATGCTTGAGAATGCTCGAGTTATAGTGGAGGTGGTTTGTTTAGTGGAGGAGACATTTCCACGGTCTATTCTCACAAGCCAACTACATCTCATAGTGCATTTGGTGGATGAGATTGATATATGCGGTACTATACATGCACAATGGTTGTTCTTCCTCGAGCGCTTCATGAAGACCTTGAAGGGTATGTTTCGTGAGACAAAATGCAAGACCCGAAGGTAGCATGGCTGAGGGTTGGTTGGTACAAGAGTCACTTGTATATATTTCTGAGTTTCTTGTTGATGTGGATAGCTCTCTCCCACGACTATGGAGAGATGATGAAGACCTAAGGATGACCTCTATTGTACCTCAAGGGAAAGGACGCAACAAAGTAATAGACACGGAGTTGCTTAATAATATCAACATCTATTACATGCTTAATAGTGATGTGATGAAAAGATAGGTGACAAGATATGAGGATGCAAAGGCAAGAAGACAAGAAGAAAGGGCCCTCTTTCGTACACACCACGGATCTCGTGTGCCATACCCTTAGTATCTAAGAGCACTTCCAAAGGATATTCATATGGATTGGCTACTTGATGAAATGGAGAAAGCAGAGAAAGACGAGGGGATGCATATCACAATGGAAGAATGGGAGTATGCTAGGGGATGCATGAGCAAGGTCGGTATATAGAATGTTATGCATAAGTTAGGAGCTTTCAATAATTTAGATTGCTTATTTAATTGATTTTGTCTTGGTGTAGTGCACTATGTTCAATGCTATATGGTGTGAGGGCAAGCATTTTCGAACACAACGGATTGATGATAAGAGAAATACACAAGATTTTGGCGTCATTGCTAGCTTTGAGGGAGCCAATGGAGCCATGGATGATTATTGTGGCATAATCCAAGATATTATTAAGCTTGACTTTCGACACTTCTTTGTGTATGTTTTCGATGTAAAGTGGTTTAAGGACGTGGTGGAAAGAGGCCCTAATGCAACAATCAAAGGCTGTGCAAGTGGCTTTGTAACTATTGACTCCACAAAGTTTTGGCAAAGTAAGAAGGACACACTAGTACTACTGCAGCAATGTGAAC
Source organism: Dipteris shenzhenensis (assembly GCF_047967505.1). Lineage (NCBI taxonomy): Eukaryota > Viridiplantae > Streptophyta > Polypodiopsida > Gleicheniales > Dipteridaceae > Dipteris > Dipteris shenzhenensis. The sequence continues at coordinate 6,731,250 of NC_141597.1, forward strand.
AGGTACTGTACACACATATAAAAATACTCACTACTAAATATTTGATACCTTCGATGCAAGGAAAATGACATGATTGTATTTGTGTTTGAATTAGGTTGTCTATCAACCAATGGTGGATAATAATAGATGGTGGCATGTCATACCTATTATGCCACGTTCCAAAGTGATGTATAGTATACTTACTAATATGGAGCATATGCAGGATGATCATGGCCATGGAGGTGATGATGACCGTGATACGAGAGAGGAGGATGACCATGAGATAGGAGATATAGATATTGAGGCCATTACCCATGAGGACGAAACCATTGGTGATGCTAGTTTCGATGAGCACACGAGTAGCACAAGTAGTAGTGGGTTGAATGTATTTGTAGATCTAAACACTTGTTTGGATTTTGAAGTAGATAGTTTGGCAAGGGTTGATCTCATTGAGCATGAGATTGAACCGTAGCCCATCATTGATACTGGCAAAACTATTTTACATACTGTCTCATTCTCCTCACCTCAATTAATTTTTGTATATGTGGGTTTGTAAAAAAGCATTGATGTTTTTGTTAAAATTATGTGCTTTGGTAATCATGGGCAATGTTTGGAAAGCAGTGATGTACACCAAAATCTCACTTTCTGTATTCTCTATTTTGCATCTAAATACGCATCTAATTCTCAGTGTAGACGTGCTAATAGATGCGTCTATACACGTACAAATACATGCATTGGTAAACGTAGTGATAGACGAGCCCGTATTTTCTCAGTGTAGACGTGCTAGTAGGTGCGATAATACATGCGTAAATAGACGCACTATTAAACGTGCTTTTAAATGTGCCCGTAATTTCTCTTTTCAAGCAACACCTATAGATGCGCCCGCTATTTTGCATGTCTATCAAGCGCATCTATGGTTGCTTTGTGTTGTGATATCATCAAACACCTCCTCCTTCATGGCTTCATAAGGTAATGGTGGAGGGCTACTATCACCATCACTTCATGCATCCGTAACGGTCCCTCCTGAAGATCCCACCTCATATCACCGATGCTTCGCATCCTCATGACGAGCATAGGGCAACATATGCAGGTGTGGCACTGCATCCTGGATCAAATTAAAATGGGATCATAACTCAAACATATGAACACCCATTGGTATCTCAATCAACCTTAACTCTTTAACACTTACCATGTTTATGGTCGCATCCCATTCTCCATACTTTGAGATGTGATTGAGTGTAATCCTGCGTGCATGATACATGTTTCCTCGACATCAATCACACATACATTTGATTTTTTGCTCCAACCACATACACGATGGTGGATACGGAGGGATTCATCCTCACTAGACTTACTTGTTGAAGATGAAGACATCCTACAAATAAACAACCCAAAAAATTTGCTCTTGTATCAAATATTTAATCTTAAAACTCTGTGGCGCATCTAATATCGTGTCAAAAACCGTGTCTATTTTATGGTACGTGTCTAAACCGTGTTGTACATGCAATTAGACGTGCATTTAGATGTGTATATAGATGCGTAATTAGATGCACCTATAGATGCAATTTTCAAACCTACTTTTAGTGCGCTTGCTTTTCTTCACATACTTTTAGTGTCATGCGGCTTGCTTTGCTATTAACAGACATAGTGCCGAGCATCCACACTTATCTCCAAGCACACACACTTATCTCCAAGCTTACACAATCATCTCCAAGCACACAAGAGAAGAGGGTGAACAATAAGATCCATGGCCCAATACCACCAAAGCTCCATCACAATAGTGTACAACGGATGACATATGACCTATGGTACATAAGTTTAGTCTCTTTACAGTTGATCTTCTTTGAAAGTTATTCTGTTTGGATCTCCAAGATTAAACGAATGTTTTTGGTACTAGTGTTGTGCTTTTGTGTCGGGCGCATGTGCTTTTGTGTCAGGCGCATATCCTTTTTGAGTTTTTAGAATAGTCCGTCTGTTGGAGCGAGTTTATAGATGCATCTAAGAGCACGTCTATAGACGCGTCTACTCTATTTTGTTGAAGCGCATCTATAGATGCATCTAAGAGTGCGTCTATAGACGTGTCTACTCTATTTTTGGAAATAAATAGCCGCGTCTATAGACGCATTGTTATACATAAAGATAGACATGCTTTGTTATTTTTTCCTAGCCTGGCCTTCCCTTCCCTTCCCTTCCCTTCCTTTCCATTTCCTTTCCTTTCTCTTTCCTCTTTCCTTTTCCTTTCCACTCTATATTTTCCTCTCTTTTTGATTGAAAAAAAAGATTGCACTCTATATTTTCCTCTCTTTTTCCTTCTCTCTTTTACCTCTCTTTCCTTCTCTTTTCATCTCTCTTTTTCTCTCTTATCTCCTCTTTTTTTCTCTCTTTTTTTCTCCTCTCTTTTCGTCTATTTTCCTCTCTTTTTTGTTCTCTTTTATCTTCTCTTTCCTTCTCTTTTCATGTTAATTTTTCTCTCTTATCTCCTCTCTTTTTCTCTCTTTTTTTCTCCTCTCTTTTCCTCTCTTTTCCTCTCCTTTCTCCTCTCTTTTATCCCCACTTTTTCTCTCTTTTTCTCCTCTCTTTTCCTCTCCTTTCTCCTCTCTGTTATCCCCACTTTTTCTCTCTTTTTCTCCTCTCTTTTCCTCTCCTTTCTCCTCTCTTTTATCCCCACTTTTTCTCTCTTTTTCTCCTCTCTTTTCCTCTCCTTTCTCCTCTCTTTTATCCCCACTTTTTCTCTCTTTTCTACTCTCTTTCCTTCTCTCTTTTTCTCTTCTCAATTCATCAATGATCTTCTTTTTTTCTTTTTTCCAGTTCAGGAAGCTCTTCAGGCTCACCTGATCTTTGGGAGACCATGTTTTGGGAGTTATATAACCTTTTGGGGCACCCTCCCAGTCCTGGGGATTTATACGGCTACATGACGGGTACTGTAAACACCCCCTAGGAGTCGGCACTACAGACTCCAAACCACGCCAACTCCATGCCAGCTGAGATTACCCCAGCGAAGTCAACACAGCCCAACCAGCTACATAGTAGAGCCCCTTCCCCCATGCCGTCAGGAAGCCCTTCTACCTTGCAAAGCCGTCGGCGTACTCTTGTGCAGTCGAGACTCGGTTCTCCAGCTATGAGTGGTCCATGTAGTCCCGTGTAGTCGAGAGTTGCTTCTCTAGCTACGAGTGGCCAACATACTAGCTCAACACAACACAATAGTAGGCGTAGTAGCAGGGAGAGCGGTGGGGGATGCATGGCACAGTGCTTTGGGAGGGGTGGTGGTGGGGACGAGGATGATTCAGATGATTTAGATGTGCCTCCGGGTGATGGTAGGATCTACTATGACATCACTTAGATAGGAGACATCTTGATGGATGCACGAGGGAAGGACATCATGGCCTTCATGCACTCTATAATTGCTAACAATTACAAAGATTGCTTTATTCACTACAAAGACCATCCAAAGAGGTTGGCTGATGAGACCCTCGCTACTGTTTGCTCTAGGTATCCTAACCCCCCCAATGTTCAATTCACAGATAAATGGGCCAAGTCAAATATTGCTACGATACTTGGCAATAAAAAATCTTCACTTAAGAGGTAGGCACTAGCGAAGCTTGCTAGGTTCGAGGGAGGTCAACCACCAAGGGGCCCGCCCCACACCGCTCACAAGCGTGAGTGGAAGAAAGCAATGAAGTCAGTGAAGGAGGAACCTAGTCTGCAGCACGTGGAGGCACGGAGGATCCAAATGGAGCAATATGGAAGCGTGCATTTTGGAGCAGGGGGTGTTGAATCATGGGAGGCCCAATTTGTAAGTATCGATCTCAAATTATATTGTTTATGTAGTTTATTAGGAGGTTGTTTCTTTGTACTAACCCCTCCGCAAATTGTGTCATCTTGGAGCTTGATATCATGGGTAGGTACCCTACTCCTGTCGAGACAGCCTACCACTGCCACCATCGTAAAGGAGATACATGGAGGGACTTCTATAATGATGGGTTGATTACTGAGGAGCAGTATATCTGGGCTACTAGAGCATCCCCCGAGGTATTTGAAAGTAATTAAAGAATGTCAATATTATAAGTAAAGATTTGATTTTTCATACATTGATATATGTTGTCTCTTGTTTATAGGACCCTGCACAAGAAGATGAGGAAGAAGAAGAGGAAGGAGGAGGTGGAGAAGGGAGAGTAGAAGGGAGCACAGAAGGAAGCATAGAAGGGAGCAAGGATGTGGAGGTTAGAAGGAGGTTCTAGGGTTTAAAAGGAGGTTCCAGAGTTTAGAAGGAGTCTAGGGTTAGAAGGAGGTTCCAAGTTTCAGAAAGAGATTCTAGGGTTAGAAGGAGGTGCCAAGGTTTAGGAGGTTTCAGGGTTTAGAAGAGGTTCCAGGGTTCGAAGGAGGTTCCAAGGTTCAGGGTAGAGTACATGGTGGAGAACTCGTCTCCCTTGTAGATCATGGAGTTTAAGGGATGAGGAACAAAGGGTTTAGAGGGAGCATAGGAGTGGGAGAGAAAGAAGGTGTAAGAGCATGGGGAAAAGAAGAGAGAGGAGGGAGGAGGAGGAGGAAGGAGAAGAGGGAGAGGATGGGTTGCAAGGTTGGAGGAGAGGGGAGGAGGAGTTGCAAGGTTAGGACATGCTTTTGGACATGGAGTGGAAGGAAGGATGGACACTTGAGACAAATGCTTGGAATACCAAAGTAGACTCAACACAGTGCCCCAAAGAGTGTGGGCTTCATTCCATTATGGGGTATTTATACAAGTTGGAGAGCTTCTCTCTCTGCATGTAGGAATTAATGTAACACATTCTCTCTCTACATGTAGAAGTTGTAACACAAAGTTACAACACATTCTCTTTCTACATGTAGAAGTCATATGTAGATGTTGTAATACAAAGTTGTAACACATTCTCTTTCTACATGTAGAAGTTGTAACACATTCTCTTTCTACATGTAGAAGTTGTAACACAAAGCTGTAACACATTCTCTTTCCACATGTAGAAGTCGTATGTAGAAGTTGTAACACATTCTCTTTCTACATGTAGAAGTCGTATGTAGAAGTTGTAACACAAAGTTGTAACACATTCTCTTTCTACATGTAGAAGTTGTAACACATTCTCTTTCTACATGACTGTGCCAACATGGACTTATGTAGAAAGCAAATGTGTTACAACTTCTACATGTAGAAAGAGAATGTGTTACAACTTTGTGTTACAATTTCTACATATGACTTCTACATGTAGAAAGAGAATGTGTTACAACTTCTACATGTAGAAAGACTGTGTTACAACTTTGTGTTACTTCTATATGTAGAACTTAGAATGTGTTACAACTTCTACATACGACTTTTACATGTAGAAAGAGAATGTGTTACAACTTTGTGTTACAACTTCTACATATGACTTCTACATGTAGAGAGAGAATGTGTTACTATTCCTACATGCAGAGAGAGAAGCTCTCCAACTTGTATAAATCCCCATAATGAGATGAAGCCCACACTCTTTGGGGCATTGTGTTGAGTCTACTTTGGTATTCTAAGTATTTATCTCAAGTGTCTATGCTTCCTTGCACCCCACGTCCAAAAGCATGTCCTAACCTTGCAACTCCTCCTCCCCTCTCCTCCAACCTTGCAACCCATCCTCTCCCTCTCTCCTCCCTCCTCCTCCTCCTCCCTCCTCTGCCTCCTCCTCTCTCCTTCTCCTCCCTCCTCCTCCTCCCTCCTCTCTCTTCTTTCCCCCATGCTCTTACACCTTCTTTCTCTCCCACTCCTATGCTCCCCCTAAACCCTTTGTTCCTCATCCCTTAAACTCCATGATCTATGAGGGAGATGAGTTCTCCAGCATGTACACTACCCTGAACCTTGGAACCTCCTTCTAACCTTGGAACCTCTTCTAAACCCTGGAACCTCCTTCTAAATCTTGGAACCTCCTTCTGACCCTGGAACCTCCTTCTGAACCTTGGAACCTCCTTCTAACCTTGGACTCCTTATAAACCTTGGAACCTCCTTCTAAACCTTGGAACCTCCTTCTAACCCTGGAACCTACTTCCAAATGTTAAACTCCTCCTAAACCCTACAACCCCTAATGAAGGCAAAAGCCGTCATTACCTCAATCATGATGATACACGTTCCTTTTACACATGCATGCACTTTGTTTGCTTACCACACTTAAGCCTATGTCTCTCACCGGAACATGACTCGAGGTCCTAAGCTACACGTATACTACAATCGACAACTCTAATATATGTGTAGGTGACAAAAAGCCTTGGAATCCTGCATACTGAGAAAACCCAGCTCTTCCTACGAAAGCAGTAGGAAAGAGCCAACTAACTGAACATGGGCACCACTTGTATCAGCAATATCGCCAGACCTCATCACCATCTGTCATTCTCCAACATCAAGCTAGCCAAATGATCCAAATGTCAGAACTATTCACTAGCACTACAAGGCACAGGCCCTTTTTCGATGGAAAAACCAACCTTTTCTACACAAAAGTTTTTTTTTAACGAGTGCAAAGGTCGGTATTTACATCGCTATAAGCATCGAAAAAGAACAGTCGCTATATAAGTGTCGCTATATAGTGACACTAATAAGCATCACTACATAGCGACACTGGTAAACATCGCTATATAACGACACTGGTAAATGTCGCTATGTAGTGATGGTTAACAGAAGCTTAAAAAAACATTAGTGGGGCTAAACAGGGCCACAACAAGCCCTGTTACTAATGTTCTTTTGAAGTAATTACAAAAGAATGTTGTTTGTTACAAAATTTCCTTTGTGAAAAGGGTGATACAAAATCGCTCAAATGAGCCGAGCGATAGAAGCATATACATGTCGAAGATATACAACATTGTTTCTTGTAAAATTACCCTTTTGAAAGAGAGGAGAAAAGAAGAAAAGAGGGGAAAAAAGAGAAAAAGAGAGAAAGCATATGCTTATGAAAAGAAGAGAAAAGAAAATGAAAGAGAGGAAATAAGAGAGGGAAAAAGAAGAGAAAGGAAGAGGGGAAAAGAGAAGGGTATGCTCATGCATAAGCATCAGCAATGAGCATAAGCATAGGAAAATGCATATGCTTATGAAAAGAAGAGAAAAGAGGATGAAAGAGAGGAAATAAGAGAAGGGAAAAGAAGAGAAGGAAGAGGAAGGAAGAGCGGCAAAGAGAATGCAAAAAGAGAGGAAAAAAGAGCATAAGCATAAGAGAAGGAAAACGAAGAGGGGAAAATCAGATAAGAGAGGAGAAAAGAAGAAAAGAGGGGCAAAAAGAGAAAAAGAGAGAAAGCATATGCTTATGCATGAGCATTGTGAACATAGTGGGAGAGAGGGAAGGAGTCTCACTTGCGGCTTTCTCACATACACAATGGGGGAATACACACAAAGGTGGAGGCTGAAAATAGTTTTTCTCTTATTAGTTGTGTAAGCCAAAAGAACTCTAGTACAAAGAAATAGAAGAACCCTATATGTGGGTCTCAAACCAAACTCAGCTAACTAAGGTGGCATACTAGAGTACATAAGGATAGCTCTCATCTAGCTATTATTCGTGGGCGGTGTACCAACCACATCTGCAGCTAACAAGTCGGTGACATAAATGCACAACGGTCACCTTGGCATATCACGAGTGGAGCTCGATATCTCAACACTCCCAATTCCTGCACACCAAGCAGGTCTCTGAACTTGCGCAGCTTCTTTGCACCCAATGCCTTCGTGAATATGTCAGCTACCTAATCCTCTGTGCTAACATAAACTAGATCAATAAGACCTAGTAAAACCTTCTCTCGCACATAGTGATAATGCAGCTCTATGTGCTTTGTTCTAGCATGATAGACTGGGTTATTTGCCAAGTGTATACTGCTCATGTTGTCACAATAAATGACAACTGGCCCATCTGTAGACTGATGCATATCATAGAGTAGCTTATGTAACCAAGCTATCTCACATGTAGCCATTGCTGCACCCCTGTACTCAACCTCTTTGCTCGACAAGGCAATTGTAGGCTGTTTCTTGCTGCTCCAAGTGCTTGCAGCACTCCTAAAGGAGAACACATATCCACTGATAGATCGTCTATAAAAAATACTACCAGCCCAATCAGCATCAGTGTATCCATGCAACTATATCTGAACCCCAGTCTCATAAAATAGTCCATACTGCAATGTGGACTTCACATACCTAAGTATGCATCTAGCCGCATCCAAATGTGGTTTCCTTGGAGCCTGCATAAACTGACTTACCAATCCAACAGCATAGCTCAAATCTGGCCTGGTAATAGTCATATAAATCAAACTTCCTACTATGCGTTTGTACATAGTAGGGTCTTCCAGAAGGTCACCTGCATCTGTGCTCAGCTTCACATTTTGCTCCAAAGGAACTGAAATAGGGTTACAGCCTGTCATCCCATATTTGGACAGCATGTCCAATCCATACTGCCTCTGCAAGAGCCATATCCCACTTGGTGATCTAATCACCTCAATGCCCAAGAAATAATGCAGCTCTCCCAAATCCTTCATCTCAAACTTCTGCTTCAATAGCATTTTCACATGAAGGATATCTTCATCACTATCACCTGTGATGATCAAATCATCAACATAAATGACAAGCAGCATAATACCTTTCTCTATTTTTCTCACATAAAGTGAGAAATCTGCCTTGGAAATCTGAAAGCCAATAGTGACAAGATATTGTCCTATCTTGTCAGACCATGCTCTAGGTGCTTGCTTCAAGCCATACAAGGCTTTCTTCAACCTGCAAACAAACTCAGGATGAACAGCATGAACATAACCTGTTGGCTGCTCCATAAAGACCTCTTCTTGCAAATCACCATGCAAGAAGGCATTCTTTACATCCATTTGATGTAAAGACCATCCCTTTGATGAAGCCATAGCAATGACTACTCTTACGGTTGCCATCCTTGCAACCGGACTGAATGTTTCTTCATAATCAATGCCATATCTCTGTGCATACCCCTCGGGGGGGGTCACTATGTATAAACCCTCTATATCACATGTGTTCAAGGCCTATATTTAAAGTCCCTTATCTGTAAAAATTTTCATTAATAAAATGTACCCCTTTTCTATACAAATCTATAAATTTTTTCCAAAACTATTTTAAATAGTCCCTTATGTATATTTCTTTCTGTAAATTTTAGAAATAAAAAAAATCCTTTTGTTGAACTCACATGATAGGGTTACATATGATGAGTGACCCCCCCGAGGCATACCCCTTGACAACTAATCTTTCCTTGTATCTGTTCACAGAACCATCTGCATTGTGCTTCACCTTATAAACCCACTTACAGCTAATTGCATTCGTGTCTTTAGGCAAAGGCACCGATTCCCATATAGCATTTGCTTCCAAGGCATCCATTTCTTCATCCATGGTTTTCTCCCATTTTTCTTTTCCCATGGTTTGCTCAAAAGAAGTGGGTTCTGGTTCCTGTATCACTTTGACCATATAAGCATAGTGAATGGCTGTAAATCCATCATATTTCAACCTATCCACAGGATATCTAGCTCTGGTAGACCTGCACAAAATAGGCTCACTTCTAGGTGCTCTCAAAACATTCCTGATTTTCCTTACTCCTGGTGTAACAATAGAAGGAATACCCAACTCATCATCAATGCTCTGTTTTGAGCCACTAGATTCACCATCCACATAAGAGTGACTTGCATTCACATCAAACATGGGCTGATCTACCTTCTCTTTTCCTTTTCGTGATACCTACGTACCACTATCTGCATGCTTTGAGGAGATTCTCTTGATCTCAATCTGCCTATCCATGGCGAAGTATGTAAACCACTACTAGAGGACACTACGGTCCACTAATATTTTGTGATTGCTACTATGAATTCTGTGTAGCATTACCATTTTGTGTATCTACATCAATCATCACATTTACTGGTTTATACCATCTCCTCATCTCATAAAAAACAACATCTTTGCTCACTGTAAACTTACAAGTAGAAGGGTTATAGCATCTATACTCTTTCTGTTACAGAGAATAACCAATAAAGATGCACTTCTCAGCTTTTGGATCCAACTTGGACCTCAACTCATCTGGCATATGAATATAGGCAATGCAACTAAAAATTTTCAAATGAGAAATATCTGGTTTCCTAGCAGTATACATCTCCTCTGGCGTCATGCCATGTATTGCTGCAGTGGGAGTCCTGTTCATTATGTAAACTACTGTAGCAACTGCTTTAGCCCAATAATAATCTGGTAGGTCTTTTTCGTTTAGCATGGCCTGAGATACCTCTCCAGTATGCTTGTTTTTCCTTTCCGCAAGTCCATTTTGCTGTGGGGTATGACTGCATGAATATTGCTGCTTTATGTCATGCTCCTACAGAAACCTTGCAAACTCATTTGAGAGGTACTCTCCCCCTCCATCGGACCTTAGGCATTTTACTTAAGGCCTGTTTCTTTTTCAACCATAGCTTTAAAAGCTTTGAAGTGCCCAAACACTTCACTTTTCTTTTTCATAAAATACACCCAAACTTTTCTACTGTAGTCATCAATAAAATTGACAAAATAATGACAGCCTCCAATAGATGCAGCTTTAGTAGTCCACACATCACAGTGGATTAATTCCAATGGCTTCTTACTCCCTTGAACATGCCTAGGAAATGGTTTCCTTGCCTGTTTTCCAAATGGACAGGCTTCACATACCTTATGCATTTCTGCAACCTTGAATTTAGGCAATCCTGTAATAATATTTTGGGCCTACATTGATTTAAGTCACTGTACATTAACATGACCAATGCATTTATGCCAGATATCAATATCTACAACTACATCGGTCCCATGTGCAAACATTGCTGCACTCAATTCAAGCATGTCTGCATCCAACGTAAACATCTTGCCCTTCTTCTTTCCTTTTGCTATCAACCGATCGTTATTTTTCATATCCTCAACAAAGCATCCATCAGGATTAAATCTGATGTGCTCAACCATTAGACCAATAGAAACCAGGTTCTTGGTGATGTTCGGGACATGAAATACATCAAACAGGTATTTCTTTTTCCCATCCTACATAGACAAAGGAATTTTACCAATCTGCACAATAGGATGTGCAGTATCATCATCAGTCTCCACAAATCTTGGTCTTTCCATTTTCCTTGCATGTTGCATCCATTCTGCATGACCTGTCATGTGGTTTGACGCACCTGAGTCAACATACCACACATCATTTCTTTCTTCTGCACTTGTCATAGAATTGTCCTGTGCTGCACCATAAACAGATGCTCATTTTTGTCATCACCCTATCTACTAGAAGATGCATAATTTCCTTGCTGTAATTTTCCATTCATAATGTCATTCTGCTTAATGTAGCAGTCTTTAGCCATATGACCCATTTTACCACAATAGTAGCATTCAACATTGCTATTTGCATTTTGGCCTCTCTGCCATCCACCACGACCTCTTTGGCTCCCCCTGCCTCTAGAGTTACCACGTCCTCCTCCAAAGGACTAGTTTTCTTGAGTTTGCTACATATTTTGATTTCTACCATGGCCTCCAAATCGGCCTCCTCTACCTCTTCCACCATTTGAGTAGAAGATAGTTTCTTTTGAAGTTCCTCCTGAAGAAGATGCACCACCATTTCTCTGCTCTTTAGAAATTAGAAGAGCAAACAACTCCTCAAAATCAGGAAATTTTTCACGGACAGCAATGGATGTCCGGAACTGTGCATAATCCTTTCCTAGACCATTCAAGGTCACAGAAACTAGATCATCATCTTCCACTGGTGACCCAATGGAAGCAAAAGCAGCTGCAATTTTCTTCACCTTCATGTGGTAGTCATTGATGCTCATATTTTCTCTCTGCACATTGTGCAACTCTTGCTTGAGCTGCATTTTCCTGGCTTGCGTATTTGCTATACATTTTTGCCAAAGTATCCCATGCCTCCTTTGGCGTACTTGCATCCTGAATATGCATAATCATAGAATCTGAAATACTGATAGATAGCCAATACATAACTTTTCTGGCTCTCTCATGCCATCCTTTAAATGCTTGCATTTCCTATTGATTGGGAACATTAGGAAGAACTGGTTCTTATTCATTTCCTGTAATGAACTCCCAATAGCCTTTTCCCATAAGGAAATTCATCATTCTAAACTTCCATGTTTGGAAGTTGTTCTTGCCCAGCTTTTTAGTGACAATCTGTGAAAGAGAATCAGACGCCATTATAGAACACTACAAAAAATTCTATCACTGCAAAAAACACAGCTTCTGCCTCACACAGGCAAATCTGCAGAACTGACGAAAGTGGTATTTGACCACATAGTCACTTCCTAGTGATGATTTTGCATGAACAGGAAATAAGGATGATTCTATAACTCCCAATATCTCTACGCACAGGCATACAATGCAATTTCTGTAGCAACTTTTCACCGACTTGCAGCGCAGTGGTCACACAGCAAAAACAAGGCTTTTTTTTGAGTGCCTGTGAAGAACTTCTGCCTTCAAAACGGGCCTCGAAATGGCCTCAAATCAAAAAAATAAAGTCACCATAGGCTTCGCCCTCTCTTATAGCATATACTGCCCTCTCGCCACACCGTGAAGGGCATCTCAATCTGAGACAGTGCACTCTTGCACTTCCGACTGTGCTACCTGCAGAGATTTGCTCCCAAACTCGAAAAAGGAAAGCAACACTGGTCCTCTTACCAGGACACCGCGAACTTGATTTGCTTTCTTGAGCTCCTTACCATGAACTAGGCTCTGATACCATGTGAAGATAGTGGGAGAGAGGGAAGGAGTCTCACTTGCGGCTTTCTCACATACACAATGGGGGAATACACACAAAGGTGGAGGCTGAAAACAGTTTTCCTCTTCTTAGTTGTGTAAGCCAAAAGAACTCTAGTACAAAGAAATAGAATAACCCTATATGTGGGTCTCAAACCAAACTCAGCTAACTAAGGTGGCATACTAACTGAGCCACTAACTAGAGTACATAAGGATAGGTGTCATCCAGCTATTATTCGTGGGCGGTGTACCAACTGCATCTGTAGCTAACAAGTCGATGACATAAATGCACATCTGAAGGAAGAGGGGAAAAGAGAATGAAAAAAGAGAGGGGAAAAGAAGAAAAGAGAGGAAGAAGAGGAAATAAGAGAGGGAGGAAAAGAGGGGGGAAAGAGGGAGGAAAAGAGAAAAAGAGGGGAAGGAGGGAATAAGAGAAGAGAGGGGAAGAAAGGGTTCCTACACCCATCATTGTAGCTACAGACCAATGCAAATAATAGAAACAAAAAAAGGAAAAAAGAGAAAGCACTTTCTTACCTGGAAAAGTCCCGCTCGGTGTTTCGTGGACTGGCCCTACAAAAGAGAGGAAACATACCATTTTTCAGATAACTAGTTAGAGGAAGGAGGAGTTTGGAGAAGCAACTTTCCAAAGGGATTGGATTGAGGAGACAAGCATAAGCCTATAAACAAGGAGAAAGCACAAAAGGAAGGGAAAGAGAAAGAAGAGAAAGACCAAAAAGAGAAGAGCAAATCTCGTTTTTTGTCCTTAATCTGTGAAAATCAAGCATGAAAATTAGCACATAGGCTTAGCAATGCAAGGAAAAACATGCTTCAACTCTCAGAAAATGAAATCTCACAAAAAATGAACCTACATTGCTTAAAGAGACACAGCTTCTTGAAAAACTTGCTTTCACACAAGTAGAGAGGGAGAAGGGTGGAGAGGGAGCACAAGTGTCAATGGGAGAGCGGCTTGGTAGGGGTGAGGAGTGTGGGGAATAGAAGAGAAAGAGAGGTCGCTGAATAGAGGAAGAAAGCGTGGGAGGAGAGATTTTTGTTTTTCTCACAATAGAGTTGTGAAAGACAGCGTCACGCGGCGTTTCGAGTTTTAGTCTCCTGGCGTCGCTATACATTGGTCATTCGTTATATAGCAACACTTATACCCTAAAAGTGTTGCTATAAAGTGACACTCATACCCTAAAAGTGTCACTATATAGCGACACTTAACCCTAAAGGTTGCTATATAGCGACCTTTAACCCTAAGTGTCACTATATAGCAACACTTATACCCTAAAAGTATTGCTATATACTTATACCCTAAAAGCGTCACTATATAGCGACAAAACAAGGCAAAATGTCACTTTATAGTGATAGTTCATGGCACTTGATCTAAGAAGAGAGGAAAGGATCTTATGGGTGGCTATTTTTTGGATCTTAATGGATTTCCTTGCATTTTGTGTTGTGACTTTGGAGGTGTGCAGATCGAAGGGATGAGTGAAAGCTTGTCAGATGATGCGCTAATGCTCAGGAGTGCAGAGTGGCTTATGGAGAGGTTGTATTGTCATTGCACTCATTGCAAGCGAGAAGTACGACATCAATGCCATATTGTCATGCACCACTTAAGGATGTATGGGGAGGAGCCCAAACCAATACCCACCATTGGTGGTGCACATGGTGATGGATCATCGAAAAGTCAATTCTATTTGAGGTCGTGATTAATATTGCATGCATACACGACAAAAAATCTTGAGACAAGATCTTATATTTACACAAAACCTTGAGACAGGATGAGGAGGGTGGTGTGCATATACCTTCACACTTTGAGAAGAAGTATAGTCTCCTGAATGTGCTAGATGATAACAAGGGTATCGTGGACATGATGGATTCTATTTTTAGGGGCAATGCAACTGATTTCCGAGTATGAGGCTGTGTACATGATACCTTTGATAAAGGAGTTATAGATCTTATGGATAGGATTGCAGGTCTTTGATATTTCCAAAGCTCCTAGACATACCAATGACATTTTTGTGTAGAACACATCGATTCAAAGAGAGTCACGTATGATTATGGAGTCATGGCTAACTTCACACAAGATAGCCGAGCAAGTGCTTTGGATACCAATCTTCTCTCCTCGTAGTTGGATTATAGTGGGACCATACACAAAATCTATGAAATTGATTTCATACGATTTAGTATTTTCATTCTTGATGTAAAATGGTTTAGAACTATTTATGATGGTCTTTGTTCTTCCCGAGCATTATGAGCAGGTGCATACTAATGATTTAATTAATAGAATCTTTCGTTTTTAAATATCAATTGGTACATGTACTTAAGCATAGTTTCATATAATTGATGGCATTTGGCACCCATCTTCAATATAGGTGGTTTTTCATCCGGATCATTCTGATCCAAGATGGTGGTACGCGATCCAAGTTGCACCACCAAGTAAGAAAATTTTTGAAGATAGAGATGTGGATATGGAGATACCACTACCAATGTCGGATCCAATTGATCCAGATGGATTTAGAGAAGAAGATGAAGATCATAATATGAGCCAAGAGGAAGATGTGCATAATGACATCATATGGGAGAAATATGGAGATCACAATATTGAGGAAGAAGATGATGATCATCAAGAATCACCTGACTTTGTTGAAGAAGATGATCAAGTCTATGGTGAACGTATGATGCTAGAGTATGATGATGATATAGGAGATCAACTCAATATAGAGCTAGAGATAGACTTGTTTGGCACACTAGACTTAGCTCAGGATGAAGCCAAATCTCAAACGTGGACATGAATATATGAGCTTCAAATTTGTGTACATGCTCTTGTACTTTTATTCTTTCAAAGGATCAAACATGTATGAAAAGAAAATTTTTTGGTCATTGGGTAAAACTATCTTTAAAGGTTGGTATGGGGAAAAACACGCTCTGTAAAACATTGCTATATAATGAATACAAGTCTGGCAAGTGTCACTATATAGCGACACTTTTATATAGCGACACTTGCCAAAAGTGTCGCTATATAGCGACACTTTTTAAGCCCACTTTACATACCGATGATTAGCACCCCGCGCGCACTAAATGTTGGTGCATAACCATCGAGAAAGGGCCTATGCCTTGTAGTGTAGCTTAGCTGAGGAAAAATATGCAAGAGAATTGGAAAGGCAGACTGCATCAGAAATCGAAGACTAATTCCAGGCAATCGCCATAGTGTTCAAGGCACTTCGGGCATAGATAGATGAGAAGGAGGTAGAAGAAGTGCGCATGAACCAAGCTCTCCAAGCTAAAGAGAAGGCAGTAAGAGATGTGACCTCCAACCTCCACCAAAGTCAAACATAGCTAGCTATGGCAGTAGAAGCAACGGAAATCCTACAGACCTACTATAACTCCTTGACATCTGCACATGCGCAACAGACAGAGGTAGTGGCACAAGCTTGACTCACTCTAATTCACAAAGAAGAAGAGGTCCAATATTGCAAAGACAAGCTTGAAGACGTGAAACAATCTTTGGCAGTACGTGCCTTCAGCATCGACGAGCTTACAAGGGAATGCAGAATCTTAAAAGACCAACTTGCTACAGTTCAAGAGGCCAACATTTCACAAGCCCAAGTCTTGGACCAATGGTCCAATACCACTGAAGACATTCCTCAACAGGCAAAGGTCACCTTGCAAATGAGAAAGGTTAAGGAAACATACACAACAATCTACTATCAATACAAAGAAAAAATAAATGAGATACACTCCCAAAAAAGAATCATCTCCAAGCTTGAACTCCAATTGCTAGTGCATAACAATGAGACATTGGAAGACAACACCAATAACACCCCACTACAATGCACAACAGTGGTGTACCAAGAGTTGTGGCTGCTTTACAATGAAAGATGACCTCAACGCACGCGTGCTTATCCAATGGAAGCAACTCCAAATCAGGATCATATCTGCTCATCCAACAATCAACTGGGAACGTTCCATCGAGACCAAAACCTTGCGCATAATTTGCCAACTTGTCTAAAGATGACAAAAATATATTCTGCCTATCTACACATGCCAGGTTTATAACACTCAGGATGGATGCTTTCAATGCATATGTCTGCCTCATGGGTAGTCCTCCCCTCAGGGTTATTGTAGGTTTGTTGCCATTGCTATAAAGGTCATCGCTATTATTTGCAAGGCACGACATAACCAACACCCCACCCATGTAGCTGATCATCCCATCACACCAGCAAAAAGAAGTGTCAGAAGATGACAAGGCCTATCTCACATTCAACTTCCATATCTAACCACTCTTTCTGCCAACATCATAACCTCACTTACCCTTGCTGCTACCACCCTCTTAACCTTCCCTGAACTCCATCCTAACATCTATTCCCTCCATCATCTCTTTGCTCATGCCTCTCACCATTTTCAACTAACCCAACAGTCACATGATCTCCTCACACCTAGCTTTTTACCCTCCCTTGCTAATCCTACCCTTGAGAAAATTTACCAAGCTGCTCAAACCATTTGCCCAGTTCTTCCCCCCCTCCCCTCTGCCTGCCCTTCTGCCACTATCACTCTGCCATATTTCTCCCTAATGTCCCCGATTTCTCTCCCTGCCCTATCATCACCTCCGACACTTCTGGTGCTTCCATCAGCAGAAAATGATAGTATTTGATTTTGAATATCAGGATCTGGATAATCCAATTTGTATGCCCATGCCAAGTTCCAATGATGGGTATGATTTTGGTGAGATACCACTTCCCAGTAACCCCATCAAGGAATTTGGGAGCAAATATCTTGATATGAAAACTCGAGGTGGATGGACCCTGGACAACTTTCCTACCAACCTTCGTCAACGTCAAATTAGTGAAGTTTTGGATTAGCAAGTTGGATCCACAACGTGATTGGTGCCGTCCCAATCTCTTTGATGTAATCTTCTTAAAGGAGTACTTACGGGCCCCTCCATGTCTTAGAACCCATCCCAAGTTCTATGTAGTTCAACGGCATAAAAAATGGGAAGCCAACATACATACTTTGGCTGAAGATCGAACCATTAATTGGCCAATGATCGAACCATACTCTGGTGTAGAATGGAATATCCAAGGCACAATAGTCCGAGCACTTCAGCAACATGAGCAAATAATTTGCGGCAACATTGATCGCTTCCTTCACCAAAGTGCTATATTCTGTAAAACATTGGAATTCATTCTAAAGGTCCCATGTTATCTTGATTCCCATTTGCCTCCACTCAGCTTTAATCCCAATGAAAGGGTTGATTACAAGCTAGCTCTATCAAATAGTGATCTTCTTAGAAGCATGCCACATCACTTTGTTCGAGCAAATGGTGGATACAGGCTACTTGGAAACTGCACAAAATTTGTCTGGTGCTAAGGCTTTATAGCAGGATTGAATGGCATGACACAAGTTGCATAGCCACTAGACTAAAAGCATGGCAACCCAGGTATGTGCTCGCACTTAGCCATAACACGAGGACGGGTAATAAAATGGATCTGGGAGTATGTTGACTCTTTGCGAACATGGACTTATATAGAAAGAGAATGTGTTACAATTTCTACATACGACTTCTACATGTAGAAAGAGAATGTGTTACAACTTCTACATGTAGAAAGAGAATTTGTTATAACTTCTACATACGACTTCTACATGTAGAAAGAGAATGTGTTACAACTTTGTGTTACAACTTCTACATACGACTTCTACATGTAGAAAGAGAATATGTTACAACTTCTACATACGACTTCTACATGTATAGAGAGAATGTGTTGCAATTTTTACATGCAAAGAGAGAAGCTCTATGACTTGTATAAATACCACATAATGGAACGAAGCCCACACTCTTTGGGGCATTGTGTTGAGTCTACTTTGGTATTCCAAGCATTTGTCTCAAGTGTCCATGCTTCCTTGCACTCCACGTCCAAAAGCATGTCCTAACCTTGCAACTCCTCCTCCCCTCTCCTCCAACCTTGCAACCCATCCTCTCCCTCTCCTCCTCCCTCCTTCTCCTCCCTCCTCCTCCTCCTCCCTCCTCTGCCTCCTCCTCTCTCCTCCTCCTCCCTCCTCCACCTCCCTCCTCTCTCTTCTTTTCCCCATGCTCTTACACCTTCTTTCTCTCCCACTCCTATGCTCCCCCTAAACCCTTTGTTCCTCATCCCTTAAACTCCATGATCTATGAGGGAGACGAGTTCTCCACCATGTACACTACCCTGAATCTTAGAACTTCCTTCTAACCCTAGAACCTCTTCTAAACCCTAGAACCTCCTTCTAAACCTTGGAGCCTCCTTCTAACCCTAGAACCTTCTGAACCTTGGAACCTCCTTCTAACCTTGGACTCCTTCTAAACCCTAGAACCTCCTTCTAAACCCTAGAACCTCCTTTTAACCCTAGAACCTCCTTCTAACCCCCAAACTCCTCCTAAACACTGCAACCCCCAATGAAAGCAAAAGCCTTCATTACCTCAATCATGATGATACACGTTACTTTTACACATGCATGCACTTTGTTTGATTACCACACTTAAGCCTACGTCTCTCAACGGAACATGACTCGAGGTCCTCAGCTACATGTGTACTACAATCGACAACTCTAATATATCTATAGGTGACAAAAACCCTCGGAAGCCTGCATACTAAGAAAACCCAACTCTTCCTACAAAAGCAGTAGGAAAGAAACTTATGTAGAAAGAGAATGTGTTACAACTTTTTGTTACAACTTCTCCATACGACTTCTACATGTAGAAAGAGAATGTGTTACAGACAACAAGCATCAATGTATAAAAAATCAAATCTTTATTTACAATATTGACATTATTTAAATTCTTTTAAATACTTGAGGGGTGTTCCAGTAGCCCAGATATATTGCCCCTCATTAATCAACCTGTCATCATAGAAGTGCCTCCATGTATCTTCTTTGTGATGGTGGTGGTGGTAGGCTATCTCGATAGAAGTAGGATACCTGCCCATGATATCAAGCTACAAGATGACACAATTTGTAGAGGGGTTAGTACAAAGAAACAAGCTCCTAATAAACCACACAAACACAATATAGTTTTAGATCGATACTTACAAATTGGGCCTCCCATGATTCAACACTCCTTGCTCCAAAATGCACGTTTCCATATTGCTCCATCACAACAAGACAAAGCACCCATAGACGTACGCACAGACGCGTTTCATGAACTAAATAAAAAACTTATGGGCGCGTCTATTTGCGCATCTATTTGCGTGTCAGGAGACCCACGTCTAATTACGCGTCTATATATCAGACTTACGCGCATATAGACGCGCTCATACATGCGTAAATAGACGCGCATATAAACGCTTTGATAGACACACGTATAGACGCGAGTCAAACAGACAGACGCGAATATAAACGCGTTTTTAAACGCACTGATAGACGCGCCCTTTTTTTTTTTTTTTTTTTTACAGAATATTGTGTATGTTGTGTATGCTATATAGTTACAAGAATCCCATATCCACATTCTGTAATTCAATTCTTAAAGCCAACCGCATTTTAATTACAATTCCAAATAAAATATTACAACTCCAAAATGCAATAAAATTGAAAGCTCAAAAAGTGCTTGTATATACATATAGCACGAAGCTAAGCCACGTCATGTGGTTCCAAGTACAAAAAATAAGGAAGCTAAGCCATGTCATGTGGCTTCAAGTACAAAAAATAAGAGGAGTCTATATACAAGAGGCACGAAGCCAAGCCAATGGCTTTAAGTACAAAAAATAATAGTAGCACTACTTCTACGACTAATCCTCGCTGCCTTCCACGCTCCCTTCTGCGCTGCCTTCTGCCTCGGGGGGGTCACTCATCATATGTAACCCTATCACGTGAGTTCAACAGAAGGATATTTTTTATTCCTAAAATTTACAGAAATAAATATACATAAGGGACTATTTAAAATAGTTTTTGAAAAAATTTACAGATTTGTATAGAAAAGGGGTACATTTTATTAATGAAAAAATTTATAGATAAGGGATTTTAAATATAGGCCTTGAACGCACGTGATATAGAGGGTTTATACATAGTGACCCCCCCGAGCCTTCTGCGCTCCCTTCTGCACCTCCTTCCTCGTCTTCCTCGTCGTCTTGTGCAGGGACGGCTTGTAAACAAGGGACAACATATATCAATGTATGAAAAATCAAATCTTTACTTATAATTTTGGCATTATTTAATTACTTTCAAATACCTGGGGGGCCTGTCCAGTAGCTCGGGTATACTGCTCCTCAGTAATCAACCCGTCATCATAGAAGTGCCTCCATGTATCTCCTCTGCGATGGTGGCGGTGGTAGGCTGTCTCCACTGGAGTAGGGTATCTGCCCACGATCTCAAGCTGCATGACCGCGATACACTTTGTGGAGGGATTAGTACAAAGAAACAAACAACCTCCTAATAAACTACATAAGCAATATAATTTGAGATCGATACTTACAAATTGGGCCTCCCATGATTCAACACCCCCTGCTCCAAAATGCACGCTCCCATACTCCTCCATCTGGATCCTCCGTGCCTCCATGTGCTGCAGACTGGGCTCCTCCCTCGCTGACTTCATTGCCTTCTTCCACTCACGCTTCTGAGCGGTGTGGGGCGGGCCCCTTGGAGGTTGACCTGCCTCAAGTCTGGCAAGCTCCGCTAGTACCTGCCTCTTAAGGGAAGATCTTTTATTGCTAAGTATCGTAACAATCTTTGACTTCCCCCATTTATCTGTGAACTGGCGATTGGGGGGGTTAGGATACCTAGAGCGAACAGTAGCGAGGGTCTCATCAGCCAACCTCTTTGGGTGGTCTTTATAGTGGATAAAGCAATCTCTGTAATTGTTAGCAATTACAGAGCGCATGAAGGCCATTATGTCCTTCCCCCGCGCATCCATCAAGATGCCTCCTGTCTGGGTGATGTCATAATAAATCGTACCATCACCCAGAGGCACGTCTAAATCATCGGAATCATCATCCTCCTCACCGCCACATGGCCCAAAGCACTGTGCCATGCATCCGCCACCGCTCTCCCTACTACTACGCCTGCCACCCTATCGTGTTGAGCTCGTACGCTGGCCACTCGTAGCTGGGGATTGCGCGGGACTACGCTGACCACTCGTAGCTGGAGAAGCGAGTCTCGACGGTTGGGGAGTACGTCGACGGCTCGCTGAGGCAGAAGGACCTCATGAAGGCATGGGGGAAGGGGCATAAGACGGGATGGCAGAAGGGACATAAGACGGCATGGGGGAAGGGGCATAAGACGGTACAGGGGAAGGGGCATAAGACGGGGCATAAGACGGCTGGGCGGACTCCGCTGGGGTGATCTCAGGCGGTGTGGGGTGGCTCGGAGTCTGTAGTGCCGACTCCTGGGGAGTGTTAAGGGTACCCGTCATGTACCTGTATAACTCCGCAGGACTAGGAGGGTGCCCTAAAATATTATATAAATCCTTCCATATCGATTCATGCGGATCAGGTGAGCTAGAAGCACTTCCTCCCCACATGTTAAACTGGAAAAAAATAAACAAATCTATTACTTTGGGAGCTGAGAAGAAAGGGGAAAAAAAAAAAAGAGGCTCTGTCAGAGCGCGTCTATAGACCCATCTAATCTTCGCGTCTATAAACGCGTCTAACAGAGCATTTAACAATTCAAGTAAAAGTGCGTCTAACAGTCCGTTCATCAATCCGTCTAACAGTGCGTTAAAAAGCGCATCTACCACCGCGTCTAATAGTTCGTCCAAACATCCGTCTAATAGCTCGTCTAAAAGCACATCTAACAATTCGTTTAAAACTCCGTTTAACAGAGCGTCTGTGTGGGCGTCTATATATGCGTCTGTGTGTGTCTGTAACAAGCCAGACGCGCATATAGACGTGCCTATAGATGCGCGTTTAGACGCGCCCTCAGACGCCTCTATACACGCGCTCCGACAGTCGAGAATACTCAAAAGTCGAAAAGGACGTTTCGCCCGACAAAAGAACGTGTCGCTCATACCTAGATGCTGCGTTTCGTGGATGCGAAAAAGTACAAAACTGGAAAGAGCAAGCAAGAACAACTTCAAAAGGACTTACTTGGAAAAAGGTATGGAAGGATCTTTCTTTTCCAAACTTGTTTCTTCTCCTTGTTCGTACTCCTCCTCTTCTTTAGGCTTGGAAGCAAGCTGTGTAGGTACGGTCCCTTTGTCTTGAGTGAAAGCTTGGAACTATGTATGGGAGGCTCTCTCTTAAGCTTCGAATCTATAGAACTGCTAATAAGAAGGAAGAAAACCGCTCGCAAAGTTTAAGTAGTCAAAAGAAAAGCAAAGCGAGCGGCGCGCTGAAAAGCAGGTTTAAAAGTCGCGGGTATAGTCGCCTCTATTAGTGCATCTATAGTCGCGTCTGAATACACAGAGTAGATGCGTCTATAGTCGCGTCTATTAGGGCATCTACAGGCGCGTTTAAATACACAGAGTAGATGGGCATTTAGACGCACAGTTAGACGCGACATTAGACGCGACGATAGATGCAGCGATAGACGCAACACAGAGTTTTTAAGTTAAGCATTTGAAGAAGAGAAAATTTGGTGGGTTGTTTGTTTGTAGGATGTCTCCATCTTCAACAAGCAGCTCCAATGAGGATGAATCCCTCCGTATCCACCATCGCGAAATGTGGTTGGAGCAAAAAATCAAATGTCTGTGTGATCGATGTCGAGGAAACATGTATCGTGCACGCAGGATTACGCTCAATCATATCTCAAAGTATGGAGAATGGGATGTGACCGTAAATAGGGTAAGGATTTGTAAGTTAAGGTTGATTGAGATACCTATGGGTGTTCATATGTTTGAGTTATAATGATCCCGTTTTAATTTGATACAGGATGCAGTGCCACACCCGCACATGTTACCCTATGCCCGTCGTGAGGAGGCGAAGCGTCGGCGATATGAGGTGGGATCTTCAGGAGGGACTGTTACGGATGCATGGAGTGATGGTGATAGTAGCCCTCCACCATTACCTCATGAAGCCGTGGAGGAGGAGGTGTTTGATGATATGGTGCGGGATTTATATGTCCATCAAGGGAGGGATAATAGCATGGAGCAGGATGATCTTTTTACCGCAGCATCGACTCCACTGTTTGAGGGGTGCACATTCTCTGTTCTACGTGCCTCCCTTGAGTTACTAAACTTGCAAACCATCTATGGATGGAGCAATGCAAGTTTGAATGCATTACTCAAGTAAGCTTTAAAGTTGATTTTGCAAACATGGTGAATTATGCTAGTGGGTCAATTACTCGAATGCTTTTCCTCATTTATGGTCTTCACGTGCAGGCTATTGTGTAAAATGCTTCCAAGGGAGAATAAATTACCGACCTCAAGAGATATGGCAAGGCAACATGTGACCTCTCTTGGAGGATTAGATTACAAGCGCATCCATGCATGTGTCAACGATTGTGTTTTGTTTCGTGGACTACATAAGGATGCAAGAGAGTGTCCTACTTGTGGAGAGGCAAGATATAGAGCAGATCTCAAAACCTTGGACGTGCCTCGTAAGGTATTGCGACATTTTCCCATAATCCCTCGCATCCAACATATGTTCAAGTGCAAATCTATTGCAGAGCTCATGTCATGGCATTCCTCCCATCGATCAACCGATGGCAAGTGGAGAACTCCCGTGGACTCTCCTGCATGGAAGCATATTGAAGACACATGGCCAAGCTTCAAGGAAGAACCTAGGAGCTTGAGACTTGGATTGGGTATGGACGGTGTGAACCCATTTGGTCTCAAAAGCACGTCTTACAGTGTATGGCCAATGGTATTGGTGAATTACAATCTTCCACCCTCTATGGCTATTAAGAAAGGACATGTCATGCTGTCCCTTCTAATTCCAGGGAAACATAAAGTCAAAAACCCTGATGTTTATTTGGAGCGTTTGATTGATGAGCTAGAGATACTTTGGAGAGGTATCGAGGTGCATGATGTGAGCAGGCCTCCCTCGTCACGAGACTTCAATTGCAAAGCAGTCTTGATGTGGACGATGCATGACTTCCCAGGCTATGGCGAGTGTTCAGGTAAGCCTTGCATTTTTTAATTATGAATAGGCAAGGATATGGCACCCTAAACCCACCTTCCACTCTTAATTGCATCTATTGTCTCAGGTCTCACTACATCGGGTTACCATGCATGTCCTGTTTGTGGTCCTTCGCTAGTTGCCTCACAGGCAGACGCATTGAATAAGGTCATCTATGAGAATCACCATCGATTTCTCCCACCTGATCATCCTAGATATGTTGCCCCTTGGAATGAAGTCCTCCCACAATCACTCACCGCGGGAGATTGGATGAGAATTTGGGACGGTTCCATGACTCCTCCACCACTTGGCATGAGCCGGTAAGGATTTGTAACTATTGGCTGGAAGTAAAGATTGGCTATATTGGTTGAAAGTGAGGATTGCACGCTAACAATTTATTTTGTTTAGATACTCCATCTTTTATCGTTTACCATATTGGTCCCACCTCAAGATCAATCACCTGCTCGATCCCATGCATATCTTCAAGAATGTGGCATCTACCATTTGGGAGCATTTGAATGGGACACGAGATTCGGCAGGCATAAGGGAGGATCTACGTACCACAGGGAGGATGCGTGAAGCTTGGCCTCAAGAGAGACCAAATGGGCGTGTCTTTTTACCTCGTGCACTGTGGATGTTATCAAAGCTAGAGATGGCGACGGTGAAGCGCGCTATTACTACAATTCGTACTCCCACTGGATGCATGAGGTGTTTGAAGGGAGCCTTTACAAAGAGCAAGAAAAGAGGTGTAGAGCAATTATATGGCTTGAAATCTCATGATTGGCACAAGATGCTCCAAGTAAGTATTTTATATGCATAATATCTTTTTCCTTTCAAATTTGTGAGTGAATAGCTATAAGCAACTAATCAACCACCTCCTCGCGGGTTCAGTTCATACTACCTACTAGCATTTCACGTAGTGCATCAAAGGATGTGAAAGATTGTATTTACAAGATGGGCGAGCTTGTGAGGTATGTGAGCTCAAAGGAAATAGATCCCACCACGCTTGAGAATGCTCGAGTTATGTCAGTGGAGGCGGTTTGTTTAGTGGAGGAGACATTTCCACGTTCTATTCTCACAAGCCAACTACATCTCATAGTGCATTTGGTGGATGAGATTGCTATATGCGGTACTATACATGCACGATGGTTGTTCTTCCTCGAGTGCTTCATGAAGACCTTGAAGGGCTTCGTGAGACAAAATGCAAGACCCGAAGGTAGCATGGCCGAGGGTTGGTTGGTACAAGAGTCACTTGTATATATTTCTGAGTTTCTTGTTGATGTGGATAGCTCTCTCCCACGACTATGGAGGGATGATGAAGACCTAAGGATGACCTCTATTGTGCCTCAAGGAAAAGGACGCAACAAAGTAATAGACACGGAGTTGCGTAATAGTATCAACCTCTTTTGCGTGCTTAATAGTGATGTGATGAAAAGATGGGTGACAAGATACGAGGATGCAAATGCAAGAAGACAAGAAGAAAGGGCCCTCTTTCGTACACACCACGGATCTCGTGTGCCATACCCTCAGCGTCTAAGAGCACTTCCAAAGGATATTCATGTGGATTGGCTACTTGATGAAATGGAGAAAGCAGAGAAAGACGAGGGGATGCATATCACAATGAAAGAATGGGAGTATGCTAGGGGATGCATGAGCAAGGTCGGTATATAGAATGTTATGTATAAGTTAGGAGGTTTTTATAATTTAGATTGCTTATTTAATTGATTTTTTCTTGGTGTAGTGCACTATGTTCAATGCTATATGGTGTGAGGGCAAGCATTTTCGAACACAACGGATTGATGATAAGAGAAACACACAAGATTGCGGCGTCATTGCTAGCTTTGAGGGAGCCAATGGAGTCATGGATGATTATTGTGGCATAATCCAAGATATCATTATGCTTGACTTTCGACGCTTCTTTGTGTATGTTTTGGATGTAAAGTGGTTTAAGGACGTGGTGGAAAGAGGCCCTAATGGAACAATCAAACGCCATGCAAGTGGCTTTGTAACTATTGACTCCACAAAGTTTTGGCAAAGTAGGAAGGACACACTAGTACTACCGCAACAATGTGAACAGGTACTGTGCACACACATAAAAATACTCGCTTTTAAATATTTGATGCAAGAAAAGTAACATGATTGTATTTGTGTTTGAATTAGGTTGTCTATCAACCAATGGTGGATAATAATAGGTGGTGGCATGTCATACCTATTATGCCACGTTCCAAAGTGATGTATAGTACATTTACTAATATGGAGCGTATGGAGGATGATCATGGCCATGGACGTGATGATGACCGTGATACAAGAGAGGAGGATGATCATGAGATAGGAGATATAGATATTGAGGCCGGCATTACCCGTGAGGACGAGCCTACCATTGGAGATCTTGATTTCGATGAGCACATGAGTGGCACAAGTAGTAGTGGGTTGAATGTATTTGTAGATCTAAACACTTGTTTGGATTTTGAAGTAGATAGTTTGGCAAGGGTTGATCTCATTGAGGATGAGATTGAACCGTAGCCCCACAATTGATATTGGCAAAACTATTTTACATATTGTCTCATTCTCCTCATTTCCCTTAATTCTTGTATATGTGGGCTTGCAAAAAATTATGTGCTTTGGTAATCATGGGCAATGTTTGGAAAGCAATGATGTACACCAAAATCTCACTTTCTATATTCTCTGGAGCGCGTCTAACAATGCGTCTAAATGCACGTCTGATTCTCAGTGTAAATGCGCAAATAAATGCACAAATACACGCGCAAATAGACGCGCTAATAAACGGGATGTTAGACGGGCCCGTATTTTCTTAGGTCTAATGCGCAAATAAACGTGGTGACTGACGTGCAAATAGACGAGCATTTAGCCGCGCTAATAGACGCACCCGTAATTTCTCTACTAGAGCAACGCCTATAGACGCGCCCGCTATTTTGCGCGTCTACCAAGCGCGTCTATAGTTGCTTTGTGTTGTTGTGCATTTTGATCATTTGTGCCTCCACTTGCTACAGACTGGGGTCCGCCGCCTTCGCTGCCTTCATTGCTTTCTTCCACTCATGCTTGTGAGTGGTGTGGGGCTAGCCCCTTGGTGGTTGACTCCCTCTCTTTTAGAAATCTTGGCTAGTGCCTGCCTCTTAACTGCCTCTTAAGTGAAGATCTTTTATTGGCAAGTATCATAGCAATCTTTGATTTGCCCATTTATCTATGAACTGAACATTGGGGGGATTAGGATACCTAGAGCAAATAGCAGTGATGGTCTCATCAGCCAACTTTTTTTACTAATCTTTGTAGTGAATAAACCAATCTCTATAGTTATTAGAAATTATAGAGCACATGAAGGCCATGATGTACTTCCCCCATGCATCCATCAAGATGCCTCCTGTCTAAGTGATGTCATAGAAGATCATACCATCACCCTGTGGCACGTCTACATCATCTGAATCATTCTTGCCCCCACCATTACCCCCACCACTCTCCCTACTACTATGCATGTTGTCCTATCATGTTGAGCTAGTACACTGGCCACTTGTATTTGGAGAAGCGACTCTCGACTGGCAGCTCTATGAGGCAAAAGGGCCTCCTGACCGCAAGGGGGGAGAAGGGGCTCCAGACCACCGCAGGGGAGAAGGGAGTGCTGATGATTGGGGAGAATGGGCATGGCTCTGTAGCCTACTGGGCTATCTCAAATCCACTAGGGTAATGTGGGGTTGGGGTGGTTTGGAGTCTGTACTGCCGACTCCTAGGGCGTGTTTAGAGTACCCGCCATGTATGTGTATTAACTCCCCAGGAGTGGGAGGGTGCCCAAAATGTTATATAACTCCCAAAACATGGAATCCCAAAGATCAAGTGAGGCTGAAGAGCTTCCTGGCCACATGATGAACTAAAGAAAAGAAAAGAAGAAGATTACCATCAAGCATGCGCTCTTTCCATCATGCAAAAAAAAAAAAAAAAAGATAGCATGATATTGAGAAAGCATTTACAAACTCCTCCATTCTTTGAACTAGAGTGACAAAAGTTTGTATCTGCTTGCTCAATGTCAAGCTATTGAAGCTTCATGTGGGGAAAAAGAGAGAAGGAAAGAGAGGAGAAAAGAGAGGAAAAGAGAGGGGAAAAGAAAGGAAAAGAGGGAAAAAAAAGAGGAGATAAGAGAGGAAAAGAGACGAAAAGAGAGCAAAAAGTCAAATGTATGTGTGATCGATGTCGAGGAAACATGTATCATGCACACAGAATTACACTCAATCACATCTCAAAGTACGGAGAATGGGATGTGACCGTAAACATGGTAAGTGTTAAAGAGTTAAGGTTGATTGAGATACCTATGGGTGTTCATGTGCTTGATATATGATCCTTTATTAATTTGATACAGGATGTAGTGCCACACCCACATATGTTGCCCTCTGCTCATCATGAGGAGGCGAAGCATTGGCGATATGAAGAGGGATCTTTAGGAGGGACCGTTACGGATGCATGGAGTGATGGTAATAGTAGCCCTCCTCCATTACCTCATGAATTTGTGGAGGAGGAGGTGTTTGATGATATGGTGTAGGATTTACATGTCCATCAGTCCTCAGGTAGGGACGACAGCATGGAGCAAGACGATATTCCTTTTACTGCAGCATCGACTCTATTGTTTGAGGGGTGCACATTGTCTGTTCTATGTGCCTCCCTTGAGTTAGTAAACTTGCAGCATTGACTCTACTATTTGAGGGGTGCATATTGTCTGTTCTATGGATGGAGCAATGCAAGTTTGAGTGCAGTACTCAAGTAAGCTTTAAAGTCTATTTTGTAAACATGGTGAATTATGCTAGTGGGTCAATTACTCGAATGCTTTTTCTCATTTATGGTCTTCATGTGTAGGCTATTGTGTAAAATGCTTCCAAGGGAGAATAAATTACTGACCTCAAGAGATATGCCAAGGAAACATGTGACCTCTCTTGGGGGATTAGATTACAAGCACATCCATGCATGCATTAAGAATTGTGTTCTATTTCATGGACCACATAAGGATGCAAGAGAGTGTCCTACTTGTGGAGTGTTAAGATATAGAGCAGATCTCAGAACTTTGGATGTGCCTCATAAGGTTCAGCAACATTTTCCCATAATTCCTTGCATCCAACATATGTTCAAGTGCAAATCCATTGCAGAGCTCAATATGTCATGGCATTCCTCCTATCGATCAATCGATGGCAAGTGGAGAACTCCTGCAGACACTCTTGCATGGAAGCATATTGAAGACACATGGCCAAGCCTCAAGGAAGAACCTAGGAACTTGAGACTTGGATTGGGTATGGATGGTGTGAACCCATTTGGTCTCAAAAGCACCTCTTACAGTGTATGGCCAATGATATTGGTAAATTATAATCTTCCACCCTCTATGGTAATTAAGAAAGGACATGTTATGTTATCCCTTCTAATTCTAGGAAAACATAAAGTCAAAAATCCATATGTTTATTTGGAGCCTTTGATTGATGTGCTAGAGATACTTTGGAGAAAAATCGAGGTGCATGATGTGAGCAGGTACCTCCCTCATCATGAGACTTCAACTGTGAATCAGTCTTGATGTGGACGATGCATGACTTCCCAAGCTATGGCGAGTGTTTAGGTAGGCATTGAGCTTTTAATTATGAGTAGGCAATCGATGTGGCACCTTGAACCCACCTTGAACTCTTAATTGTTTCTATTGTTTAGGTCTCACTACATCGGGTTACCATGCATGTCCTGTTTGTGGTCCTTCACTAGTTGCCCCATAGGAAGATGCATTGAATAAGGTCATCTATGATAATCACCATCGATTTCTCCCACCTGATCATCCTAGATATCTCGCCCCTTGGAATGAAGTCCCCCAACAGTCACTCACTATAGGAGATTGGATGAGAATTTGGGATGGTTGGCATGACTACTCCACCACTTGGCATGAGCTGGTAAGGGTTTGTAACTATTGTGTCCTATATTGAACAGAAATAAGATTGCACACTAACACCAGCTTTTGTTTAGATACTCCATCTTTTATCGGCTACGATATTGGTCCCACCTCAAGATCAATCACCTGCTTGATCCCATGCATATCTTCAAGAATGTGGCATCTACCATTTGGGAATTTTTGAATGGGACACAAGATTCTGGAGGCATAAGGGAGGATCTACACACCATAGGGAGGATACATGAAGCTTGGCCATCACAATGCTAGATGTGGGCCATAAGGCCTACACTATAATTTTTATCCATCATGATGGTCGCATGCAGTGCCATGTGTTTCGCATCACCAACAAACATGGTGGTTTTAGTATTGATATAAGCATCAATATAGAAGTCCATATTGAGCTTTTTAAATAATCATCATATTTTCTCCAATATTAATTTTGGTATACTCGTGCTAATATCCTCATCAATAATGACTTCAATTTGAAAAATATGCCGATGATTTTTTTCTTTGGAACCTATTTTGATGTTTCATTATTTGGGACCAAGCAAAAAACTTAGTGCTAAGAACCAAAAAGCAATGGACATGGACCAGTATGTAGTAATTACAATTGCATGTTATGAAATATTTTCTAGCAAATATCTTAAGAAAGATTTAAAGATAGTAATTGCATATATTTTTCTTGCCTCTACATGTGTGAATGATGAAAGGGCTCTAGGTTACAAATACATCGATGCCATTCTTGCCACCTGTAAGGCACATAACCTAGCTCAAGGCGGTCTCTATGTATAAACCCTATATATCACATGCATTCAAGACCTATTTCTAAAACCCCTTACCTTTAAATTTGTTATGAATAAAACACACCCTTCTTATATTCAATGTATGAATGCATCCTTTATATGATACCCTTCTCTATGTAAAAAATGTGTAAAAAGGAAATTGAAAATTTTCCTTTTGTTGAACCCATGTGCTATGCTTACATAGTATGAGTGACCCTCTCAAGTAACATACCATTTTTTCATAATTTTTCAGTTTAATGTCAAATAAAATTTAGAGACTAAAGCCTTGAAGTACCTCACATATATATGTAGTGGAGTCTAGGACCTAGAAAGTGTACTTTAGTTTTTTAGGTTTGTCAAATGTATGATTGGTAAACTACCAAGAAAGCCTATGTATAACATGCATTAAAGGGTTGTTTGAGAAACCTATTACTTGTAATTTTTCCATGAATAAAATGACTCGTCTTTTATATAAAATAATGGGGTTTTTTCAAAATCCATTATAAAAACCCATTTTGTAAATATATTTATTGTAACTTGTTAAACTGAGCCCCCCAAGGATTGTTTTTTCTTTGTTGACATTATAATCCTAGTGTTGAAATGATTTACAAGGTGGATATGAATAAAAAATAATACATTGTGATCTCATTGTGATGAGACGAGCATAGTGTCACGTATGCCATGCTACACTACATACCATAGTCCTTAAGATGAAAACTTTCTACATTATATACATCAACCTTACAACACTTGCCTTTAATTAGTAAAAAGCTTCCTACATTATATACATCAACCTTAGACCACTCGCCTTGATCATATTAGCTTTTTGTTGATATTTTAAATAGGGGGCCTTATTGTATTACAAAGTAAATTGAGTTATATCCTCATTTCAATACTATATTTTTATGAGAATATGATGAGTAAAATATTACATGCTAACAACTTGAAAATTTCATGAAGTATTATAGATTTCAAAAACCGAACTAGAAAACTGTAAGGCAAATGTAAATGATATGTCAGGCTACCAATTTGTAACATATGATTTAGGGATGATTTATACATCTAAATAAAAAAGTCTTTTCAAATTAGACATTTTACACATTTTTCATAGAAGTATACCTACATTAAAATTGCATCTACAGAAAGACTTAAATTTTACAAAGGATTGGAGTAGAATATTCATTAAAGTAAGGTTTCATATATTGATCCCCAAAATGCATGTGCTACCTAGGATTTTAACAAAGTAAACGTAGGACGTTTAAACATTTTCAAGAGATATATGTCATTTGCTGTTAATTCATGAAAGTTGTGTGGAACGATAGCCAAAAGGATGCTAGGATGTATCAAAGTAGCAAAAGGAATGGGGAATTAAATACATACGAAGTGGGATGATAGTGCATGGGTAATATGATGGTTTGTTACATAGATCATCATACTAGAAGGTTTATATTGCAAGGACATGCATTTTTTTATAGGAGAAGGTGCAAAGAACTTCATTGCCAAACAAATATGTTGTTCAATGTCATTATAAACATGTGAAGCTACATGAATGAGTAGGCATATATATGTCTCCATGATTTAAAAATTGGATAATAATCCACTGTGTCAATCAAGAAAAATAAAATAATGTGAGAGACCATATCATCTAAGGTAAGAATGAGGCTACCTAGAAACATTAGAGTTGATGTTGTGAAATAAAGACATTACACAAAGAGGTATTGAAACGCATAGATAAGCTTTACATTCAATAGAGAGGAACAAATTTTGCATCAAGGAGCCTCATTCTTGGAAAAGAGTTATGTATTGATAATGATCACTTGTTCTTTAGAGTATTTCTCATCATCATATTGATAAAAGGTCAACTTTGCAACGCACTCATGCTGCTATATGCTTTTTGAGTTTTAGATAGGAAATCTCCTTTGCATAGATTTTTGTGCATTCTATATTAAACACCCCTCTTTTTGCACCCACATCCTAGTTTGTATATTAAACACCCCTCTTTTGCACCCACATCCTAGTTTTATCTAGGTTTGAGGATGAAACTTATTACTAAGCTGAAAGTCTTATGTATAGTTTCATATAGCTAGTGTGGTGAAAACTCTCATCTTTTGTCGTTCTGTGCGCTCCTATTGTCTACTCATTATCTGCGCCTCTCTCTATCATAGAAGGCCTGATTAGCGGTGAAATCCAAGACTTCAAAGACGAGAATCCTTATGATCTATCTTTGGCATTAGACAGCTAAACTTTGGAGAATCAGGCCGTTTGCACTCAACAGTATGCAAGACATCTCACGTCGCCTCACGTCGGTTTGAATTCATTATAGAAGCCGATAAACGTAGGTGTACGAAAGCGGTGAGGGCTCTGACAGAAGAGAACGAGCACACAGTGGTTTGCGGATATTACGCAGGGCGTCATGCGTGCTCGCTCTCTCTATCTGTCAGAGCCACTTCTAGTCACTTCTCGCGTAGTACTCTCCCATCTGTCTTCACCCTTCGAGGTTCTTCGACATCCTGTGAGAGGGTTCACAGAGAGCACGGTCGTCCCGAAAGCTTCTCGTATTCGGCACATGAGCAGCTTCCATTTTGACGCGAATACGGGCATGTAATGACATCATTTTGAGGCGAGTACGGGAACAGCTTGTAATTATTGTGCGGGGACAGAGTTTCAACTTACAACGACCTCCATAGCCTTCCCTTTTGTCCAACTTACTTCTACATGTGCCTGCTAGCTTACTGATCGGTGAAGAGCCCAAGGTTCAGGGCATCTTGATTTGGACCCGCTTTTCTTGTCCAGAATCAACAAGCTCTATATAGACTTGGAGCCACTCAACATCAACACATGCTCGTAATTGACAAGGCAATGTCCTCTTCCTGTGTTAACAACGATGAGTTCCGTTAATGCGGCCTGTCCTGTGTAGTCTTCATCTCTCCTTGCATCTTCCACACATGCTTGTTTGTTCTGGAGGTATTCATTCCGAACTTCCACAAACCAAAACATATAATTTTTTGGCGTTGGATCATCATTGTGAGCTTCCAACGACGTTTGTTCTTGTCAATTCTACCTACTGAATAACAGAGTTTTGGAACCTTTTGGATCCCTCTCAAGCAACTTTCAACTCTTTGCTTGATTGATTACAATGGAAGGAGAATCTAAATGGTGCGGATCAATGCTACTTGATAGATTGGAAGCGTGCACTCTAAGATTGGAAGCGTACGAAACACCTTCAAGAAAATTTCTGGCTTCATATACTCCAAACACAAATTTTCAGGCTTGGTCGTCACAAGATCATGAGGATTGATAGCAAGTAGCTTGGCAAAATCCGAATGAACAAAACGATGATGCCATATCTTGTAGTCCAAATCACCAGGGGCTGCAACCACATTGGCAATATCATCATTTAAGGAAAGTTGAAAGAGGTTACCATGCTGAGGAGCAACTGCTATGTGATGTCCATCTTTTTCAATCCGAGACTGTGCGTGCTCAAGCCAATAAGAGACCAAGATCAACAAGTCATGCAACAGAAAGAAGATTTCTCTGAAGATCTAGAACATGGAGAATGCCTCGCAAGACTCTTATTGAAGAAAGAGTACCAAGATATAAATCACCAACACCCATGACTTGACAAGTAGTGTCATCAACAAGATAAACCAATTTCTTGTGAGGAAGAGCATGATAATTATGTAACCATTGAGATTGATATGTCATATTACCAGTAGCACTAGAATCAACAATAAAAGTGGAACCATCTCAACATGAAGTATCCTCTCTGGAGAGACATCATAATAGATATGATTTGCCTCTTGATGTGTATGGGCATCTTGTTGTTGAGCAGCATATGCTTGCATACGTTCACGATCATAACGCCTCTTATAACACTGAAAGGATGGATGATTTCCACCACAATATTCGTAAGGAGAATTTTGGGATAGTTCATTACCATTATGTCAGATATGAAGTGAAGAAAGGGATGATAATGATTCAACATTGTCCTACTTCTCAGATGATTGCAGATATTCTCACTAAAGGACTTAGTGAGGCAGGATTCATAGTGCTACAATCATAACTTGGAGTTCTTGTAGCTTCTCTGTTCCAAGATTAACACAACTATGGGTGACCTTTTGTACATAGATGCACATCTACATTACTTACTTGTAGATAATTGTACAAATGATCAACTTGTATACTTGTATATAGGAGCTCGAGTTTTTTCCTTGTGCTCCCCAAGGGTTTTTTCATCCGTAGCTAGAGACCTTTGTTTGAGTGGGGGTGTTAGAGCTATATATAGCTCACCCTAACTTTAACTAGGTCTCACCTATATATGTGTAACTAGTGATCAATATGAATCATTCTTTGGGAGTATATTTGGTGTGTCTATCATCATCTTCCTCTTCTCTCTCAAAAATATATAGGTGAGACTTAGTTTGAGTTGGAGCGAGTTATATATAACTCTAACAGTTTTAACTTCGGTCAAACATTTTGATCAACAACTGCAAGGACTACAAATGGTTAAGAATACAAGTAAGAGTTGGGGGTTGGATTGGGATAGAGATGCACGGATGTTCTAGGTGAGATGCAAAGCCTTCAAATTTTATGCACAAGGTTAATGGCAATTGGTGTTCACCCTTAACAAGGATTTAGCGATTCTTAGATCTCCACTCTAAATATTGTAGGACCAAAAAATGTGCACACCTCTTTTTTCTCTCATATTCCTGCACTGGGATTTGAGTCATGCTTAAGTGCTCCATCATTCTTCAACCAAGGCCTCTAGCTACAAGATGAAAAAATGCTTGGGGAGTCACAAGGGAAAAATAGGACCTCTATATAAGTCTATAAAAAAGTTTACAATGAGTGTTGTAAGTAAAAAGTTGTTGCTGGTGTTATAACAAATAGGGATTTGCGGGGGAATTAAAATGGACTTTTTAAATCACCGAATTAAAACGTTTAAAACATTTTTTTAGCCCCCAAGAGCGTTTTCATCCGCTCCTGCCACGATTTTAAATCGGAACCGTATAGCCTGCTTCCGCACTATAACACCACACTACTGTGTGGTATCATTGTTGTTATACCACCCGGTATTAACTCATACTACAAGGTATTATATATACCACACAGTCCCAAAATATACCATGCAGGGTTGTGGTATATACTGCATCGCAATAGAAACATATTGCGTGGTGCATTTTCTTATACATGCTACACCGACCCCGTACTATTTACATTCCCGAGAATTTGGCTTTGTTGGAGTCTTGAGAAAAACAAAGATTAAGGACAAGGAAGACAGGATTAAGAAAGCTTCCAAAATACTTTGTGAGTTTTTATATCCTTTTTAAAAGTGTCTAGTGTCAGTGGTGGGCTCGCTTAGGCTAGCTAATATCCACCCACACTTGGATGCAAAATGGATAAATGTGTAGCTTAAATTTGATAGGTTATTGGTTGTTGATTTGAAAGTTTATTTTTCCAACAATGTTTATTTCTTTTTTCCACAAAAAGAAAAGGAGAATAGTTTATTTTTCGTAGACATTAGCTTTTAAAATGTAGTAGCTATATTGTCTATATATAGGTATCAAAAAACTAGTAAAAAATATAGGACAATAATTGGAAATATCTATGTGCTAGTGGGGAGTCCACTTATGCTGACTTGTAACCACTCGCAGATAGGTATAAATTTAAAATATCTATGTGCCAGTGGGGAGTCCGCTTATGCCGACTTGTAACCACTCACTTCTAGGTATAAAATACCTTTGAACCATGTGCCAACGGGTGATCCACATATGCCGATGAGTAACCACTCACACATGGAAAATGTTATATTATAGTTTATATCTACTTATTAGTTATAAGAAAATATTTGGCTTTCGCCCCAGCTGTGGCTTGCATTTGCCAGTTGATAACAAGTTGATATAAGTCTAGCCAATTGTGTAGCTCGCAATTGCCAGCTTGTATCAACCCGCACATTATACATTAGAGATCATTGCAGACTAAGTTTGCTTGTAAGAGGAATAAGAGGAAAGTCCTACATTATGTCAAAACAATTAGTTGATATTATATGGGTATGAAATGGATGTCTAGACTATGTTAGATATTTTCCAACCTAAGTAGTATCCTTGACTTCATAGCTTCAAACAAAAAATTTTGTTAATTGCAAATGTAGAAATTGCTGGCTACTACACTAGTGTGTGTGAAATACCAACATTCACATACAAAGCATGATGATGTGAATGATCATAGTGCAGATAGATGCTTACTTGAGAAAGGGTGAGACATGGGAAAAGGCAACTTGCCATCCCACTCCTATTTGTACAGGCAGATTACCATGTCTATAACCATCCATTTATGTTGGGAGGGGGCAAGACAATTGGATGGTTGCTCTCTCTTGAGGTCTAGCAAACTTATATTTGTTATCGAGGACATGTTAGTGACATTGTCTTAAGTTGCAGAAAGCATTAATAATTGTAATTTTTTTCTCTTTTACATGTACAACAACCATGGCGGACATAGAAGTTAGGGTAGAACAATGTCAAATGCCAAAAAAAATGCCAAAACAATCTCAAGGAGAAGGCCAAAGTGTTTCAAAACTGCAAGATTTTGTTAGAATGCTAGGGCAGCAAAAGTAGAAGTGTAACTTTGCAACCAAGTCTTTACAGGATCGGCCATGAGGATAATATAACATCTAATTAGTGATGAAAATAAATTGATAAGAAAATGTGATGGACCAAATGTCGAATGAGTTCCTGGCATCTTGCAAGGCATTAACAATTCCTCAAGTTGAATCACTTGTGTACCAATTGAATATGTAAATGAGTGAACATTTACTATGTGCAACTATTGTAATGAAATTTGAGAATGATTTTCATCATGGATGTTCTCAATCAACCAATTGTTGGTTCCTTGCACATTTATTTGAGTCTTGATGTTGTAGATTGCTTGTAGGATGAACTAATGCATTTAGATTCTTCGAATAAATGTGTTGAAGAATCAAGATT
This sequence comes from Dipteris shenzhenensis, assembly GCF_047967505.1. Classification (NCBI taxonomy): domain Eukaryota; kingdom Viridiplantae; phylum Streptophyta; class Polypodiopsida; order Gleicheniales; family Dipteridaceae; genus Dipteris; species Dipteris shenzhenensis. Next base: position 6,769,643 of record NC_141597.1, read on the forward strand.
GAAAAGTAGAAGGAGAGGGAGACAAACTCGCAAGCTGCCATATGCATGTAAGCAATGCTAGCTACTGCACTAGTGTGTGTGAAATACCAACTTTTGTATGCAAAGCATGATGTAACGAATGATCATACTACAAATAGATGCTTATTTGAGAAGGAGCGAGATGTGGGAAAAGGCAATATGCCATCCCACGCCTAGGTCCCTAGGTAGATTACCACGTCTATAACCATCTAATGTCAAGAGGGGAAAGACAATTGGATGGTTGCTCTGTCTCGACGTCTGGTGCACTTACTGAGCGTTGGAGGAATAAGAAAGAGAGAAATGATCTCTCCATGCAACACATATTTGAGAAATAAAAGTTTAAGATTAAAGAAATGTTTTTATACATGACAATTTACAATTTCACATTACTAATCCATTGAAACGTGCATACAGACTTTGTGAGCGTGGTTCCAGATAAATGAGGCCGAAACCCTGCAAAAGCTCGAGACTATGTTATGCTCAAAGCTGCCACAAAGTGGAGATGTTACATCTGCCATGAGAGTACATAGGTTCAGGAACTTGTATGTGCAAAAATTTCTTAGGTGACCCTCAAAGATAAATTGGAAAGGGTAAGGGTCCGGGAGTGGAAAGGGTAATTGCCATCTTGGGTGGTCAAACAATCGACACTGTAGACACAATTGTGGATGAAATAGTTGCATGTCACCGGTCTCAACTTATAACTGAAGAAAGAACCATGGGTCTTGAAACTCTAGGTGAGCAATCAGTGACAATGGAAAGTAGTTCACAATGTGCAAGTGCTCATAGTAGTGGTGATGGATCCCTTCCACAATCGGCAAGCTGCTTGAATGTGCAGATTGAAAGAGGACAATGCAGTAATGGACCTCATTCAAATGCACATGCATGTGTGATCTCTTGAAGCTTCCTTCAAAGCACAACATATCAAGAAGGCACAACAAGATGTGTTTGAAGCTATATGTCACATGGGATATCCATTGAGCATGATACAAAGCCCTCATTGGAAAAAAGCCATGGCCTCTGTTGCTAAATCTAGCCTTGGTTTTACAATGCCTAGTTATGATGATGTTCATAACAGCATGTTGGATGCTTACTACAGTAGGATGAAAGAGGAGATACAACAAGTGGTTTATGATGGATGGAAGAATGTTAGCAACAAGTGATCATTGATTAACATCATGGTTGTGATGTTCAAAGGGGAGGCTTTTCGATAGTCAATTGATACAAGTGGTGAGGCTAAGACAAGAGAATTCATTGTAGAGTAGTTAAGCAGATGCATTGAAGAAATTGGTCCTAAAACTATTATTCAGTTGATCTCACTGATAATGCCAAGAATTGTCAAAAGGTTGGGAAAATTATAAATCACAGATATCGATGTATTTGGGCATTGCCATGCTCATGCCATTGTCTAAATTTAGTCTTGGAGTATTGTTACAAAACACCTGAGACAAGCTTCTTCAAAGTTGCTGTGGATGAGGCACGAAAGGCTGTATTGTACTTTCTTAACCATGAGCAACTACTAGGCATATTCAAGACTAAACAACCTACGAGTCACCCGCTAGAGCTTCTAATGCTACGTGAAACGTGCTTTGGCACAAACTATATAATGATGGAACGGTTGTTAAAGCCAAAAGCCCTTGTAACAGAGACTTTATTCAGTGCCGAAGTGGTAGATTGGATAGCTGAGGCACACTCAAACAACTCTCGTAGTGAATTTGGAGACTTGAAGGCATTATTTAATTACTTGGCATTTTGGAGGAGGGTATCCGATTCAGTGGAAACTATGAAGCCAATTTGGTTTGCAATCCATAGGTTGGATGTGAAAGGGCCGAGCATGGGAAGTGCTTATATGGCATGGTGGACTGCTAAGAGGGATGTTTTGAAGGAAGATGCAAGGCCTGGCGAAGGTGGGTATAGCATCAAAGACAAAGTGCATTGCAAAAGACGGTGCAAAAATGATGGAATCAACTCACAACTCTCTACACTATGCCACCCATATATTAGACCCACAATGGTGGGAATATCACAAAAAAATTGATGTTTAGATAATGCAGTCGTGGCATGATCTTCTTGGACATTTCTTTGAGGATAGGATAGATAGAGTATGCCTCTGCTATTAGGGAACTATCAACTTTTTGAAACAGAGAAGGATTGTTTGCTTATCCAAGAATCAAAGAACTAGAAAAAGACATGCCAGCATGGAGATGGTGGGAAGAGTGTGGGGCATCCACACCTCATTTGCAAGTCTTGGCCATGAAAGTGTTATCGCAACCTTGTAGCAACTCCTCTAGCAAATGCAACTGGAGTAACTATAAGTTTGTGCATTCCATCACAAGAAACCACTTGAGATCGGAAAGATTGGAAAAGCTAGTTTACCTCGATGCAAACGGTAGAGTTTTGGATGATGTGAAAGGGGTATCCAGTGATGGTGATATGCCAAATTGGGTACATACTGATCTTCAAGGTCCCTTGCATGATGCCCATGCACTGACTCACCTTGAGTTGAATTCTAGTGACTCAGAAGAGGAGATGTTGTTTTGATGGTTGGTTATAATTGGAAAATGTTGCAATTGTGATTTTCTTAACATGCAATCCTTCTAAAATGCTATTTATTTAAAATGCAATTATTTTAAAATGCCACTTAAAACATAATTCTTTCATGTTGCAAACCTTTTAAAATACAATTCTCTTAAAAGCAATTTATTTGATAGGCAATTTAAGTGATATGCAAAAAATGGTTTTGATGGTGGTTGGAGCGATGGAAGACTAGCCCTTGATGAAATTATAAATCTTTCCAAGCACACTTTGTAGAGGGAGCATAAAACCCATCAAAGTGTTTGTGAAAGATTTATAATTTCAATGGTGGCTAATCTATGATATTTTTCATTTCACCGAACATGACAATTTACAATAATCCAAATATGCCAATTTTCAAATATGCAAATTTTCACATAAACAAACATAATAACAGATCGTTATCTTATTATTTTACATAGTATTGAGTTTAATTATAGTTTACATTTAGTCACAGTCACTGGGTGAACTGTATACATGTGCTTAGTTTCCAAATTTTATAGTTACAGATTAAGTGGCCAAAAAATTATCCTAAGAAGCTCATTTTACAAAAATTTTGAGCATAAAAAAATTGTTGGTGCATGTGAGGTCCATATCATGTTGCTAATTTTGTGGACCGCATGAACAATTGCATTGCATGCAATTGTGCAACAGAACGATGAATAGCCTGCACAGCAACACCACCAACACCAAGGTGGATAGGATGGAGAGCAGAATGATCATCATGGCAGGCGGATTTATAGAGTTTTGAAGAAAAATAATTAAGTATTAATTGCAGAGATATGATGTGTAAACAACCATTAAAATCGCACATCTGCAAATTAAGTATCTCAAAACAATTAAAATACACCTCTTAAGAAAATTGATTTAAAGAAATTCAACAAAGAATGTGCATGCCATTTACTTAAGTATTTCAAGACAATCATAATACACCTTTAAGGATAATGGATTTGAAAAAACACACCACTCATGCAACATTTACTTAAATATTTCAAAATAAACAAAAAGTAGCCGCATTAGCTCCATTAACAAAATTGGTATATGTCTTTACAAGGCAGTACAAAATATGAGATCATAGTGCTCTCAACCAAGGATCTACTGTAAATGTTGCTCCAATGCCAAGAACATCGTACAATTGCTTGGCTTGAGGAGCATTACAAGTTGGGCAGGCACTCCTAACTTTCAACATATTTGCCAGGAAAACCAAGTGAAACTGATGATCACATGATAGGGCATAATATCCAATTGTCGTATCAAAAAGATCTTGGCATATAATTAGACATAAAGGCCCTCATCCACAAAAGTGATATGCGACAGAAGGGCGGATAGTTTTTTGGCTACAAAACTCACAAATTTTAGACTCAAGTTGCGAACATGGCCACCATCTTCAATGTGTTGGAGAGCGGCTTGTGCATCTCGTGCTTGTTGAGCATATGAATTGGTGATGCAACATTGCTCCTTGTAGGTCTTTTTGAGGTCTTGCCTTTGGCCAGCTTGTTGGAGAATGGCATTTAGGCGACTGAATTTAGCTTGTAGGCGCTTATTCTCACTCGTCACCCGCCGATACTTGATCATTGCATCACACACTATGATGGTCAAAAAGGTGAGATCTTCCCGCGTAGTAGCTAGCATTGCACTTGTGAACCCTCAGCATGTGGGCCCTCTACACCTTCATCTTCTGCGACTTCATGCACATGCATAAATAACTCTAAAGTCGTCACGGAAACTACACAAGCATGCAATATGGCTAATGAGGACACTCTAAATGATATAACAACTACAACAATGGACATGTAACAAAATGACATGTACTTCACTTACTTGAAGTCAGGCTTCCCACATTAGCAGGTGGAGTTGCAATGATGCGAACAGCGGTGCAGGTGGAGTTGCGCAATGACGGGAATAGCGGTGGTCGCTCGTGGTTGGTCTGGCTTTTTGCCCCATGTCTTGGGTTTGTCAGCAAAATCCACACGCACATCCAACACAAACTTTGCATAAAACATCTTTGCAAAGTAAAGTGGCACAACCCCACTATGAGGCCTCTCAGACTTGATCATGCAGTATATATAGTATGCATTATCCCTCATAGCGGTGTGGCGACAATTCTTGATGGGCCATTGTCCATGTTTTGAATCGGCGCATTCCCATACCCTTGCAACATCATTGTTGGTCACCACTGTGTTGATTCGGTTCCATTTCCAACCGTTTGGATCATGAAATACACTTGCATTGGAAATTGCACGTGCCTCATCTCTTCACATCGGGAGGAGGGTAGCATCAGCCACATCCATCATGTGCTTCATAGTTTGCTTTCCCCCCACACTTGGATCTTGAGATGCATATGCAGCTTGCATTCCACGTTGCGATGCGGATGCCATGGTGACTCATGAGGGAGGGAGCAAGAGGAGATCTAAGCACCATGTGAGATTGAGTGAGTCACCTTTAATTAAACATTTCATTATAACATGCTTAATCCTAAACCATACCATATAAGAATTTATCTAACTAATAGAATTAAGGATTGACCACGATCAATTAAGTTGTACGAATAAAAATGTCAAACTCTGACAAATTGTCACATTTTTAAACCCACATTAACATTTTCCAAAGACAGCCAGTCATATTGGTGAATTTTAATCTTTCATCCTCTATGGCAATTAAGAAAGAACATGTTATGTCATATTCCCTTCTAATTCCAAGGAAACATAAAATTAAAAACATGGATGTTTATCTAGATCCTTTGATTGATGAGCTGGAGATACTTTGGAGAGGTATCAAGAAGCATGGTGTGAAAATATTTGAGGCTCCACTGGTCGTGGCAGTCTCTCCACAACCTATGGAGATCTCATAGGTTGTGTCATGCATTCCTCAGTCGCCCTTGCTCCACTACCCTTTGCCTTGGACCCCACCCAAGTGAACGCATCCCTACGTTGTACTTCAGCCAATTGCTCTCTTGTGCAATCTTCTCTTTTACATGAACTAGCAGAGAAGCTATGTCGATAATCCCTACGACATAGGAGACCAGGTTGGGGTTTAAGAAGGGCACCCATGGGTGAGGGGATGGTCGGTCCATTTAGAATCTGTTTGAAGAACCAAATACAGCTAAGGAGCATGTGAAAAAAGAACCGAATACGACTAAGGAGAAGGAAATTCAAATAAGTAGTTAGAGGAAGGAGGAGTTTGGAGAAGCAACTTTTCAAAGGGATTGGATTGAGGAGATGAGCATAAGCCTACAAACAAAGAGAAAGCATAAGCCTACAAACAAGGAGAAAGAGGAGAAAGAGAAATACCAAAAAGAGAAGAGGTGAGTCTTCTTTCTTTCACCAACACTACTACACACAGATCCTATTGCGACGTTTACGTACCGACATTTAGTGCCCTCATAGCGTTAATCGTCGACGGTATGAAAAGCGGGTTTCATAAAGCGTCGCTATATAGCGACGCTTGCCAAAAGTTGCTATATAGTGACTTTTATAAGGTCGCTATATAGCGACAGTGATATACTCTTTTATAGCGACATTTTCTAGAGAGGTTTTTTTTTCCATAGAGGCCTTAAAAGTTAGTTTTCTCCAATGACAAATTTTTTTAAATTTTCATACATGTTTGATCTCATAGAGAATAAAAAAATGAGAGCATGTACATCAAGCCTTTGAAGCTCATATATTCATGTCCAAGTTTGAGATGAAAAAAATCAATTAATAGCATTTACATCAATTGTTTCATCTTGAGCCAAGTCTAAGGTGCCAAACAAGTCTATCTCCAACTCTATACCGAGTTGATCTCCTATATCATCATCGTACTCTAGCATCGTACATTCACCTAAAAGTATATGATCATCTTCTTCAATAAAGTGTAGTGATTCTTGATGATCGTTGTCTTCTTCCTCAATATCGTGATCTTCGTCTTCCTCTCGTGCGATGTCATTATGCACATCTTCCTCTTGGCTCATATGGTAATCTACATCTTCTTCGCTAGATTCATCAATTGGATCTAGCATTGGTAATGGCATCTCCATATACACATCTCTATCTTCAAAAATTTGCTTACTTCGTGGTGCAACTTGGATCACGTACCACCATCTTGGATGAGAACGATCCGGATGAAAAACCACCTATATTGAAGATGGGTGCCAAATGTTGTCAATTATATATATGAAATTATGCTCAAATACATGTATCAATGGATCTTTAAAAACGAAAGGTTCAATTAATTAAATCATTAGTATGCACCTGCTCATAGTGCTCGGGAAGAACAAAAGTATCACTTTCATCGGATATATACTAATGACTCTTGCACAAGCCATCCCTCTACCATGCTTGCTTCTGGTCTTGCTCTTTGTCTTACAAATCCCTTTAAAGTTTTTATAAACCGCTCGAGAAAAAACATCCATTGACTATGAATGGTACCTGCTATAGCCACCTCATCAACTATGTGCACAAGCAAGTGGACTTGAGTTGTCATAATGCTCGAGGGAAAGTGCTTCTCAAGCAAGCATACAGCTTTGATGGATTCCACCCTAGCCTTCTCGATGCTTGATATGGAGATATCTTTTTGAGATATACACCTATTTCACATGTCCATGTAAGATATTTTCATAATTAGTCTTCTATAGATTAATCAGCTTAAATTGAAGAAAATACATTCAATGTGATTTGATAGTAAGCATACCTCACAATACCACAGATCTTCAATATAGCATTTCTAACATCTGTAAAGAATAAGGGAGAGAGATAGGAGACTCAAGTTCAGCTTTCTTCACAACACACAAAAGAGAGAGGACACAAGGTTGGAGGGTGAAGCCTTTCTTCACTTTTGCACACAACAACAATACAATAGAAGAGGGAAATACCCTATATGTCAAAACCTAGAATACGTGGTTCATATGTCAACCCAAACCAAAAACATATGTGGTAGTCTAACTACACCACGAGTACAACTAACATAGGCAGTGACATAAATGATAGTCATCCAGGAGATATATCGGGGGTAGAGCTTGATATCTCAACACTCCCCCTCAAGCTCAAATCCATCTCACGTACACCAAGCAAGCTCCTAAATCTGCGAAGCTTCTCGGTACCCAATGCCTTCGTAAAAATATCAGCCACCTGCTCCTCAGTGCTGACATAGACAAGATCAATCTCACCAGCTAGAACCTTCTCTCTCACAAAGTGATAATGCACCTCAATGTGCTTCGTTCTAGCATGATAAACTGGGTTATTAGCAAGCATGATGCTGCTAATGTTGTCACAATGAATGACAACTGCTGCATGAACTGACTGTCCCATATCTGCAAGTAGCTTCCGTAACCAAGCTACCTCACATGCAGCCATTGCTGCACCCCTGTACTCAGCCTCTGTGCTCGACAAGGCAACTGGTTGGCTGCTTCTTACTGCTCCAACTGATGGCACCACTCCCAAGGGAAAACATAAAACCACTAGTAGATCTCCTGTCTGAGACACTACCAGCCCAGTCAGCATCTGTGTATCCATGTACCTGTAATGCACACCCAGCTTCATAAAACAGTCCATAATGCAATGTGGACTTCACATACCGCAGTATGCGCCTAGCCGCATCCAAATGTGGCTTCCTCGGTGCCTGCATAAACTGACTCACCAACCCCACAGCATAGCTCAAATCTGGTCTAGTTATAGTCATGTAAATCAAGCTACCTACTATGCGCCTGTACATAGTAATATCTTCAAGAAGCTCACCTGTCTCTGCATAGAGCTTCACATTCTGCTCCAATGGAATAGAAATAGGCTTACAGCCTGTCATCCCATATTTGGACAGCATGTCCAAACCGTATTGCCTTTGCAACAGCCATATCCCACTCGGGGATCTAATAACCTCAATGCCCAAGAAGTAACGCAGCTCTCCCAAATCCTTCATCTCAAATTTCTGCTTCAACAGCAGCTTCACTTCATTAATGTCTGCATCACTATCACTTGTAATAATCAAGTCATCAACATAGATGACTATAAGCACAATCCCTCTGTTTGTCCTTTTCACATAAAGTGAAAAATCTGAATTGGAAATATGAAATCCAATAGTGACAAGATATTGCCCTATCTTGTCTGACCATGCCCTCGGCGCCTGTTTTAAGCCATACAAGGCTTTGCGCAACCTGCATTCAAAATCGGGGTGTGAATTATCCTCATAACCTTCTGGCTGCATCATATAAACCTCTTCCTGCAAATCACCATGCAAGAAGGCATTTTTCACATCCATCTGATGCAAAGACCATCCCTTTGCAGCAGCCATAGCAATTACTGCTCTCACGGTTGCCATCCTTGCAACTGGGCTGAAAGTTTCCTCATAGTCAATTCCATATGTCTGCGCAAAACCTTTGGCAACCAATCTTGCCTTGTACCTGCTAACAGACCCATCAGCATTATGTTTTACTTTGTAAACCCACTTGCAGCCAATAGCCTTCTTATCATGAGGCAAAGGCATCAAATCCCAAGTGTGGTTTGCATCCAAGGCAGCCATCTCTTCATCCATAGCTGCTTCCCAATTTTTATGCCCTGCTGCATCCTCAAAACATGTGGGCTCTGGCTCCTCTAGAACCTTGACCATATAAGCATAGTGATGTGCTGTATACCCATCATATCTCAGCCTGTCAACTGGATACTTAATACGAGTGGACCTCCGTACAACTGGATCAGTTGCAGGAGTCTTTAAATCATGCCTGCTTTTCCTTGCACCAGGTGTAACAACAGACGGAATCCCAAGTTCCTCATCAAGGCTCATTTCAGAGCCGCTTGACTCTCCATCAACATGAGAGCTACCAGCAGACACATCAAACACTGGAGCATGGTCTACTTTTTCTTTTCCCTTATGTGATACCTGCACAACACTATCAGGGCTGCCATGTGACGATTCACTAGATCTCAATCTCCCTGTCCATGCATTAGATCCACTAGTAGAGGACTCTCTAGGTCCACTCAAGGCTTGAGATTGCTGCTCTGCATTTATCGTAGCATTCCCATTTCCTGCATCTGCATCTCCTACCATAAAAGTTGGTGCATACCAGCTGCTCATTTCATCAAAAACAACATCTCTGCTCACTTGCATTTTGCGAGTGGAAGGGTTATAACAGCGATACCCTTTCTGGTGCAGAGCATATCCAATAAAGATGCATTTTTCTGCCTTTGGATCCAGCTTTGTTCTCTTCTCATCAGGAACATGAACATAAGCTATGCAACCAAATACCTTCGAGTGAGAAATATCTGGTTTTTGACCTGTATACATTTCTTCAAGCGTCATGCCATGGACAGCTGCAGTGGGGGTTCTGTTCATAATATAAACAGCAGTTGCTACTGCTTCAGCCCAAAAATAATCAGGCATGTTTTTCTCATTTAGGATCGCCCGTCCTACTTCTGCAATATGCCTGTTCTTCCTTTCTGCAACCCCATTCTGCTGAGGGGTAGACCTGCATGAGTACTTCCTTTGAATTCCCTGTTCTTTTAGATATTCACAAAATTCTTCTGAAAAGTACTCTCCCCCTCCATCAGATCTTAGCACTTTAATATGCACACCTTTCTCTTTTTCAACCATGGCCTTAAAATCCTTGAAATGGCTGAACACTTCACTTTTGTGCTTCATAAAATAAATCCACACCTTCCTAGTGTAGTCATCAATAAACGTCACATAATAATGGCATCCACCAATAGAAGCAGCTTTGGTTGTCCAAACATCTGAATGGATCACTTCCAAAGGTCTTCTGCTCACCTTAGCATTTTTGGGAAATGCATGTCTGGCCTGCTTACCCATTTGGCATGCTTCACATACCTTTTGCATTCCCTCAACTCTCAATTTAGGCAAACCTGCAACAATGTTTTTCGTTTGCATAGATTTCAGCCTTTGTATATTCACGTGCCCAATGCGCTTGTGCCATATCTCAATATCTGCAATGACACCTCTCCCATGCGCAAACATAGCAGCTTTCACCTCAGGCATATCAACATCCAAGGTGAACATTCTGCCATTTTTGTTGCCTTTCGCAACCAAGCGGCACTTATTTTTCAAGTCCTCAACAAAGCATCCATCAGGATTAAATCTAACCTGCAGACCTTGTTCAACCATCTGGCCAACTGAAACCAGGTTCTTAGTGATTTTTGGAACATGAAGTACATCTGCCAAGTACTTCGTTTTGCCATCCTGCATAGCCAATGGCACTTTACCAACCTGCGTAATTGGGTGCGCAGTATCATCACCTGTTTCAACATAACCTGGCTTATCCAAATCTCTAACATCATGAAACCACTCACCATGACTGGTCATGTGGTTAGAGGCACCTGAATCAACATACCAAACATCATTGCAAGCTGCAGCATCTCCTGACATGGAGTTAACCATATGCTGCATCACAAAAAGGTGCTCATTTTTGTCGTCACCATGCCCACTTGATGATGCATAGTTGCTTTGCTGCAACTTCCCACTTTTGATGTCATTCTGCTTTTTATAGCATGTATTCTCCTTGTGTCCAGGCTTTCCACAATAATAGCATTCTGTGCTGCTATTTACTTGCTAGTTCCTTTGCCATGAACCACGGCCTCTTTGGCTCCCCCTGCCTCTAGAACTACCACATCCTCCTCCATAGGACTGGTTTTCTTGTTGTTGCTGTTGGTTCTGATTTCCTGCACGGCCACCAAAACGGCCTCTTCCTCTACCCCTGCCTCTACCTGTATTCGAGTAGAAAGCAGTCTCTTGAGAAGTTGAGGTGGCTGAACCACCATTCCTTTGCTCTTCACTCAGCAAGAGAGCAATAAGTTCCTAAAAATCAGGAAATGTTTCACGGACTCCAATGGATGTCCGAAACTGTGCATAATCTTTCCCAAGACCATTCAAGGTCACGAACACTAAGTCCTCATCATCAACAGGTGCTCCAATGGAGGCAAGGGAATCTGCAAGGCCTTTCACCTTCAAGGAATACTCATTTATATTCATATTTTTCATTTGCACATTGTGCAACTCCTGCTTTAGCTGCATCTTTCGTGCTTTGGTATTTGTGCTATACAGCTTCACCAATGTATCCCATGCCTCCTTAGGTGTCTCTACATCCTGTATATGCACAATCATAGAATCTGAAATGCTAACAGACAGCCAATACAAGCATTTTCTGGCTTTTTCATGCCATTCTTTAAAGGCCTTCAATTCAACAGGAGTGGGAGCAGCACCCAACACTGGTTCTATAGTTTCACCACTGATGTACTCCCAAACTCCCTTTCCCATAAGGAAGTTTGTCATCCTGAACTTCCATGCTTGGAAGTTGTTCTTGTCAAGCTTCTCACTGACAATGGTAGACAGATTCTCAGACATTTTACAAATCACGAATTGCAACAGCAACCTGTAAACACAGCAAATGCCTCACAAGGGCAAATAGCAAAACTTCTGCAAACAGCCTCACAGGGGCAGATCCGCAACACTGACGAAAGTGGTATTTCACCACACAGTCACTTCCTAGTGACGATTTTGCATCAACAGGCAACAGGCATGAATCTGCAACTCCCAATATCTCTGCACACAGGCATACGATGCAATTTCTGTGGCACCTTTCCACAGACTAGCCGTGCAGTGGTCGCACAGCGAAAAACAGGGCCTTTTTCTGAGTACCTGCGAAGAACTTCCGCCTTCAAAACGGGCCCCGAAACGGCCTCAAATCCAAAAATTAAAGTCACCAAGGGCTTCGCCCGATCCCGCAGCATATACTGCGCTCTCGCCACACCGCGAAGGGCCTCTCAATCTGAAACAGTGCACTCCTGCACTTCTGGCTGTGCTACCTGCAGAGATTTGCTCCCAAGCTCGAAATAGGAAAGCTACACTGGTCCTCTTACCAGGACACCACAAACTTGGCTTGCTTTCTTGAGCTCCTTACCACGAACAAGGCTCTGATACCATGTAAAGAATAAGGGAGAGAGATAGGAGACTCAAGTTCAGCTTTCTTCACAACACACAAAAGAGAGAGGACACAAGGTTGGAGGGTGAAGCCTTTCTTCACTTTTGCACACAACAACAATACAATAGAAGAGGGAAATACCCTATATGTCAAAACCTAGAATACGTGGTTCATATGTGAACCCAAACCAAAAACATATGTGGTAGTCTAACTACACCACGAGTACAACTAACATAGGCGGTGACATAAATGATAGTCATCCAGGAGATATATCGGGGGTAGAGCTTGATATCTCAACAACATCTTCTTGTAAGCACCCTTTTATTGTAATTGGGAGGACGAACTATCAAAGCAACAAAGAAGTCATGTCAACAATATAACATAATAATAATTACGCTAATGCATCACGATTATCGGTATACTAATTCTACTTAGAATACCTGTAAGACCTTGTGCCAATCATGGGATTTGAGCCCACTAAGCTTATTGTCTTTTAAACATGCTCCTTTCAAGCAATGCATGTACCCTGTCGGTGTTTGAAAAGAGGTAATGTCTGCCTTGACCTCTACCTCCTCCCTCGTAGAGAGGATCCACGTTGCTTTCGGGAGGACAACTTTTCCCGAAGCATGCACTTGGGGCCACAAATGAGACATCCTATTCATAGCACACAAGTCTTCTCGCACTCGTCTCGAGTCTTTGGAACCAACCAAGTGTGCCCAAATAGTAGCCCCCACATTCTTGAAGATATCCATGGGATCCAAGAGATGATTGATTTGTAACTGGCCCCAATAAGGAAGCCCGTGAAAGATCGATAGCCTCTTCATACCAGGAGGAGGTTCCTCTCCATTTGCCCTCCAAGCTTGAATCTAGTCACTTGCCTTCAAATATGATGGTGGTGGATCAAGCTGACCTCCATGTGCGAGATGGTCGAGCGGAAGGTATCGAGCATGACCCTCATAAACATTTTTCCTCATATGTTTGGAGTAGTGTGTAAGCGATTTCAGAGCCGGTCCACAAACAGGACAAGCATGGTACCCCCTTGTAACAAGTCCAACACGCATGCATGAATGTGTTAGTACAAGACATGCATGCGAAAGAGAGTCATAAAAGCATAATCCCTCATTGTACATGTAAAGACACAACCACGTACCTGTGCACTCTCCATATCCTAGGTAGTCATGCATGGTCCACATCAAGATACCCCTGACCAAAATATCATTGGTATGTCTGAGAGCTCTGGAAATATTAAAGACCTGCACTCCTCTCCATAATATCTATAACTCCTCTATCAAAGGTGCCATGTACACGTCCATATTTTTTGCCTTGTACTTTCTTGGCACAAGTAGTGCAAGCATGAGGTGTCCCTTTTTTATTGTTAGCCATGGTGGGATATTGTAATTCACCATGACTATGGGCCATGTCTACCAAGATGTCGAGTGTAACCTAAAAGGATTCACGCCGTCCATGGCTAGTCCAAGATGTAAGTTGCATGGCTCCCTCACAAAGTCCGGCCACTAATTATCTATGTGCTTCCAAGCTGCACAATCTGCGGGAATCCTCAATGTGTCATCAGTGGACCAATGAGATGCATGCCATGTCATCAACTCTGCTATGGATTTGCATCGGAACATGTGTTGTATTCTTGCAATGATGGGAAAGTGTCTCAAGACCTTTACCGGTATCCACTCACTCTGCAAGTCATCTCTATATCATTATTCCCCACACTTTGGACAACTAGGCAAATCTCCATGCTCACGACAAAAGAGAATACAATCATTATGGCAAGCATGGATGGTATCATAATCCATACCTACCATTGTTAGCATCTTTTTCGCTTCTTGATGCGGGCATGGTATTTGGTGCAAGCAACATCTTTTGGAGCAACCTATGACAATTCAAAACATACATAGGCTTCGAACAATGATGATTCGTTATACACTATCCAAATGATGATTCTCAAAACAAACAATATCCAAATAATGAGACAAATTAATGTAGGAGTTAACCTCATTAAGGCCGAGACACTTGTATTCGACCACCCATACTTTACTTGTAGATTCAAGATTGAGAGACAAGCACATAGTTTAGACATCCTAGCACCCTTGTACAATTGTGTTGATTCCAACTCTCACATTTTGACCTCTGACTCTGACATCATGTATACATGGGATGTAGTGCCCCTAAAAATGGAATCCATCATGTTGACCATACCCTCGTCATCATCCGGGAGACTATAGTCTTGCTGAAAGTGAGAAGGTATATGCAGACCCTCGTCACCCTCCTCATCCTGTTTTAAGATTTTGTGTAAATATAAGATCTTGTATTTCCTAGTATACAATAAGTCTGTGAACTTAAATAGCTTTGATTTACCGATGGTCCATCAACACGTGCAACACCAACAATGGGTATTGGTTTGGGCTCCTCCCCATACATCCGCAAGTGGTGCATGATAATACGATGTAGATGTTGTACTTCTCGCTTGCAATGAGTGCAATGACAATATAACCTCTCCATAAGCCACTTCGTGCTCCCGAGTGTTGGTGCATCATTGGACGAGCTTCCACTTGTCCCTTCCATCTACACTTATAAAATCACAACATAAGTTGCAAGAAGAGATATTAACACTTATAAAATAGCATCTATGAGCTTCCCTTCATGCTACAACAAAAAGTTACTTAAAGCATCGCTATATAGCTACTTTTTCCTCTGTTCCGTCACTATATAGCGATGTTTTTAATTAAAAACATTGCTATATAGCGATGGAAGCATCACTGTGGGTTAAAACTTGAGACTCCCATCACACAACGCTTTCGTTATCCCCTTCTCTAATCTCTCAAGTAACCAAGGCAATCTCTCCTCCCACCTATTTTTGATGACCTCCCACCTATTTCTGACAACCTCCCACTCTATTCTCCACTCCTCACCCTTCTCCTAGCTCTTGTACTCCCTCTCTACTCTTTTCCCTCTTTGGTTTCTTGAAAGGAAGTTCTTCAAGAGATGAGTTTGTTTTAACAATGTAGGTTATTTGTTTGTTAGCTTTAGTTTTGTGAGTGCTTCTCCTTGTATTGCTAAACCTGTAAACTAGTTTTCATGCTTGTTTTCAAAGGATTGAAACAAAAAACGAGATTTTGAGAAAGAAAGAAGACTCTCCTCTTTTCTATATTTCTCTTTCTTCTCTTTCTCCTTGTCTCCTCAATCTCCTCCTTTTAAGAAGTTACTTTCGTAATCTCCTCCTTTCTCTAACATCTTATTTGAAAAATGGTATGTTTCCTCTCTTTTGTAGGGCAGTCCACAACACCGAGCGGGACATACTATTTCAGGTAAGTGCTTCCTCTTTTTTCCATTTATTATTTTTGTTCTTTGAATTGGCCTGCAGCTAGCGCCTTAGCTGTAGTGATGGGTGTAAGAACCCTCTCTTTCCCTCAATCTCTTTCCTTCTTCCTTTCTTCAATCTATTTCCTCCTCTTTCTCCCTCTTTCCTTTTTCTCTTCTTCTCTCTTTCTTTCCCTCTTTTTCCCTCTTTCCTTTCCCTCTTCTTCTCTCTTTCCCCCTTCTCTTATGCTCATGCATAAACATAAGCATGAGCATAAGGAAAGGAGACATATGCTCATGCTTATGCTTATGCTTATGCATGAGCATAAGAGAAGTAGACATATGCTCATGCATAAGCATGAGCATATGTCTCCTTTTTCCTCTTTTCTCTTTCCCTCTCCTTCTCTCTTTCTCTCTCTCTTTTCTCTTTTCCAATCTCTCTTTTGCTCTTTTCCCCCTCTTTTCCCTCTTTCCTTTCCCTCTTATTCTCTCTTTCCCCCTTCTCTTATGCTCATGCATAAGCATAACCATGAGCATATGCTTATGCTTATGCTTATGCTTATGCATAAGCATGAGCATAAGAAAAGGAGACATATGCTCATGCTTATGCTCATGCATGAGCATAAGAGAAGTAGACATATGCTCATGCATAAGCATGAGCATATGTCTCTTTTTTCCTCTTTTCTCTTTCCCCCTTCGTCTCTCTTTCTCTCCCTCTTTCCTCTTTTCCAATCTCTCCTTCCTTTCCTCTTCTTCTCTGTTTCTTTCCCTCTTTTTCCCTCTTTCCTTTCCCTCTTCTTCTCTCTTTCCCCCTTCTCTTATGCTCATGCATAAACATAAGCATGAGCATAAGAATGCTTATGCTTATGCATGAGCATAAGAGAAGTAGACATATGCTCATGCATAAGCATGAGCATATGTCTCTTTTTTCCTCTTTTCTCTTTCCCTCTTCTTCTCTCTTTCCTTTCCCTGTGTCCTTTCCTCTTATTCTCTCTTTCCCCCTTGTCTTATGCTTATGCTTAAGCATAAGCATGAGCACAAGAAAAGGAGACATATGCTCATGCTTATGCTTATGCATGAGCATAAGAGAAGTAGACATATGCTCATGCATAAGCATGAGCATATGTCTCTTTTTTCCCCCTTCTCTTATTCTCTCTTTCCCCCTTCTCTCTTTCTCTCCCTATTTCCTCGTTTCTAATCTCTCCTTCCTTTCCCTCTCCTTCTCTCTTTCTTTCCCTCTTTTTCCCTCTTTCCTTTCCCACTTCTTCTCTCTTTCCCCCTTCTCTTATGCTCATGCATGAACATAAGCATGAGCATAAGAATGCTTATGCTTATGCATGAGCATAAGAGAAGTAGACATATGCTCATGCATAAGTATGAGCATATGTCTCTTTTTTCCTCTTTTCTCTTTCCCTCTTCTTCTCTCTTTCCTTTCCCTCTTATACTCTCTTTCCCCTTTCTCTTATGCTCATGCATAAGCATAAGCATGAGCATATGCTTATGCTCATGCTTAAGCATAAGCATGAGAATAAGAAAAGGAGACATATGCTTATGCTTACACTTATGCATGAGCATAAGAGAAGTAGACATATGCTCACTCCTTTTTCCTCTTTTCTCTTTCCCTCTCCTTCTCTCTTTCTCTCCCTCTTTCCTCTTTTCCAATCTCTCTTCTCCTCTTTTCCCCCTCTTTTCCCTCTTTCCTTTCCCTCTTATTCTCTCTTTCCCCCTTCTCTTATGCTCATGCATAAGCATAAGCATGAGCATATGCTTATGCTTATGCTTATGCTTATGCATAAGCATGAGCATAAGAAAAGGAGACATATGCTCATGCTTATGCTCATGCACGGGCATAAGAGAAGTAGACATATGCTCATGCATAAGCATGAGCATATGTCTCTTTTTTCCTCTTTTCTCTTTCCCCCTTCTTCTCTCTTTCTCTCCCTCTTTCCTCATTTCCAATCTCTGCTTCCTTTTTCTCTTCTTCTCTCTTTGTTTCCCTCTTTTTCCCTCTTTCCTTTCCCTCTTCTTCTCTCTTTCCCCCTTCTCTTATGCTCATGCATAAACATAAGCATGAGCATAAGAGAAGTAGACATATGCTCATGCTTACGCATGAGCATATGTCTCTTTTTTCCTCTTTTCTTTTCCCCTCTTCTTCTCTCTTTCCTTTCCCTCTATCCTTTCACTCTTATTCTCTCTTTCCCCCTTCTCTTATGCTTATGCTTAAGCATAAGCATGAGCATAAGAAAAGGAGACTTATGCTCATGCTTATGCTTATACATGAGCATGAGAGAGGTAGACATATGCTCATGCATAAGCATGAGCATATGTCTCTTTTTTCCCCCTTCTCTTATTCTCTCTTTCCCCCTTCTCTCTTTCTCTCCCTCTTTCCTCTTTTCCAATCTCTCCTTCCTTTCCCTCTTCTTCTCTCTTTCTTTCCCTCTTTTTCCCTCTTTCCTTTTCCTCTTCTTCTCTCTTTCTCCCTTCTCTTATGCTCATGCATAGACATAAGCATGAGCATAAGAATGCTTATGCTTATGCATAAGCATAAGAGAGGTAGACATATGCTCATGCATAAATATGAGCATATGTCTCTTTTTTCCTCTTTTCTCTCTCCCTCTTCTTCTCTCTTTCTTTCCCTCTTTACTTTCCCTCTTATTTTCTCTTTTCCCCTTTTCTTATGCTCATGCATAAGCATAAGCATGAGCATATGCTTATGCTCATGCTTAAGCATAAGCATGAGCATAAGAAAAGGAGACATATGCTCATGCTTACGCTTATGCATGAGCATAAAAGAAGTAGATATATGCTCATGCATAAGCATGAGCATATGTCTCTTTTTTCCCCCTTCTCTTATTCTCTCTTTCCCCCTTCTCTCTTTCTCTCCCTCTTTCCTCGTTTCCAATCTCTCCTTCCTTTCCCTCTTCTTCTCTCTTTCTTTCCCTCTTTTTCCCTCTTTCCTTTCCCTCTTCTTCTCTCTTTCCCGCTTCTCTTATGCTCATGCATAAACATAAGCATGAGCATAAGAATGCTTATGCTTATGCATGAGCATAAGAGAAGTAGACATATGCTCATGCATAAGCATGAGCATATGTCTCTTTTTTCCTCTTTTCTCTTTCCCTCTTCTCTCTTTCCTTTCCCTCTTATTCTCTCTTTCCCCCTTCTCTTATGCTCATGCATAAGCATAAGCATGAGCTTATGCTTATGCTTAAGCATAAGCATGAGCATAAGAAAAGGAGACATATGCTCATGATTATGCTTATGCATGAGCATAAGAGAAGTAGACATATGCTTATGCATAAGCATGAGCATATGTCTCTTTTTTCCTCTTTTCTCTTTCCCTCTTCTTCTCTCTTTCTCTCCCTCTTTCCTCTTTTCCAATCTCTCCTTCCTTTCCCTCTTCTTCTCTCTTTCTTTTCCTCTTTTTCTTTTTTTCTTTTTTCCTCTTTTTCCCTCTTTCCTTTCCCTCTTCTTTTATGCATGAGCATATGTCTCTTTTTTCCTCTTTTCTCTTTCCCTCTTCTTCTCTCTTTCTCTCCCTCTTTCCTCTTTTCCAATCTCTCCTTCATGTCCCTCTTCTTCTCTCTTTCTTTCCCTCTTTTCCCCTCTTTCCTTTCCCTCTTCTTCTCTCTTTCCCCCTTCTCTTATGCTCATGCATAAACATAAGCATGAGCATAAGAATGCTTATGCTTATGCATGAGCATAAGAGATTCCTCTTCTCTCATTTCTCTCTTCTCTTCCTCTTCTTCAGATTCCTCTTCCTCTTCTTCCTCCTTCTCTCCCTCTTCTCCCTCTTCCTTTCCCTCTTTCCTTTCCCTTCTCTTTCCCTTTCTCTTATTCTCTCTTTCCCCCTTCTCTTATTCTCTCTTCTTTCTCTCTTCTTCCTCTTCTCTCCCTCTTCTTCCTCTTCTTGTCTCTTCTCCCCTTTTTCCCTCTCCTTTCCCTCTTCTTTCTCTCTTCTTTCTCTCTTCTTCCTCTTCTCTCTCTCTTCTTCCTCATTCCTTTCCCTCTTTCCTTTCCCTCTTCTTCCTCTTCTCGTCCACTTCCTCTTTTCCCTCTTCTTCCTCTTCTTTCCCTCTTTCCTTTCCCTTCTCTTTCCCCCTTCTCTTATTCTCTCTTTCCCCCTTCTCTTATTCTCTCTTCTTTCTCTCTAGTTCCTCTTGTTCTCTCTTCTTCTCTCTTTCCCTCTCCTTTCCCTCTTCTTTCTCTCTTCTTTCTCTCTTCTTCCTCTTCTCTCCCTCTTCTTCCTCTTCTTCCTCTTCTTCCTCTTCCTTTCCCTCTTCTTCCTCTTCTTTCCCTCTTCTTCCTGTTCTCCTCCCCCTTCTCTTTTCCCTCTTCTCTCCCTCTTCTTTAGATTCCTCTTTCTGTTCTTCCTCTTCCTCTTCCTCTTCTTCCTCTTCTCTCCCTCTTTGCCTATGCCTATGCCTATGCCTATGCCTATGCTTATGTTTGTTTTTTTGTTTTTTGTTTTCGTGTTTGTGTCTATGTTAGACATGGGATCACGTCGCTCATCCAACGAGTAAGGACATCCTCGCAGGAGGAGAGCTCACGATCTATATGCTCCAGAGGACTTTGATTCCTCTCAGGTGACTACCCCGAGGACTACCCCTGGTCTGACTCCTCTCGGGCCTAGCACTACGACTACCCCTAGTCGGACTCGTCTTCCACGTAGCATTTCGACTACCCCTCAGGAAGCTCTTTTGCTAGCCACATATGGCTTTGTCGGGAGTCCCGACGAGTTTGTAGTGTAGAAGAGCGATGAGGAGGTAGCGAGATTCTTCTCTCTGCTATCTTAGATGACCTTAGCAATTCCCTCCCCTACACCGATGGTTGGATGTACTGCCCAGCCGTCCCCTCATGCCCCTTTGACCGAGGGGTCATCACCTACGCATGCCTCTCATAAGGGAAGGAAGATTAGGAAGGGCAACTTATGTTATGCTAATTCGGGAGATGTAGACGAGTCAGCACACTCATGTTCCTACAAGTCTCCACTTGGTCCAGAGACACAGTATCAGTTAGGTCCCTTGCCCTCTCCTACTCCCACTACTACTCCTCGCTCCGGAAGCACTTGCATAGCTTCCACTCCTTCTGACTCTGCTACCATCAGTCCTCCTTACTCATTAGGGGATCTCTCCTATCAAATCACAGCTGTCGGAGAGATAATAGAAGATAGAAAGGGCAAAGAAGTGATGGCCATCATGAGGCGGTTGATGAGCCATCACTTCAAGAGCGGCATTGCTACCGATTGGCGGTATCAAGATGACCAAAAGAAGTAGGCGGTCATCGATGAATTAAAACAAAAATACCCTAACTCGCCAAATTGGGAGTTTAATGAGAATTATATGAGAGAGCGCATGGGTTTGGTCTTAAAGCATCGTAGATCAACCTTGCGTACTTCCATCATAAAGGGGTTGCCTAAACCCAGTTGGGTAGACAAAGTTGATTTGAAGTTCTTCAAGAAGCAGAATAGGGACCATCCCAAATTATTCGAGGGTTAGAGGAGGGTTGTGAAGAGATGGTTGGACGTCGTAGGTACTTCGCACTTTGGTGCAGGCGTACGGTTGGCGTTCGAGGCAACCGTGGTAAGTCTACTTCTTCTCATTTAATGTATTGTTCTATTTGTTTTACTACATATTACATGCACTTTAGCTAACTATAACTCTTGTAAATTGGATCCACAACAAGCTGTGATGGGTCATCTTCTTACAGATGTAGAGACGCGATGCGCATTTCGGATAGGAACAAAGCCATGGTTTATTAAGCAAGAGGCAATGGGAGCGACAGTCGATTGGGCTAAGTGGCTGCTCGCACGATATAAGTTTACTCCTATTTGTAATCTCACTTTTTAAATTGTTTTATTCTTTAAGTTCCAATCTAATTTTCGATTTATATGGTTCACTCTTAGGGTCAAAGCTCAAGCGTCCCATCATCGGAGGCGAGCGATCACCAGGGCCAGGGATCAGAACGTGACGAGGATCAGGGAGAAGGCACAGCTCACGAGGACCAAGAAACAGGCCAACAAGACGAGGACAATTTGGATTCGGATGAGTAATAGTAGTAGTGATAGTAGCATTTTCTTCGCCCTGTATGTCATTTTGTATATCCGCTCGTTTGAGGAATTTTGTATCACCCTTTCGAAAGGGTAATTTTGTAACAAACAATGTTGTATATGTTTGACATGTATATGCTTTTCTTGCTCAATCATTTCATTTGAGTGATTTTGTATCACCCTTTTTGCAAGGAAAATTTTGTTATAAAAAAACTTTGTTTTGTAATTACCAAAAAAAAAGGATTAGTGGGGCTAAACAAGGCCATAGCAAGCCCTGTTTAGCCCCACTAATCCTTTTTTTAAAGTTCTATTAATCGTTGCTATATAGCAACGTTTACCATAGTCGCTATATAGCGATGAATAATAGTGTCACTATATAGCAACATTTATCATCATCGCTATATAGCGATGCTTTATAGTGACGGTTCTTTTCTGATGCTTTTAGCAATTTTTATAGCGACATTTGCACCCGTGAAAAAAAAAAATTTAATGTAAAAAGCGTCGGTATTTTTGTCAGAAAATGGCTTATGCCTTGTAGTGCAAATCTCATTTTTTGTCCTTAACCTCTAAAAATCAAGCATGAAAATTAGCACATACGCTTAGCAATATAAGGAGAAACATGCTTCAACACTCACAAAATGAAATCTCACAAAAAATGAGCCTACGTTGCTTAAAGAGACACCTCCTTGAAAAACTTCATTTCACACAAGCAGAGAGGGAGCACAAGTATTGAGAGAGGGGTTGGGTAGGGGTGAGGAGTGTGGGGAATAGAGAGGAGGAAAGCGAGATCATCAAATATAAGGTGGGAGGATCGATTTTTACTTTTCTCGCAATAGAGATGTGAAAGATGGCATCGCGTGGGGTTTCAGGTTTTAGCCCCCAGTGTTGCTATATAGCGGCACTACTTAATTGCTATATAGTGATGGAATAGTGCAAAGCATTGTTATATAGCGACGGTTTAGGGCACTTATTGTGAGAAGAGAGGGGGGGAGCTCATGGGTGGCTATCTTCTAGATCTTAATAGATTTCCTCGCAGATCATGTTGTGATTTTGGAGGTGTGTAGATGGAAGGGATGAGTGGAAGCTCATTAGATGATGCGCCAACACTTGGGAGTCCAGACTAGCTTATGGAGAGGTTGTATTGTCATTGCACTCATTACAAGCAAGAAGTACGACATCAATGCCATATTTTCATGCACCACTTGCGGATGTATGGGGAGGAGCCCGAACCAGTATCCACCATTAGTGTTGCACATGGTGATGGATCATTGGTAAGTCAATGCTATTTGAGCTCGTGATTAATATTGCATACATACATGACACAAAAATGTGAGAGATCTTATATTTACACAAAATCTTAAGACATGAGGAGGAGGGTGCCAAGGGTGCGCATATACCTTCACACTTTGAGCAAGACTATAGTCTCTTAGATGTGCTAGATGATGATGTGATATTCAAATCTGAGGTCAATATGCGAGAGTTACAATCAACACAATCGTATGAGGGTGCTAGGATGTCTAAAATATGGGCTTGTCTCTCAATCTTGAATCTGCAAGCAAAAATGGGTGGTTGGATACAAGTGTCTTGACCTTAATGAGATTAGGTCCCGCATTAATTTGACTCATTATTTGGATATTGTTTGTTTTGAGAATCATCATGTATGTTTAAGAATCATCATTATTCCAAGCCTATGTATGTTTAAATTGCAATAGGTTGCTCCAGAAGATGTTGCTAGCACCAAATACCATGCCCGTGTCATTAGATGAAGCGAAAAAGATGTTAACAATGGTGGGTATGGATTATGATACCATCCATGCTTGCTATATTCTCTTTTGCCATGAGCATGGAGATTTGGCTAGTTGTCCGGAGTGTGGGGAACAAGGATATAGAGATGACTTGCAAGGTGAGTAGATACCGGTAAAGGTCTTGAGACACTTTCCCATCATTGCAAGAATACAACACATGTTTCTATGCAAATCCATAGCAGAGTTGATCACTTGGCATGCACCTCATCAGTCCACTCATGACACATTGAGGATTCCCATAGATTGTGCAACTTGGAAGCACATAGACAATCAGTGGCCGAACTTTGCGAGGGAGCCACACAACTTACATCTTGGGCTCGTCATGGATGGCATGAACCCTTTTCGGGTTATGCTCGACATCTTGGTTGACATTGCCCAGAGTCTTGGTAAATTACAATATCCCACCATGGCTAACAATAAAGAATGGACACCTCATACTTGCACTACTTGTGCAAGGGAAGTACAAGGAAAAAAATATGGGTGTGTAAATGGCACCTTTGATAGACGAGTTACAGATCTTATAGAGAGGAGTACGGGTCTTTGATATTTCCAGATCTCCTAGACATACCAATGACATTTTGGTCAGGGGTATCTTGATGTGGACCATTCATGACTACCCAAGATATGGAGATTGTGCAGGTACATGGTTGTGTCTTTACATGTATAATATAGGGTTATGCTTTTATGACTCTCTTTCACATGCATGTCTTATACTAACACATTCATGCACGCATGCAGGACTTGTTACAAGTGGGTACTATGCTCGTCTTGTTTGTGGATTGGGTTTGAAATGGCTTGCACGATACTCCAAACATATGAGGAAAATTGTGTATGAAAGTCATGCTCGATACCTTCCACTAGACCATCTTGCACGTGGAGTAGGCAAGCTTGATCCACCACCACCATATTTGAAGGCAAGTGATTGGATTCAAGCTTGGAAGGAAAATGAAGAGGAACCTCCTCATGGTATAAAGAGGCTCTCCATCTTTCATGAGCTTCCATATTGGGGTCAGATACAAAGTAGTCATCTCTTCAATCCCATGCATATCTTCAAGAATGTGGGGGCTACTATTTGGGCACACTTGGTCGGTTCCAAAGTCTCAAGTGGATTACGAGAAGACTTGCGCGCTATGAATAGGATGCCTCATTTGTGGCCCCAAGCATGTGCTCGTAAAGTTGTCCCTGAAAGCAACATGGATCCTCTCTAAGAGAGAGGAGGCAATGGTCAAGGCGGACATTGCCTCACCAATAGGGTACATGCATTCCTTGAAAGGAGCATTTTCAAAGGGCAATAAGCTTAGTGGACTCATGTCTGATGATTGGCATAAGGTCTTATAGGTATTGTAAGTAGTAGGATTAGTGTACCAATGATTGTGATGTGTTAATGTAATTATGATTATGTTATATTATTTGATAGTTCATTCTCCTAATTATAGTGAAAGGGTTCTTACAAGAAGTTGTTAGAAATGCTATATTCAAGATCAGTGGTATTGTGAGGTATGCTTATTATCAATTCACATTGATTTCATTTTCTTCAATTTAAGTTGAATAATCTATATACTGATTATGAATATATCTTGCATGGGCATGTGAAATAGGTGGATATCTCAAAAAGAGATCTCCATATCAAGCATCGAGAAGGCTAGGGTGGACTCCATCGAAGCCATATGATTGCTTGAGAAGCACTCTCCTTCGAGCATTATGACAACTCCAGTGCACTTGTGCACATACTTGATGAGGTGGATATTGCAAGTACCGTTCATAGTCGGTGGATGTTTTTTCTCGAGTGGTCTATGAAAACTTTGAAGGGATTTGTATGGAAAAGAAAGACTGGAAGCAAGCATGGCTTGTGCAAGAGTCGTTAGTATATATCACGGAGTTTCTTGCATCCATGGATCTTGATATGCCGTAGGCTTGGCATAACAAGGACGATGATCACATCATTGGCGAGGTTCCCCAAGGAAAAGGGATTGAAAGAAAGATGAGTGAAGAGCAAATGGAGAAATATAATAAGTTTTGTATCCTCAATAGCAAGGAAATGCAGAAGAAGATTCAAAGATATGAAGCGGCTAAAGAAGAAAGAATAAATGCAAGGAGGAGATTCTGAGTAATGTACAGGCAATTGCAACCATATCCATGGGATCTAGCCCTTCTCCCCACTCACATGTCACTTAATTGGCTACAACTGGCTCTACGTAAAGCCAAACACGATGTAGAAATAATAAACGAGCGCGAGCGAGAGTTATCATCTGGATATTGTATGATGCATGGAAGTTTCTTACCTCTTGATGTAATTAAGTAATTATTTGTGGCAATATATGCCATAAAATAGATGCATCGTCATTGTTTTAATGATGCTCTTTTGCAGTACAAAAAGTATAGTGCATTATGGTCATATGGAAGACATTTTCACGTGGAATGCATCGATGCAAAGAGAGTCACATATGATTGTGAAATCATGGCTAACTTCACACAAGATAGTCGAGCAAGTGCTTCGAATACCAATCTTCTCTCCTGGTAGTTGGATTATTATGGGACCATATGTGAAATCTATGAAATTGATCTCAAATGATTTAGTATTTTCATTCTTAATGTAAAATGGTTTAGAACTATTTACAATGGTCCCCATGTGAGAGCAAGGAAAGGCAATAGTGGTTTCTTTGCAATAGACTCCACCAAACTTTGGATCGATAAAAGTGATACTTTGTTCTTCCTGAGCATTGTGAGCAGTGGATACAAATGATTTAATTAATCAAAGCTTTCGTTTTTAAAGATCCATTAGTACATGTACTTAAGCATAATTTCATATATATAATTAATGGCATTTGGCACCCATCGTCAATATAGGTGGTTTTTCATCTGAATCATTTTGATCCCAGATGGTGGTACGTGATCCAAGTTGCACCATGAAGTAAGAAAATTTTTGAAGATAGAGACGCACACATGGAGATGCCACTACCAATGCCGGATCCAATGAATCCAGATGGATCTAGCAAAGAATATGAAGAGCATAATATGAGCCAAGAGAAAGATGCACATAATGACATCATATGGGAGGAAGATGGAGATCACGATATTGAGGAATAATATAATGATCATTAAGGATCACCACTACAAGGCATAGGTCCTTTTCCGATGAGAATACCCACACTTTTTACATTAATTTTTTTTTTAAACGGGCACAAATGTCGTTATTAAAGTCGTTAAAAGCGTCGAAAAATAATGGTAGCTATAAACCGTCGCTATATAGCAACGCTAATAAATGTCGCTATACAACGACACTGATTATCATCGTTATATGATGACACTGGTAATCGTTGCTATATAGTGAATTGGTAAACGTTGCTATATTCATAGAACTAAAAAAAAAGCATTAGTGGGGCCAAACAGGGCCATAGCAAGCCTTGTTTTGCCCCACTAATGTTTTTTTTCTTTTAATTATAAAAAAAAGTTTTTTATTACAAAATTTCCCTTGCAAAAAGGGTGATACAAAATCGTTGAAATGAAATGATCGAGTAACAAAAGCATATACATGTTGAAGATATACAACATTGTTTGTTACAAAATTACCCTTTTTAAAAGGGTGATACAAAATCACTCAAATGAGTGGATATACAAAATGAGATACATGGCAAAGTATATGCAAACTGCTACTACTACTACTACTCATCCGAATCATCCTCATCATCCTCATCCTCCTCCTTGTGTTGTTGGCATGTTCCTTGGTCCTTGTGAGCTGCAACTTCTCCCTTACCCTCATCACATGTGTCTGATCCCTGGCCCTGGTGATCGCTCACCTCCAGTGATGGGACTCTCGAGCTTTGACCCTAAGAGTGAACCATATAAATTAAAAATTAGATTGAAAATTAAAGAATAAAACAATTTAAAAAGTGAGATTACAAGTAGGAGTAGACTTATACCATGCAAGCAGCCACCTTAGTCCAATCGACCGTCGCTCCAATTGCCTCTTGCTCAATAAACCACGACTTTGTTCCTATGCGAAACGTGCATGACATCTCTACATTTGTAGGAAGACGACCCATCGCAGCTTGATGTGGATCCAATTTACGAGAGTTAGAGTTAGATAAAGTGCATGCAATATGTAGTAAAACAAATAGAACAATACATTAAATGAGAAGAAGTAGACTTACCACGGTTGCCTCGAATGCCAACCGTCCACCTGCACCAAAGTGTGAAGTACCTATGGTGTCTAGCCGTCTCCTCGCAGCCCTTCTCTGACCCACCCTCAAACATTTCGGGATGGTCCCTAATCTGCTTCTTGAAGAACTTCCAATCAACTTTGTTTGCCTAGCTGGGTTTAGCCATCCCCTTTGCAATGGAAGTACGCAAGGTTGATCTACGATGCTTCAAGACCAAACCCATGCGCTCTCGTATATAATTCTCATTAAACTCCTAATTTGACAGGTTAGGGTATTTTTGTTTTAATTCATCGACGACTACCTGCTTCTTTTGGTCATCTTGATACCGCCAATCGGTAGCAATGCGGCTCTTGAAGTGATGGCTCATCAACTGCCTCATGGTGGCCATCACTACTTTTCCCTTTCTATCTTCTATTATCTCTCCGACAGCCGTGATTTGATAGGAGAGGTCCTCATTTGGGTAAGGAGGACTGATGGTAGTGGCAAAGTCAGAGCGAGTGGAAGTTGTGCGAGTGCTTCCGGAGCGAAGAGTAGCAGTGGGAGTAGGAGAGGGTAAGGGACCTAATTGAAACTGTGTCTCGGGACCAAGTGGAAACCTGTAGGGATGTGAGTGTTGACTCATCTACATCTCCCGAGTCCGCACAACATAAGCAACCCCTCCTACTTTTCCTTCCCTTATGATAGGCACGTGTAGGTGATGACCCCTCAGTCAAAGGGGCACGAGGGGACGGCTGGGTAGTAAGTCCAATCATCGGTGTAGGAGAGGGAATGATTGAGGTCCTCTGATATAGTAGAGAGAAGAATCTCATTGCCTTCTCATTAGTCATCTGTGCTACAAACTCGTCGGGACTCTTGGCAGAGCCATGTGCTACTAGCAAAGGAGTTCCTTGAGGGGTAGTCACAGTGCTAGGTCTGAGAGGAGTCAGACCAGGGGTAGTCGCAATGCTATGTCTGAGTGGAGTCGGACAAGGGGTAGTCCCCTCAGGTGTCACCTGATAGGAATCAAAGTCCTCTGGAGCATAAAGAATGTGATGTCTTCTTCTGCAAGGCTGTCCGTACTCATCAGATGTGCGACGTGATCCCATGTCTAACATAGATACAAACACGAAAACAAAAAATAAAAAACAAACATAAGCATAGGCATAGGAAAATACATATGCTTATGATCGAAAGAGAAAAATGAGACATGCTCATGAGAGAGGGAAAAGAGGGAAAAGAGGGAGGGAAAGTGAAAAAGATATTGAAAGAGGGAGACATATGCTCATGCTTATGCTTATGCATGAGCATAAGAGAAAGAGACATATGCTTATGCTTATGCTTATGCATGAGCATAAGAGCATGAGCATGAAAGAGGGGAAAGAGGGGGGAAAAGACGGAGACATATGCTCAAGAGAGGAAAGAGGGGAAAGAGGGGGAAAAGAGGGGGAAAAAGAGGGGAAGAGAGAAGAAGAGGGAAAGGAAAGAGAGATTGGAAGAGGGGAAAGAGGGGGGGAAAGAGAGAAGAAGAGGGAAAGGAAAGAGGGAAAAAGAGACATATGCTCATGCATAAGCATAAGCATGAGCATATCTCTCCTTCCCTTATGCTTATGCTTATGCATGAACATATGTCTCCTCTTATGCTCATGCATAAGCATAATTAAGCATAAGAGAATGAGACATATGCTCATGCTTATGCTTATGCATGAGCATAAGAGCATGAGCATGAAAGAGGGAAAAGAGGGGGAAAGGGAGAGGAAGAGAGAAGAAGAGGGAAAGGAAAGAGAGATTGGAAGAGGGGAAAGAGGGAAACAAAGAGAGATTGGAAGAGGGGAAAGGAAAAGAGAGATTGGAAGAGAGAAAGGAAAGAGACATTGGAAGAGGGGAAAGAGAGAGTGGAAAAGGGGAAAGAGGGAAAGAAAGGGAGAAGAAAAGGGAAAAAGAGACATATGCATGAGCATATGTCTCCTTCTCTTATGCTCATGCATAAGCATAAGCATGAGCATATGTCTTCTTCTCTTATGCTTAAGCATAAGCATAAGAGAAGGAGACATATGCTCATGCTTATGCTTAAGCATAAGAGAAGGAGACATATGATCATGCTTATGCTTCTGCATGAGCATAAGAGAAGGAGACATATGCTCATGCATAAGCATAAGCATAAGCATAAGCAAAAGAGAAGGAGACATATGCTCATGCTGATGCTTATGCATGAGCATATGAGAAGGAGACATATGCTCATGCTTATGCTTATGCTTATGCATGAGTATAAGAGCATGAGCATGAAAGAGGGGAAAGAGATTGGAAGAGGGGAAAGAGGGGGGAAAGAGAGAAGAAGAGGAAAGGAAAGAGGGAAAAAGAGGGGGAAAGAGATTGAAAGATTGAAGGAGAAAGAGAAGGAAAGGAGGAAAAGAGAGATTAAAAGAGGGGTAAAAGAAAGAGGGGAAAAGAGATTGAAAGATGAAAAAGAGAAAAGGAAAGGAGGGAGAAAGAGATTGAAAGAGGGGGAAAAAGAAGAGGGAAAAAGAGATTGAAAGAGAGGAAAAGGAAGAGGGAAAAAGAAGAGACGGAAGAGGAGAGAAGAGGGAAGAGAGGGTTCCTACACCCATCACTATAGCTAGCACTTAAGGCGCTAGCTGTAGGCCAATGCAAATAACAAAAATAACAAAAGGAAAAAAGAGGAAGCACTTTCTTTCCTGGAATAGTACATCCTGCTTGGTGTTTTGTGGACTGGCCCTAAAAAAGAGAGGAAACATACCATTTCAAATAACTAGTTAGAGGAAAGAGGAGTTTAAAGAAGTAATTTCTCAAAGAAATTGGATTGAGGAGACACGGAGAAAGTGAAGGAAGAGAAATACACAAAAGACTAGAAGAGGTGAGTCTTCTTTCTTTCACAAAATCTCATTTTTTGGCTTCAATCCTTTCAAATCAAGCATGAAAACTAGCACATAGCTTTAGCAATACAAGGAGAAACATCCTTCAACACTCACGAAACGAAATCTCACAAAAAAAGAACCTACATTGCTCAAAGAGACTCACCTTCTTGAAAAACTTCTTTTCAAGAAAAGAAAGAGGGAGAAGAGTGGTGAGGGAGCACGTGTTAGGAGAGGGGTGAGGTGTGGTAAGGAGTGGAGAATAGAGTAGGAGGTCATCGGAAATAGGTGGGGGGAGAAAATATAATAGAGATTGCTAAAGAAAGTGTCGTGCATTACGAGGTTCAGGTTTTAACCCATAGCGTCGCTATATAGTGACACTGGTCAGTTGCTATATAGCAATGGTTTTAATTAAAAGCATCACTATATAGCAATGAAATAGAGTAAATCGTCGCTATATAGCGACAGAACAGGTCAAAACATCACTATATAGTGACGCTTCAGGACACTTTATGTTTAAAGTTAAAAAAGAAGCTCATAGATGCTATTTTATAATTGTTAATATATTTTCTTGCAACTTATGTTGTGATTTTATAAGTGCAGATGGAAGGGATGAGTGGAAGCTCATCCGATGATGCGCCAATGCCCGGGAGCACAAAGTTCTTACGGAGAGGTTATATTGTCATTGCACTCATTGCAAGCAAGAAGTACGACATCGACGCTATATTATCCTGCGCCACTTATATGGGGAGGAGCCCGAACCAGTACCCACTGTTGGTGTTGCATGTGTTGATGGATTATTGGTAAGTCAAAGCTATTTAAGTTCGCGGTTAATATTGGATACCATTATGGTACGAAACCTTGAGACAAGATCTTATATTTACATGAGATCTTAAAACATGATGAGGAGGCTAACGAGGGTATGCATACACCTTTACACTTTGAGCAAGACTATAGTCTCACGGATGATGAAGAGGGTATGGTCAACATGATGGATTCTAGTTTTAGTGGCACTACATCCCATGTACACGTGATGTCAGAGTCGCACTACAAGGCATAGGCCATTTTCCGACGGAAATACCGACGCTTTTTACATTAAAATTTTTTTTTTTCACGGGCGCAAAGGTCGCTATAAAAGTCGTTAAAATCGTCGGAAAAGGAGCGTCGCTATAAACCGTCGCTATATAGCGACGCTGTTAATCGTCGCTATATAGCGACGATGTAAACATCGCTATATAGCGACGATTTAAACGTCGCTATATAGCGACGATGTAAACGTCGCTATATAGCGACTCTGTTAATCGTCGCTATATAGCGACACTGGTAAACGTCGCTATATAGCGACGATTAACAAAAGGTAAAAAAAATGGTTAGTGGGGCTAAACAGGGCTTCCTTTTGGCCCTGTTTAGCCCCACTAACCATTTTTTTTTTTTTGTAATTACAAAAGAAAGTTTTTTATAACAAAATTTCCCTTGCTTGCAGGGTGATACAAAATTGTTCTTGTGAACGATGAGGAAGAAATGCATATACATATACAACTGTGTTTGAAACAAAATTACCCTATGAAAGGGCGATACAAAATGGCTCTAACGAGCGGATATGAAAAATGCTACTACCACTACTAATCCGAATCCGAATCCGAATCGTCTTGTTGGGCTGTTCCCTGGTCCTCGGCACCTGCATCTTCTCCCTCGTCCCCGACACCTGCGTCTTCTACTTCGTCATCGGCACCTGCGTCCGATCCTTGGCCCTCTTGATCGCTCGTCTCTGATGATGGGACGCTTGAGCTTTGACCCTGAGAGTGAACCATATAAATCGAAAATTAGATTGGAACTAAATTAAAAAGTGAGATTACAAGCAGGGGTAAACTTATACCGTGCGAGCAGCCACCTCAGTCCAATCGACTGTCGCTCCCATTGCCTCTTGCTCAATGAACCACGGCTTGGTTCCTATCCGAAATGCACGCCGCGTCTCTGCATCCGTAGGAAGACGACCCATCGCAGCTTGCTGTGGATCCAATTTACGAGAGTTAGAGTTAGCTAAAGTGCATGTAATATGTAAGTAAAACAAATAGAACAATACATTAAATGGAAAGAAGTAAACTTACCACGGTTGCCTCGAACGCATACCGTCCGCCTGCACCAAAGTGCGAAGTACCTACGACATACAGCCGTCTCTTCGCAGCCCTCCTCTGACCCTCGAACATTTCAGGATGGTCCCTATGTTGCTTCTTGAAGTACTTCCAATCAGCTTTGTCTGCCCAGCTGGGTTTAGACAACCCCTTTGTAATGGAAGTACGCATGGTTGATCTGCGATGCTTTAGGACCAAACCCATGCGCTCGAGCATATAACTGTTATTAAACTCCACATTTGGCGGATTAGGAAATCTGAGTTTTAACTCATCGATCACCGCCTGCTTCTTTTGGCCATCTTGATACCGCCAATCGATATTTATGCCGCTCTTGAAGTGATGACTCATCAACCGCCTCATGGCGGCCATCACTGCTTTGCCCTTTTTGTCTTCTATTATCTCTCCGGCAGACGTGATTTGATAGGAGAGATCCCCTGATGAGTAAGGGGGACTGACGGTAGCAGAGTCTGAAGGAGTGGAAGCTGCGCGACCGCTTCCGGATCGAGGAGTAGCTGTGGGAGTAGGAGAGGGAAAGGGACCTAACTGATACTGTGTCTCCGGACCAAGTGGAGACCTAAAGGAGCGTGAGTGTGCTGACTCGTCTACATCTCCTGAGTCAGCACAACATGAGCCGCCCATCCTACTCTTCCTTCCCTTGCGGGAGGCATGCGCAGGTGATGATCCCGCGGTCGAAGGGGCGCGAGGGGATGGCTGGGCTGTACGTCCACCCGTCGGTGTAGGGGAAGGAATTGCGGAGGTCCTCTGAGAGAGCAGAGAGAAGAATCTCGCTGCCTCCTCATCGCTCATCTGCGCTACAAACTCGTTGGGAGTCCCAACAAAGCCATGCGCGGCTAGCAAAGGAGCTCAGGGGGGTCGCTATGTATAAACCCTCTATATCACGTGCGTTCAAGGCCTATATTTAAAATCCCTTATCTGTAAAAATTTTCATTAATAAAATGTACCCCTTTTCTATACAAATCTGTAAATTTTTTCCAAAACTATTTTAAATAGTCCCTTATGTATATTTATTTCTGTAAATTTTAGAAATAAAAAATATCCTTATGTTGAACTCACGTGATAGAGTTACATATGATGAGTGACCCCCCCGAGCAAAGGAGTCCCCTGAGGGGTAGTCGCAGTGCTACGTGGAAGAGGGGTCGGACCAGGGGTAGTCACAATGCTAGGACCGAGAGGAGTCGGACCAGGGGTAGTCCTCGGGGTAGTCGCCTGAGAGGAATCAAAGTCCTCTGGAGCATATAGATCGTGAGCTCTCCTCCTGCGAGGCTGTCCGTACTCGTCCGATGAGCGGCGTGATCCCATGTCTAACATAGACACAAACACGAAAACAGAAAACAAATAAACAAACATGAGCATTCTCATAGGCATAGGCACAGGCAAGAAGAAAGAAGAGGGAAAGGAAAGAAGAGGGAAAGGAAAGAGGGAAAGAAGAGGGAAAGATAAGAGGGAAAGAAGATGTAAAGGAAATAAAAGAATGAGAATGAGGAAATAGAGAATGAGAGAAAGGGAAAGAGATGAGGGAAAATAGAGAATGAGAGAAGGGGGAAATGAGAGAAGGGGGAAATAGAGTGGGAAATAGAGAATGAGCTTATGCTTCTCTCATTCTCTATTTCCGCATAAGCTCACGCATAAGCATGAGCTTATGCGGAAACTTAAGCATAAGCTCATGCACATGCATGAGCATAAGCATGAGAAGGATGAGTTTCTGCATGCTTATGCTCATGCGGAAAAAGAGAAGGAGCTTATGCAGAAAAAGAGAAGGAGAGAAGCATCTCTCATTCTCTATTTCCGCATAAGCTCCTTCTCTTTTTCCGCATGAGCTTATGCTTATGCTCATGGGTGAGCATGAGCTTATGCTCATGTTTCCGCATATGCGAAAATAGAGGAGGAGAGAAGCATAAGCTTCTCTCATTCTCTATTTCCGCATATGCTCACGCAAAAGAGAAAGAGAAAGAGCTTATGCGGAAAAAGAGAAAGAGCTTATGCGGAAAAAGAGAATGAGATCCGCATATGCTTCTCTCATTCTCTATTTCCGCATAAGCTCTTGCGGAAACTTCCGCATAAGCTCATGCTCATGAATAAGCATAAGCTCATGCTTATGCTCATGCGGAAATAGAGAAGGAGCTTATGCGGAAAAAGAGAAGGAGCTTATGCGGAATAAGAGAAGGAGCTCATGCGGAAACTTGCGGAAACTTGCATGCGGAATAAGAGAAGGAGCTTATGCGGAAAAAGAGAATGAGAGAAGCATATGCTTCTCTCATTCTCTATTTCCGCATAAGCTCTTGCGGAAACTTACGCATAAGCTCATGGACATGAATGAGCATAAGCATGAGCTTATGCTTATGCTCATGCATAAGCATAAGCATAAGCTCATGCTTATGCTCATGCGGAAAAAGAGAAGGAGCTTATGCGGAAAGAGAGAAGGAGCACTTGCGGAAACTTGCGGATAAGCTCTTGCGGAAACTTGCGCATAAGCTCATGCTCATGCATGAGCTTATGCTTATGCTTATGCTTATGCTTGCGGAAACTTGCGGAAACTTGCGGAAACTCATGCTTATGCTCATGCGGAAATAGAGAAGGAGCATAAGCATGAGCATAAGCATAAGCATAAGCATAAGCATGAATGAGCATAAGCATGAGCTTATGCTTATGCTTATGCATAAGCATAAGCATAAGCTCATGCATAAGCTCATGCTTATGCTCATGCGGAAACTTGCGGAAGAGCTTATGCGGAATGAGAGAAGGAGCTTATGCGCAAAAAGAGAAGGAGCTTATGCGGAAAAAGAGAAGGAGCACTTGCGGAAACTTGCGGATAAGCTCTTGCGGAAACTTGCGGATAAGCTCTTGCGGAAACTTGCATGAGCATAAGCATATGCTTATGCTTATGCTTATGCTTATGCTTGCGGAAATAGAGAAGGAGCTTATGCGGAATAAGAGAAGCAGCTCATGCGAAAACTTGCGGAAACTTGGGCATAAGCTCTTGCAGAAACTTGCGCATAAGCTCATGACAAGCTCCTTCTCTCATTCCCCATAAGCTCCTTCTCTATTTCCGCATGAGCATAAGCATGAGCTTATGCTTATGCTTATGCATAAGCATAAGCATAAGCTCATGCTTATGCTCATGCGGAAATAGAGAAGGAGCTTATGCGGAATGGGAGAAGGAGCTTATGCGGAAAAAGAGAATGAGAGAAGCATATGCTTCTCTCATTCTCTATTTCCGCATAAGCTCTTGCGGAAACTTATGCATAAGCTCATGCGGAAGAATGAGCATAAGCATGAGCTTATGCTTATGCTTATGCATAAGCATAAGCATAAGCTCATGCTTATGCTCATGCGGAAAAAGAGAAGGAGCTTATGCGGAAAAAGAGAAGGAGCACTTGCGGAAACTTGCGGATAAGCTCTTGCGGAAACTTACGCATAAGCTCTTGCGGAAACTTACGCATAAGCTCATGCTCATGAATGAGCATAAGCATGATCTTATGCTTATGCTTATGCATAAGCATAAGCATAAGCTCATGCTTATGCTCATGCGGAAATAGAGAAGGAGCTTATGCGGAATGAGAGAAGGAGCTTATGCAGAAAAAGAGAATGAGAGAAGCATATGCTTCTCTCATTCTCTATTTCCGCATAAGCTCTTGCGGAAACTTACGCATAAGCTCATGCTCATGAATGAGCATAAGCATGAGCTTATGCTTATGCTTATGCATAAGCATAAGCATAAGCTCATGCTTATGCTCATGCGGAAATAGAGAAGGAGCTTATGCGGAATGAGAGAAGGAGCTTATGCGGAAAAAGAGAATGAGAGAAGCATATGCTTCTCTCATTCTCTATTTTCGCATAAGCTCTTGCGGAAACTTATGCATAAGCTCATGCGGAAGAATGAGCATAAGCATGAGCTTATGCTTATGCTTATGCATAAGCATAAGCATAAGCTCATGCTTATGCTCATGCGGAAAAAGAGAAGGAGCTTATGCGGAAAAAGAGAAGGAGCACTTGCGGAAACTTGTGGATAAGCTCTTGCGGAAACTTACGCATAAGCTCATGCTCATGAATGAGCATAAGCATGAGCTTATGCTTATGCTTATGCATAAGCATAAGCATAAGCATAAGCATAAGCTCATGCTTATGCTCATGCGGAAATAGAGAAGGAGCTTATGCGGAATGAGAGAAGGAGCTTATGCGAAAAAAGAGAATGAGAGAAGCGTATGCTTCTCTCATTCTCTATTTCCGCATAAGCTCTCGCGGAAACTTACGCATAAGCTCATGCGGAAGAATGAGCATAAGCATGAGCTTATGCTTATGCTTATGCATAAGCATAAGCATAAGCTCATGCTTATGCTCATGCGGAAAAAGAGAAGGAGCTTATGCGGAAAAAGAGAAGGAGCACTTGCGGAAACTTGCGGATAAGCTCTTGCGGAAACTTACGCATAAGCTCTTGCGGAAACTTACGCATAAGCTCATGCTCATGAATGAGCATAAGCATGAGCTTATGCTTATGCTTATGCATAAGCATAAGCATAAGCTCATGCTTATGCTCATGCGGAAATAGAGAAGGAGCTTATGTGGAATGAGAGAAGGAGCTTATGCGGAAAAAGAGAATGAGAGAAGCATATGCTTCTCTCATTCTCTATTTCCGCATAAGCTCTTGCGGAAACTTACGCATAAGCTCATGCTCATGAATGAGCATAAGCTCATGCTTATGCTCATTCATGAGCATGAGCTTATGCGTAAGTTTCCGCAAGAGCTTATGCGGAAATAGAGAATGAGAGAAGCATATGCTTCTCTCATTCTCTTTTTCCGCATAAGCTCCTTCTCTATTTCCGCATGAGCATAAGCATGAGCATAAGCTCATGCTTATGCTCATGCGGAAATAGAGAAGGAGCTTATGCGGAATGAGAGAAGGAGCTTATGCGGAAAAAGAGAATGAGAGAAGCATAAGCTTCTCTCATTCTCTATTTCCGCATAAGCTCTTGCGGAAACTTACGCATAAGCTCATGCTCATGAATGAGCATAAGCATGAGCTTATGCTTATGCTTATGCATAAGCATAAGCATAAGCTCATGCTTATGCTCATGCGGAAAAAGAGAAGGAGCTTATGCGGAAAAAGAGAAGGAGCACTTGCGGAAACTTGCGGATAAGCTCTTGCGGAAACTTACGCATAAGCTCTTGCGGAAACTTACGCATAAGCTCATGCTCATGAATGAGCATAAGCATGAGCTTATGCTTAAGCTTATGCATAAGCATAAGCATAAGCTCATGCTTATGCTCATGCGGAAATAGAGAAGGAGCTTATGCGGAATGAGAGAAGGAGCTTATGCGGAAAAAGAGAATGAGAGAAGCATATGCTTCTCTCATTCTCTATTTCCGCATAAGCTCTTGCGGAAACTTACGCATAAGCTCATGCTCATGCGGAAATAGAGAAGGAGCTTATGCGGAATGAGAGAAGGAGCTTATGCGGAAAAAGAGAATGAGAGAAGCATAAGCTTCTCTCATTCTCTATTTCCGCATAAGCTCTTGCGGAAACTTACGCATAAGCTCATGCTCATGAATGAGCGTAAGCATGAGCTTATGCTTATGCTTATGCATAAGCATAAGCATAAGCTCATGCTTATGCTCATGCGGAAATAGAGGAGGAGCTTATGCGGAATGAGAGAAGGAGCTTATGCGGAAAAAGAGAATGAGAGAAGCATAAGCTTCTCTCATTCTCTATTTCCGCATAAGCTTATGCGGAAACTTACGCATAAGCTCATGCTCATGAATGAGCATAAGCATGAGCTTATGCTTATGCTTATGCTTATGCTTATGCTTATGCATAAGCATAAGCATAAGCTCATGCTTATGGTCATGCGGAAAAAGAGAATGAGAGAAGCTTATGCGAATGAGAGAAGGGGGAAATAGATAAGGGGGAATGAGAGAAGCATAAGCATAAGAGAATAAGAGGGATGTGGAAATAGAGAATAAGGGGGAAAGGAAAGAGAGAAGGGAAAAGAGAGAGGGGGAAAGAGAGAATAAGAGAAGAGGGAAAAAAGAGAAGGAGGAAAATGAGAAAAAGAGAAGGGGGAAGAGAGGGTTCCTACGCCCATCACTGCAGCTAGCGCTTAAGGCGCTAGCTGCAGGCCAATGCAAATAACAAAAAGCTTAAATGGAAAGAAGAGGAAGCACTTACCTGTAAAAGTATGTCCCGCTCGGTGTAGTGGACTGGGCCCACAAAAGAGAGACTATGTCCCGCTCGGTGTAGTGGACTGGCCCTACAAAAGAGAGAAAACAACCCATTTTTTCAAATAAGATGTTAGTGGAAAGAGGAGATCACAAAAGCAACTTCTTGAAAGGAGACAAGGAAAGAGAAGATTGAGGAGACAAGGAAAGGAGGAGATTGAGGAGAAGAGAAGGAAGAGAAGGAAGAGAAATACAGAAAGAAGAGGTGAGTTTCTTTCTTTCTTTCTTGAAATTTCGTTTTTTGTTTGAATCCATTCTAATCAAGCATGAAAACTAGTTTAAAACTTTAGCAATACAAGTAGAAACACTCACAAAACCAAAGCTAACAAACAAACAACCTACATTGTTGAAAAAAACTCACCTTTTGAAGAACTTTCTTTCTGGAAACCAAAGAGGGAAAAAGGAGAGAGGGTGCACAAGAGGTAGGAGGAGGGTGAGGAGTGGGAAATAGGGTAGGAGGTTGCTTGGAATAGATGGGAGGTCAGTCAAAATAGGTGGGAGGAGATTTTGGAGAGCTTAGTTGAGAGATTAGGAAAGCTTTGAGAAAAACGCCGCGGGTTTCGGCATTTCGGGTTTTAACCCACAGCGTCGCTATATAGCGACGCTTATTCGTCGCTATATAGCGATGTTTTTAATTGAAAACGTCGCTATATAGCGACGCTTTCAATTAAAATCGTCGCTATATAGCGACGGAAAAGAGCGTCGCTATATAGCGACGCTTACTGTTTGTTTTTTAATGAGGCCTCTTGTGACTCAAACATGCTATGCCTATAATTGTCAATATCTCCTCTTACTACATAGCCTTACTATATAGGATTTTTTGTTTCAATCCTTACTATATAGCGATGTCATTCTTTTTATATAGCCTCAAGAGAAGCTCAAATTAAACATGCTATGCTCATAATTGTGTACATCTCCTCTTCATGCTTATGTTTTGGTTTTATAAGTGTAGATGGAAGGGACGAGTGGAAGCTCATCCGATGATGCGCCAACGCCCGGGAGCACGAAGTGGCTTACGGAGAGGTTATATTGTCATTGCACTCATTGCAAGCGAGAAGTACGACATCAACGTCGTATTATCATGCGCCACTTGCGGATGTATGGGGAGGAGCCGGAACCAGTACCCCCCGTTGGTGTTGCACATGTTGATGGATCATTGGTAAGTCAAAGCTATTTAAGTTCGCAATCTTATTGTATACCCGGAATTAGAAGATCTTCTATTTACACGAATGAGCTTATGACAGGATGACGAGGGTGACGAGGGTACACATATACCTTCTCACTTTCAACAAGACTATAGTCTCCCAGATGACGACGAGGGTATGGTCGACATGATGGATTCCATTTTTAGGGGCACTACATCCCACGTACACGTGATGTCAGAGTCTGAGGTGAAAATGCGAGAGTTGCAATCAACACAATTGTACGAGGGTGCCAGGATGTCTAAACTACGTGCTTGTCTCTCAATCTTGAATCTACAAGTACAGTATGGGTGGTCGGATACAAGTGTCTCGGCCTTAATGAGGTTAGCCCTTGCATTAATTTGATTGACTCATTATTTGGATATTGTTTGTTTTGAGAATCATCATTTGGATAGTGTCTTTGTCATAGGTTGCTCCAAAAGATGTTGCCTGCACCAAATACCATGCCCGCATCAAGAGATGAAGCGAAAAAGATGCTAACAATGGTGGGTATGGATTATGATACCATCCATGCTTGCCGTAATGATTGTATTCTCTTTCGTCGTGAGCATGGAGATTTGGCTAGTTGTCCAAAGTGTGGGGAACAACGATATAGAGATGACTTGCAGGGTGAGAGGATACCGGTAAAGGTCTTAAGACACTTTCCCATCATTGCAAGAATACAACACATGTTTCGATGCAAATCCATAGCGGAGTTGATGACATGGCATGCATCTCATCGGTCCACTGATCACACATTGAGGATTCCCGCAGATTGTGCGGCTTGGAAGCACATAGATAATCAGTGGCCGGACTTTGCGAGAGAGCCACGCAACTTACATCTTGGGCTAGCCATGGACGGCGTGAATCCTTTCGGGTTACGCTCGACATCTTGGTCGACATGGCCCATAGTCGTGGTGAATTACAATATCCCACCATGGCTAACAATAAAAAAGGGACACCTCATGCTTGCACTACTTGTGCCAGGAAAGTACAAGGCAAGAAACATGGACGTGTACATGGCACCTTTGATAGAGGAGTTACAGATATTATGGAGAGGAGTGCAGGTCTTTGATATTTCCAGAGCTCCTAGGCATACCAATGATATTTCCGTCAGGGGTATCTTGATGTGGACCATGCATGACTACCCAGGATATGGAGAGTGCGCAGGTACGTGGTTATGTCTTTACATGTACAATGAGGGATTATGCTTTTTTTACTCTCTTTTGCACGCATGTCTTGTACTAACATATTCATGCACGCGTGCAGGGCTTGTTACAAGTGGGTACCATGCTTGTCCTGTTTGTGGACCCGCTCTGAAATCGCTTGCACGCTACTCCAAACACATGAGGAAAAATGTTTATGAAGGTCATGCTCGATACCTTCCGCTCGACCATCTCGCACGTGGAGGTCAGCTTGATCCACCACCATCATATTTGAAAGCAAGTGATTGGATTCAAGCTTGGAGGGAGAATGGAGAGGAACCTCCTCCTGGTATGAAGAGGCTATCGATCTTTCACGAGCTTCCTTATTGGGGTCAGTTACAAATCAATCATCTCTTGGATCCCATGCATATCTTTAAGAATGTGGGGGCTACCATTTGGGCACACTTGGTTGGTTCCAAGGACTCGAGAGGAGTGCGAGAAGACTTGCATGCTATGAATAGGATGTCTCGTTTGTGGCCCCAAGTGCATGCTTCAGGAAAAGTTGTCCTCCCGAAAGCAACGTGGATCCTCTCTACGAGGGAGGAGGCAGCGATCAAGGCAGACATTGCCTCTTTTCAAACACCGACAGGGTACATGCGTTGCTTGAAAGGAGCATTTTCAAAGGACAATAAGCTTAGTGGCCTCAAGTCCCATGATTGGCACAAGGTCTTACAGGTATTCTAAGTAGAATTAGTGTACCGATAATAGTGATGCATTAGCGTAATTATTATTATGTTATATTGTTGACATGATTTCATTGTTGCTTTGATAGTTCATCCTTCCAATTACAATAAAAGGGTGCTTACAAGAAGATGTTAGAAATGCTATATTCAAGATCTGTGGTATTGTGAGGTATGCTTACTATCAATTCGCATTATCTATTTTCTTCATGGACATGTGAAATAGGTGGATATCTCAAATATCTTACATATGCATGGACATGTGAAATAGGTGGATATCTCAAAAAGAGATCTCTATATCAAGCATCAAGAAGGCTAGGGTGGAATCCATCGAAGCCGTATGCTTGCTTGAGAAGCACTTTCCCTCAAGCATTATGACAACTCAAGTCCACTTGCTTGTGCACATAGTTGATGAGGTGGCTATAGCAGGTACCGTTCATAATCGATGGATGTTTTTTCTCGAGCGGTTTATGAAAACTTTAAAGGGGTTTGTAAGACAAAGAGCAAGACCAGAAGCAAGCATGGCAGAGGGATGGCTTGTGCAAGAGTCATTAGTATATATCACAGAGTTTCTTGCATCCACGGATCCTGATATGCCGCAAGCTTGGCACAACAAGGATGATGATCGCATCATTGGCGAGGTCCCCCAAGGAAAAGGGATTGAAAGAAAGATGAGCGAAGAGCAAATGGAGAAATTCAATAAGTTTTGTATCCTCAATAGCCCTGAGATGCAGAAGTGGATTGAGAGATATGAAGTGGCCAAAGCAGAAAGAATAAATGCAAGGACGAGATTCAGAGTAATGTACAGGCGATCACAACCCTATCCACGAGATCTGGCTCTTCTCCCTACTCACATGTCACTTGATTGGCTACAACTAGCTATACGTAAAGCCGAACGTGATGGAGAGACAATAAACGAGCACGAGCGGGAGTTATCATCTGGATGTATGGTGCATGTAAGTTTCTTATCTCTTGATGTAATTAAGTAATTATTTGTGGCAATATATGCTATAAAATAGGTGCATCTTCATTGTTTTAATGATGCTCTTTTACAGTACAAAAAGTACAGTGCATTATGGTCATATGGACGACATTTTCGCATAGAACGCATCGATTCAAAGAGAGTCACGTATGATTGTGGAGTCATGGCTAACTTCACACAAGATAGCCGAGCAAGTGCTTCGGATACCAATCTTCTCTCCTCACAATTGGATTATTGTGGAACCATACGCGACATCTATGAAATTGATTTCAGACGATTTACTATTTTCATTCTTGATGTAAAATGGTTTAGAACTACTTACAACAGTCCCCATGCAACTGTGAGAAAAGATGGTAGCGGTCTCTTTGCAATAGACTCCACCAAACATTGGACCGATGAAAGTGATACTTTTGTTCTTCCCGAGCACTGTGAGCAGGTGCATACTAATGATTTAATTAGTCGAAGCTTTCGTTTTTTAAGTCCATTGATATATATATAATTGACAACATTTGGCACGTGATTTTTCATCTTCAATATAGGTGGTTTTTCATCCGGATCGTTCTGATCCAAGATGGTGGTACGTGATCCAAGTTGCACCACGAAGTAAGCAGATTTTTGAAGATCGAGATGTGGATATGGAGATGCCACTACCAAATCCGGATCCAATTGATGAATCTAGCGAAGAAGATGTAGATCACCATATGAGGCAAGAGGAAGATGCGCATAATGACATCGCACGGGAGGAGGATGGAGATCACGATATTGACGAGGAAGACAACAATCATCAAGATCAATCACCACACTTAAGCTTAATTGAAGAAGATGATCAAATACTTTTAGGTGAACGTACGATGCTAGAGTACGATGATGATATAGGAGATCAACTCGGTATAGAGTTGGAGATAGACTTGCTTGGCGCCTTAGACTTGGCTCAAGATGAAACAGTTGATGTAAATGCTCTTATTTAATTTGATTTTTCTCATCTCCAACTTGGACATGAATATATGAGCTTCAAAGGCTTGATGTACATGCTCTCATTTTTTATTTCTCTATGAGCTCAAACATGTATGAAAATTTAAAAAATTTTGTCATTGGAAGAAAATAAATTTTAAGGCTTTAAAAAAAAAAAAAACCTCTCTGTAAAACGTCGCTATAATATAGTCTCAGTGTCGCTATATAGCGACCTTTCAAAGTCGCTATATAGCGACTTTTACTAACGTCGCTATATAGCGACACTTATTAAAAGTCGCTATATAGCGACGATTTACGACACCCGATTTTTATACCGACGATTAACGCTAAGCGGGCGCTAATCGTCGGTACGTAAACGTCGCAATAGGATGCGTGTGTAGTAGTGTCGGAGGTCAAAATGCAAGAGTTGCAATCAACACAATCGTACAAGGGTGCTAGGATGTCTAAACTATTTGCTTGTCTCTCAATCTTGAATCTACAAGTAAAGTATGGGTGGTCGGATACAAGTGTCTCGGCCTTAATGAGGTTAGCTCTTGCATTAATTTGACTCATTATTTGGATATTGTTTGTTTTGAGAATCATCATGTATGGATAAGTGTACCGAATCATCATTATTCGAAGCCTATGTATGTTTGAATTGTGCTAGGTTTCTCTAGAAGATGTTGCCTGCACCAAATATCATGCCTGCATCAAGATATGAAGCAAAAAATATGCTAACAATGGTGGGTATGTATTGTGATACCATCCATGCTTGTC
Organism: Dipteris shenzhenensis; assembly: GCF_047967505.1. Lineage (NCBI taxonomy): Eukaryota > Viridiplantae > Streptophyta > Polypodiopsida > Gleicheniales > Dipteridaceae > Dipteris > Dipteris shenzhenensis. The sequence continues at coordinate 6,814,444 of NC_141597.1, forward strand.
GTAATGATTGTATTCTCTTTCGTCATGAGCATGGAGATTTGGCTAGTTGTTTGAAGTGTGGGGAACAATGATATAGAGATGACTTGTAGGGTGAGAAGATACCGGTAAATGTCTTGAGACACTTTCCTATCATTGCAAGAATACATCACATGTTCCGATGCAAATCCATAGCGGAGTTGATGACATGGCATGCATCTCATCGGTCCACTGATGACACATTAAGGATTCCCGTAGATTGTGTAGCTTGGAAGCACATAGACAATCAGTGGGCAGACTTTGCGAGGGAGCCATGCAACTTACACCTTGGGCTCACCATGGACGGCGTGAATCCTATTGGATTATGCTCGACATCTTGGACGACATGGCCCATAGTCGTGGTGAATTACAATATCCCACCATGGCTAATAATAAAAAAGGGACACCTCATGCTTGCACTACTTGTGCTAGGGAAGTACAAGGCAAAAAACATGGACATGTACATGGCACCTTTGATAGAGTAGCTACAGATATTATGGAGAGGAGTGCGTGTCTTTGATATTTCTAGAGCTCTCAGACATAACAATGATATTTTGGTCAGGGGTATCTTGATGTGGACCATGCATGACTATCCAGGATATGGAGAGTGCGCAGGTACATGGTTGTGTCTCTACAAGTATAATATAGGATTATGCTTTTATGACTCTCTTTTGCATGCATGTCTTATACTAACACATTCATGCACATGTTGTTACAAGTGGGTACCATGCTTGTCCTATTTGTGGACCGGGTTTGAAATCGCTTGCTTGATACTCCAAACATATGAGGAAAAATGTTTATGAAGGTCATGCTCGATACCTTCTGTTGGACCATCTCGCACGTGGAGGTCAGCTTCATCCACCACCATCATATTTAAAGGCAAGTGACTGGATTCAAGCTTGGAGGGTGAATGGAGAGGAACGTCCTCCTGGTATGAAGAGGTTATCGATCTTTCATGAGCTTCCTTATTGGGGTCAATTACAAATCAATCATCTCTTGGATCCATGCATATCTTCAAGAATGTGGGGGCTACTATTTGGGCACACTTGGTTGGTTCCAAAGACTCGAGAGGAGTGCAAGAAGACTTGCGTGCTATGAATAGGATGTCTCATTTGTGGCCCCAAGTGCATGCTTCGGGAAAAGTTCTCCTCCCAAAAGCAACGTGGATCCTCTCTACGAGGGAGGAGGCAGTGGTCAAGGCAGACATTGCCTCTTTTCAAACACCGATAGGGTACATGCATTGCTTGAAAGGAGAATTTTCAAAGGACAATAAGCTTAGTGGGCTCAAGTCCCATGATTGGCACAAGGTCTTACAGGTATTTCACGTTGTAGAATTAGTGTACCGATAATCGTGATGCGTTAGCATAATTATGATTATGTTAAATTGTTGACATGACTTCTTTGTTGCTTTGATAGTTCATGCTCCCAATTACAATAAAAGGGTGCTTACAAGAAGATGTTCAAAATGCTATATTCAAGATAAGTAGTATTGTGAGGTATGCTTACTATCAAATCGCATTGATTGCATTTTCTTCAATTTAAGCTGATTACTCTGTAGACTAATTATGAAAATATCTTACATGGACATGTGAAATAGGTGGATATCTCAAAAAGAGATCTCCATATCGAGCATCGAGAAGGCTAGGGTTGAATCGATCGAAGCTATATGCTTTTTTGAGAAGCACTTTCCCTCGAGCATTATGACAACTCAAGTCCACTTGCTTGGGCACATAGTTGATGAGGTGGCTATTGTAGGTACCGTTGATAGTCGATGGATGTTTCTTCTTGAGCGGTTTATGAAAACTTTGAAGGGATTTGTAAGACAAAGAGCAAGACTAGAAGCAAGCATGGTAGAGGGATGTCCTTCCAAATAGATTCTCGGGGATCAAGTGAGTTGGAAGCGCTTCCTGGCCACATGTTGATGGCCACATGTTGAACTGGAAAAAAGGAAAAAAATCTATTACTGATGAGCTGAGAGGAAAGGGGAAGAAAAGAGAGGCTTACTGTCAGAGCGCATCTATAGACGCGTCTAACAGAGCGTCTAACAAAGTTTCTAACAGAGCATTTAACAGAGCGTCTAACAGAGCGTCTAACAGAGCGTTTAACAGAGCGTCTAATAGAGTGTCTAATAGAGCATCTAACAGAGCATCTATCAACGCATATGTCTGTGTGCGCTACAAGCCAGACGCTCGTTTAGACGTTCTCGTAGATATGCTTTTAGACGCGCTCTGAGACGCGCCTATAGATGCGCACCGATAGATGGGATTTTTAAAAAGTAGAAAAGGACATTGCGCCCGACACAAAAACATGACACTGATACCCAGATCATGCGCTTCTTGGATACGAGAAAGTACAAATCTAGAGAGAGCAAACTTCCAAATAAGATCAACTGCAAAAAGACTTACTTGGATAGAGGTATGGAAGGTTCTTCTTTCTTTCTCAAAGTTGCTTCTCCTCTTTGTTCGTCCTCCTCTCCTTTAAGCTTAGAAGTAAGTGTGGGTGCCTTTCTCTTGAGTGTAAGCTTGGAAGTAAGTATGGGAGCCTCCCTCTTAAGCGTCGAAACTATGGATCTGCTAATAAGGAAGGAAGCAAGCCGCACGAAGTATAAGTAATGTGAAGAAAAGCAAAGCGAGTGGCGCACTAAAAAGCAGGTTTAAAAGCCATGTCTATAGTCGCGTCTAATAGCGCGTCTATAGGCACGTCTAAATACACAGAGTAGACACGCATTTAGACACGCCATTAGATGTGATTTTAGACGTGCTTTTAGACGCGACTATAGACGCGTCACAGAGTTTAAATTAAACATTTGAAGAAGAGCAAATTTGGTAGGTTGTTTGTTTGTAGGATGTCTTCATCTTCAACAAGTAGCTCCAGTGAGGATGAATCCCTCCGTATCCACCATCGCGAAATGTGGTTGGAGCAAAAAATCAAATGTCTGTGTGATCGATGTCGAGGAAACATGTATCATGCACACAGGATTACACTCAATCATATCTCAAAGTATGGAGAATGGGATGTGACCGTAAAAAGGATAAGGGTTTGTAAGTTAAGGTTAATTGAGATACCTATGGGTGTTCATATGTTTGAGTTATGATCCCGTTTTAATTTGATACAGGATGCAGTGCCACACCCGCATATGTTACCCTATGCTCATCGCGAGGAGGCGAAGCGTCGGCGATATGAGGTGGGATCTTCAGGAGGGACCGTTACGGATGCATGGAGTGATGGTGATAGTAGCCCTCCGCCATTACCTCATGAAGCCGTGGAGAAGGAGGTGTTTGATGATATGGTACGGGATTTATATGTCATCAAGGGAGGGATAATAGCATGGAGCAGGATGATCTTTTTACTGCAGCATCGACTCCACTATTTGAGGGGTGCACATTCTCTGTTCTACGTGCCTCCCTTGAGTTACTAAACTTGCAAACCATCTATGGATGGAGCAATGCAAGTTTGAATGCATTACTCAAGTAAGCTTTAAAGTCTATTTTGCAAACATGGTGAATTATGCTAGTGGGTCAATTTCTCGAATGCTTTTTCTCATTTATGGTCTTCACGTGCAGGCTATTGTGTAAAATGCTTCCAAGGGAGAATAAACTACCGCCCTCAAGAGATATGGCAAGGCAACATGTGACCTCTCTTGGAGGATTAGATTACAAGCGCATCCATGCATGTGTCAACGATTGCGTTTTGTTTCGTGGACTACATAAGGATGCAAGAGAGTGTCCTACTTGTGGAGAGGCAAGATATAGAGCAGATCTCAAAACCTTGGACGTGCCTCGTAAGGTATTGCGACATTTTTCCATAATCCCTTGCATCCAACATATGTTCAAGTGCAAATCTATTGCAGAACTCATGTCATGGCATTCCTCCCATCGATCAACCGATGGCAAGTGGAGAACTCCCGCGGACTCTCCTGCGTGGCATATTGAAGACACATGGCCAAGCTTCAAGGAAGAACCTAGGAGCTTGAGACTTGGATTGGGTATGGACGGTGTGAACCCATTTGGTCTCAAAAGCACGTCTTACAGTGTATGGCCAGTGGTATTGGTGAATTACAATCTTCCACCCTCTATGGCTATTAAGAAAGGACATGTCATGCTGTCCCTTCTAATTCCAGGGAAACATAAAGTTAAAGACCCTGATGTTTATTTGGAGCCTTTGATTGATGAGCTAGAGATACTTTGGAGAGGTATCGAGGTGCATGATGTGAGCAGGCCTCCCTCGTCACGAGACTTCAACTGCAAAGCAGTCTTGATGTGGACGATGCATGACTTCCCAGGCTATGGCGAGTGTTCAGGTAAGCATTGCATTTTTAATTATGAATAGGCAAAGGATGTGGCACCCTAAACCCACCTTACACTATTAATTGCATCTATTGTTTAGGTCTCACTATGTCGGGTTACCATGCATGTCCTGTTTGTGGTCCTTCGCTAGTTGCCTCACGGGCAGACGCATTGAATAAGGTCATCTATGAGAATTACCATCGATTTCTCCCACCTGATCATCCTAGATATGTTGCCCCTTGGAATGAATTCCTCCCACAATCACTCACCGCGGGAGATTGGATGAGAATTTGGGACAGTTCCACAACTCCTCCACCACTTGGCATGAGCCGGTAAAGGTTTGTAACTATTGGCTGCAAGTAAAGATTGGCTATATTGGCTGAAAGTAAAGATTGCACGCTAACACTTTATTTTGTTTAGATACTCCATCTTTTATCGTTTACCATATTGGTCCCACCTCAAGATCAATCACCTGCTTGATCCCATGCATATCTTCAAGAATGTGGCATCTACCATTTGGGAGCATTTGAATGGGACACAAGATTCAGCAGGCATAAGGACACAGGGAGGATGCACAAAGCTTGGCCTCAAGAGAGACCAAATGGACATGTTTTTTTACCTCATGCACCGTGGATGTTATCAAAGCTAGAGATGGCGACGGTGAAGTGTGCTATTACTACAATTCGTACTCCCACTAGATGCATAAGGTGTTTGAAGGGAGCCTTTACAAAGAGCAAGAAAAGAGGTGTAGAGCAATTATATGGCTTGAAATCTCATGATTGGCACAAGATGCTCCAAGTAAGTATTTTATGTGCATAATATCTTTTTCTTTTCAAATTTGTGAGTGAATAGCTATAAGCAACTAATCAACCACCTCCTCGCGGGTTCAGTTCATACTACCTACTAGCATTTCACGTATTACATCGAAGGACGTGAAAGATTGTATTTACAAGATGGGTGAGCTTGTGAGGTATGTGAGCTCAAAGGAAATAGATCCCACCACGCTTGAGAATGCTCGAGTTATGTCAGTGGAGGTAGTTTGTTTAGTGGAGGAGACATTTCCACGTTCTATTCTCACAAGCCAACTACATCTCATAGTGCATTTGGTGGATGAGATTGCTATAAGAATGGGAGTATGCTAGGGGATGCATGAGCAAGGTCAGTATATAGAATGTTATGCATAAGTTAGGAGCTTTTTATAATTTAGATTACTTATTTAATTGATTTTTTCTTGGTGTAGTGCACTATGTTCAATGCTATATGGTGTGAGGGCAAGCATTTTCGAACACAATGGATTGATGATAAGAGAAACACACAAGATTGCGGCGTCATTGCTAGCTTTGAGGGAGCCAATGGAGCCATGGATTATTATTGTGGCATAATCCAAGATATTATTATGCTTGACTTTCGATGCTTCTTTGTGTATGTTTTGGATGTAAAGTGGTTTAAGGACGTGGTGGAAAGAGGCCCTAATGCAACAATCAAACGCCATGCAAGTGGCTTTGTAACTATTGACTCCACAAAGTTTTGGCAAAGTAGGAAGGACACACTAGTACTACCGCAACAATGTGAACAGGTACTGTGCACACATATAAAAATACTCACTTTTAAATATTCGATGCAAGAAAAGTAACATGATTGTATTTGTGTTTGAATTAGGTTGTCTATCAACCAATGGTGGATAATAATAGATGGTGGCATGTCATACCTATTATGCCACGTTCCAAAGTGATGTATAGTACATTTACTAATATGGAGCGTATGGAGGATGATCATGGCCATGGACATGATGATGACCGTGATACGAGAGAGGAGGATGATCATGAGATAGGAGATACAGATATTGAGGCCATTACCCATGAGGACGAGCCTACCATTCGAGATGCTGATTTCGATGAGCACATGAGTGGCACAAGTAGTAGTGGGTCGAATGTATTTGTAGATCTAAACACTTGTTTGGATTTTGAAGTAGATAGTTTGGCAAGGGTTGATCTCATTGAGGATGAGATTGAACCATAGCCCCATAATTGATATTGGCAAAACTATTTTACATATTGTCTCATTCTCCTCATCTCACTTAATTCTTGTATATGTGGGCTTGCAAAAAATTATGTGCTTTGGTAATCATGGGCAATGTTTGGAAAGCAATGATGTACACCAAAATCTCACCTTCTGTATTCTTTGGTTTGCGTCTATCTATGCGTCTAAATGCGCATCTGATTCTCAGTGTAAACGCGCAAATAAATGCACTAATACACGCGCAAATAGATGCGCTAATAAATGCAATGTTAGACGGGCCCGTATTTTCTCAGGTTAGATGTGCACGTAGACGTGGTAATTTACACGTAAATAAATGAGCTTATAGACATGCATTTAGATACACCCGTAATTCCTCTACTAAAGCAACGCCTATAGACGCGCCCGCTATTTTGCGCGTCTACCAAGCACGTCTATAGTTGCTTTGTGTTGTTGTGGTCTGTGTCTGCAAACAGGCTAGATGCGCATTTAGACGTGCCTGTAGATGCGCTTTTAGACGTGCTCTAAGATGCACCTATACACACACTCCGACAGACGAGATTTCTAAAAAGTAGAAAAGGACATTGCACCCGACACATAAACGTGACACTGATACCTAGATCATGCGCTTCTTGGATACGAGAAAGTACAAATCTAAAGAGAGCAAACTTCCAAACAAGATCAACTGCAAAAGGACTTACTTGGATAGAGGTATGGAAGGTTCTTCTTCTTTTTCAAAGTTGCTTCTCCTCCTTGTTCTTCCTCCTCTCCTTTAAGCTTAGAAGTAACTGTGGGTGCCTTCCTCTTAAGTGTAAGCTTGGAAGTAAGTATGGGAGCCTTCCTCTTAAGCATCGAAACTGTGGATCTACTAATGAGGAAGGAAGCAAGCCGCGTGAAGTATAAGTAATGTGAAGAAAAGCAAAGCGATCACGCTAAAAGCAGGTTTAAAAGCCGCATTTATAATCATGTCTATAGCCGCATCTAAATACATAGAGTAGACACGTCTTTAGACGCGATTGTAGATGCGCTTTTGAACGCGCCTTTAGACGTGCCATAGAGTTTAAATTAAACATTTGAAGAAAGCAAATTTGGTGGGTTGTTTGTTTGTAGGATGTCTTCATCTTCAATAAGTAGCTCCAGTGAGAATGATACCCTCCATATCCACCACCGCGAAATGTGGTTGGAGCAAAAAATCAAATGTTTGTGTGATCGATGTCGAGGAAACATGTATCGTGCACATAGGATTACACTCAATCGTATCTCAAAGTATGGAGAATGGTATGTGACCGTAAACAAGGTAAGGGTTCGTAAGTTAAGATTGGTTGAGATACCTATGGGTGTTCATATGTTTGAGTTATGATCCCGTTTTAATTTGATACAGGATGTAGTGCCACATCTGCATATGTTGCCCTATGCTCGCCGTGAGGAGGTGAAGCATCGGCGATATGAGGTGGGATCTTCAGGAGGGACCGTTACGGATGCATGGAGTGGTGGTGATAGTAGCCCTTCACCATTACATCATGAAGCCGTGCAGGAGGAGGTGTTTGATGATATGGTGCGGGATTTATATGTCCATCAAGGGAGGGATGATAGCATGAAGCAAGATGATCTTTTTACTGTAGCATCGACTCCACTGTTTGAGGGGTGCACATTCTCTGTTCTACGTGCTTCCCTTGAGTTACTAAACTTGCAAACCATCTATGGATGGAGAAATGCAAGTTTGAATGCATTACTCAAGTAAGCTTTAAAGTCTATTTTGCAAACATGGTGAATTATGCTAGTGGGTCAATTACTCGAATGCTTTTCCTCATTTATGGTCTTCACGTGCAGGCTACTAGGTAAAATGCTTCCAAGGGAGAATAAACTACCGACCTCAAGAGATATGGCAAGGCAACATGTGACCTCTCTTGGAGGATTAGATTACAAGCGCATCCATGCATGTGTCAATGATTGCGTTTTGTTCGTGGACTACATAAGGATGCAAGAGAGTGTCCTACTTGTGGAGAGGCAAGATATAGAGCAGATCTCAAAACCTTGAACGTGCCTCGTAAGGTATTGCGACATTTTCCCATAATCCCTCGCATCCAACATATGTTCAAGTGCAAATCTATTGCAGAGCTCATGTCATGGCATTCCTCCCATCGATCAATCGATTGTAAGTGGAGAACTCCCACGGACTCTCCTGCGTGGAAGCATATTGAAGACACATGGCCAAGCTTCAAGAAAGAACCTAGGAACTTGAGACTTGGATTGGGTATGGATGGTGTGAACCCATTTGGTCTCAAAAGCACGTCTTACAGTGTATGGCCAGTGGTATTAGTGAATTACAATATTCCACCCTCTATTTCAAATGCCATGCAAGTGGCTTTGTAGCTATTGACTCCACAAAGTTTTGGCAAAGTAGGAAGGACACACTAGTACTACCACAACAATGTGAATAGGTACTGTGCACACATATAAAAAACTCGCTTTTAAATATTTGATGCAAGAAAAATAACATGATTGTATTTGTGTATGAATTAGGTTGTCTATCAACCAATGGTGGATAATAATAGATGGTGGCATGTCATACCTATTATGCCACGTTCCAAAGTGATGTATAGTACATTTACTAATATGGAGCGTATGGAGGATGATCATGGCCATGGACGTGATGAGAGCATGATGATGACTGTGATACGAGAGAGGAGGATGATCATGAGATAGGAGATACAGATATTGAGGCCATTACCCGTGAGGACGAGCCTACCATTCGAGATGGTGATTTCGATGAGCACATGAGTGGCACAAGTAGTAGTGGGTTGAATGTATTTGTAGATCTAAACACTTGTTTGGATTTTGAAGTAGATAGTTTGGCAAGGGTTGATATCATTGAGGATGAGATTGAACCATAGCCCCATAATTGATATTGGCAAAACTATTTTACATATTGTTTCATTCTCCTCATCTCACTTAATTCTTGTATATGTGGGCTTGCAAAAAATTATGTGCTTTGGTAATCATGGGCAATGTTTGGAAAGCAATGATGTACACCAAAATCTCACCTTTTGTATTCTCTGGTTTGCGTCTATCTACGCGTCTAAATGCGCATCTGATTCTCAGTGTAAATACGCAAATAAATGCACTAATACACGCGCAAATAGACGCACTAATAAATGCGATGTTGGACGGCAGGCCCCTATTTTCTCAGCTTAGACGCGCAAGTACACGTGTCAATTTACGCACAAATAGACGAGCTTTTAGATGCGCCCATAATTCCTCTACTAAAGCAATGCCTATAGACACGCCCGCTATTTTGCGTGTCTACCAAGCGCATCTATAGTTGCTTTGTGTTGTTGTGCTTGCAAAAAAGCATTGATGTTTTTGTTAAAATTATATGCCTTGGTAATCATGGGCAATGTTTGGAAAGCAGTGGTATACACCAAAATCTCACTTTCTATATTGTCTATTTTGCATCTAAATATGCGTTTAAATACGCATCTAATTCTCAGTGTAGACACGCTTATAGACGCACTAATACACACACAAATAGACGCATTGATAAACGTAGTGTTAGACAGGCCCGTATTTTCTCAGTGTAGATGTGCTAATAGACGTGTTAATACACGCACAAATAGAGGAGCTGTTAGATGTGCTATTAGATGTGCCTGTAATTTCTCTATTCAAGCAATGTTTATAGATGCACCCGCTATTTTGTGCATCTATAAAGCGCATCTATAGTTGCTTTGTGTTATTGTGATAGTTGGAAATAGACTTGTTTGGTGCACTAGACTTGAAGCCATTGATGTAAATGCTCTTCACTAATTTTTTTCATGTTAAACTTGGACATGAATATATGAGCTTTAAACTTAATATACATGCTCTTGTACTTTTATTCTTTCAAAGGATTAAACATATATGAAAAAAAAAAATTTCATTGGAAAAAACTATCTTTAAAGGTCAATATGAGGAAAAACACTCTCTGTAAAATGTTGCTATAGGAACTTGTCTTAGAGTCACTATATAACAACCTTCTATAAGTTTGGCAAGTGTCACTATATCACGAGTCTATATAAATGTCACTATATAGTGATACTTGCCTAGAGTTGCTATATAGTGGCACTTTTCTAAACCAGCTTTGCTTACCAACGATTAGCACCCCACGTGCGCTAAACATCGACACTTAACTGTTGGAATAAGGCCCGTGTGTAGTAGTGTTCCTCGAGCGCTTCATGAAGACCTTGAAGGGTTTTGTGAGGCGAAATGCAAGGCTCGAAGGTAGCATGGCTGAGGGTTGGTTGGTACAAGAGTCACTTGTATATATTTCTGAGTCTGTTGTTGATGTGGATAGCTCTCTCCCATGACTATGGAGAGATGATGAAGGCCTAAGGATGACCTCTATTGTGCCTCAAAGGAAAGGACGGAGCAAAGTAATGTACACTAAGTTACTTAATAATATCAACCTCCATTGCATGCTTAATAGTGATGTGATGAAAAGATGGGTGCAAGATACGAGGATGCAAAGCCAAGAAGCCAAGGAGAAAGGGCCCTCTTTCGTACACACCATAGATCTTGTGTGCCGTACCCTCAGCATCTAAGAGAACTTGCAAAGGATATTCATGTGGATTGGCTACTTGAAAAAATAGAGAGAGCAGAGAGAGACAAGGGGATGCATATCACAATCGAAGAATGGGAGTATGCCAAAGGATGCATGCAAAAGGTCGGTATATAGAATGTTATGCATAAGTTAGGAGCTTTCAACAATTTAGATTGCTTATTCAATTGATTTTGTCTTGGTGTAGTGTACTATGTTCAATGCTATATGGTGTGAGGGTAAGCATTTTTTGACACAACGGATTGATGGTAAGAGAAACACAAAAGATTGCGGCGTCATTACTAGCTTTGACTAGGGAGCCAATGGAACCATGGATGATTATTGTGGCATAATCCAAGATATTATTAAGCTTGAATTTCGACGTTTCTTTGTGTATGTTTTGGATGTCAAGTGGTTTAAGAACGTGGTGAAAAGAGGCCCTAATGCAACAATCAAACACCATGCAAGTGGCTTTGTAACTATTGACTCCACAAAGTTTTGGCAAAGCAAGAAGGACACACTAGTACTACCGCAACAATGTGAATAGGTATTGTACACATATATATAAATAATCACTTTTTAATATTTGATACCTTCGATGCAAGGAAAATGACATGATTGTATTTGTGTTTGAATTAGGTTTTCTATCAACCACTGGTGGATAATAATAGGTGGTGGCATGTCATACCTACGCCACTTTCCAAAGTCATGTATAATACATTAACTAATATGGAGCGTATGGAGGATGATCATGGCCATGGAGGTGATGATGATCGTGATACGAGAGAGGAGGATGAGATAGGAGATATAGATATTCAAGACATTACCCATGAGGACAAGCCTACCATTGGTGATGTTGATTTCGATGAGCACAATAGCACAAGTAGTAGTGGGATGAATGTACTTGTAGATCTCAACATTGGTTTGGATTTTGAAGTAGATAGTTTGGCAAGGGTTGATCTCATTGAGAATGAGATCAAGTGTAGCCCATTATTGATATTAGCAAAACTATTTTATATATCGTCTCATTCTCCTCACCTCACCTAATTTTTGTATATGTGGGTTTGCCAAAGAGCATTGATATTTTTATTAAAATTATGTTCTTTGGTAATCATGGGCACTGTTTGGAAAGTAGTGATGAACATTTATCAGCCTGCAATAAAATTTTACACTTTGTATTCTCTACTGCACATTTATAATCATGTCTAAATATGCATCTAAGTAATAGTGTAGATGCATTATTAGGAACGTTAATAACCGCACTATTAGATGCACTAATAGACGCAAATGTATTATGTCTATTCTATCTATGCTTATAGATGTGCCAACTAATTTGTGCATCTATCATGTGCATCTTTAGTTGCTTTATCTTGTTGTGATGGTAGAGTAGGGACAGGTGATGACTACAAATGAATAGCACACATTTGGGAGGGATATGTTTAACAAAATCATAATGAAATATATTACTAAAACAAAATTGAATGTTGTCATAATGAAAAATTGAGTTAACATGCCCCCTAGATTACATCCATCAACCTTAGGGAACTTGCCTTTAATTAGTAGAAAACTTTCTACATTATATACATCAACCATACAACACTTGCCTTTAATTAGTAAAAAGCTTCTTACATTATATACATCAACCTTAGATCACTCGCCTTGATCATATTAGCTTTTTCTTAATATTATGTCCTCATTTCAATACTATATTTTCATCAGAATTTTTCATCAGAATACGATGAGTACAATATCACGTGCTAACAACTTGTGAACTTCATGAAGTATTATAGGATTCAAAAACCGAACTAGCTGAAAACTATAAGGCAAATGTAAATGATATGTCCTACCAATTTATAACATATGATTTAGGGATGATTTATACATGTAAATTAAAAAGTCTTTTCTAATTAAACATTTTACACAATTTTCATATAAGTATACCTACATTAAAATTGCATTTATAGAAAGACCTAAATTTTACAAAGGATTGGAGTAAAATATTTATTGAAGTAAGGTTCCATATATTGACCCCAAAAATGCATGTGCTACCTAGGACTTTAACAAAGTAAACGTAGGATGTCTAAACATTTTCAAGACATATATGTCATATGCTGTCAACTCATGAAAGTTGCGTGGAATGATAGCCAAAAGGATGCTAGGATGTATCAAAGTAGCAAAAGGAATGGGGAATTAAATACATACGAAGTGGGATTATAGTGCATGGGTAATATGATGGTTCTTTACATACATCATACCAGAAGGTTTATGCAAGGACACACATTTTTTCATAGGAGAAGGTGCAAAGAACTTCATTGTCAAATAAATATGTTGTTCAATGTCATTATAAACATGTGAAGCTACATGAATGAGTAGGCATATATATATCTCCATTAGTCAAAAATTGGATAATAATCCACTGTCAATCAAGCTGAAAAATAGAGTAATGTGAGAGACCATATCATCTAAGATAAGAATGAGGCTACCTAGAAACATCGGAGTTGATGTTGTGAAATAAAGACATTACACAAAGAGGTATTGAAACGTATAAATAAGCTTTAGGTTCAATAGAGGGGAACATAATTTGCATCAAGGAGCCTCATCCTTGGAAAATAGTTATGTATTGATAATGATCACTTGTTCTTTAGAGTATTTCTCATCATCATATTGATAAAATGTCAACTTTGGAGCTGCTATATGCTTTTTCATGAGTTTTCGCTACAATTTTGTGAATTTTGTATATTGAATACCCCTCTTTTTGCACCCAGATCCTAGTTTTATAGCTTAGTGTCTCATCTTTTGTCGTTGTGTGCCTCTCTCTATCATAGAAGACATGATTAGCGGTGAAATCAAAGCCTTCAAAGACGTATGATCTATCTTTGGCGTTACAGCTAAACTTTGGAGAATCAGGCCGTTTGCACTCAACAGTATGCAAGACAGCTGTCTCACGTCGCCTCACGTTGGTTTGAATTCATTATAGAAGCCCGGAGCTCACCTGATAAACGTAGGTGTACGAAAGCGGTGAGGGCTCTGACAGAAGAGAACGAGCACACAGAGTGGTTTGCGGGTATTACGCAGGGCGCCATGCGTGCTCGCTCTCTGTCTGTCAGAGCCACTTCTACTCCTCGCGTAGTACTCTCCCATCTGTCTTCACCCTTCGAGGTTATTCGACATCCTGTGAGAAAGTTCACAGAGAACACGGTCGTCCCGAAAGCTTCTCGTATTCGGCACATATTTTCGGAGAGGAAGTGCGAGTCAACGCTCCCCAACATGATTCGAAGGTTTCTTTTCATGCGGGTGGACGCGGCTAGTAGCTTCCATTTTGACGCGAATACGGGCATGTAATGAGGTCATTTTGACGCGAATACGGGCACTTGTGATTCAGTGCCTGCATGACGCAGCCTTACAGAAGGAAAGCGACCATGAAACGTAGATGGGTAACATGGGTTGCATAAACACCACTGTTACATCATATAAATATCAAGAGGACTACGGCTGACACTCCTCGCCTAGCGATGAATTGGAGGATCGAGGGTTCATTTTTGTTATGACAGTCAAAGCCTAATGGCCGGCTTGTTGGCATCTGTACAGGTTTCACGTTCTCTGTGAATTTGATGACTGGACGGAGGAAAACACAACCGAGTTTGATGACTACTGTGTATAGTGTGTGAAATAGCGTTGTCGTGTCAAAAACCTAATGGCGTACTAAAAGCAATGGGCATGTTTACAGGTTTCACGTTGTCTGGCGTACTAAAAGCCTAGAGCTACATCACAAGGGATGATAAGTATGTTTCTCAACTGTTTCCCACTACATCGCCGAATTTTTCTTTGCATGTTGGGAAGGCGCAGCAGATAGATTGGGCACATGCAGTCTGCCGGAGATTGTATTCCGGCAGCTTGACTGCCTATCGGATGCAAACAGAGTTATGGGCACATGGCTGCCAATAAGTTTATCAGATTTACGGGCACATGATCCACCCAAAGAAACCTCCGGCAAGCCTCAGTTTATAAGGAGGTGGAGGGAGCTTCGTACTACGGGCTGGAGTCTCAAAGCATGCATCTGATTGGTTGCTGATTGAGTGCCAGGCCTTGCCTGCCTATGCACTCAGATAGCAATCGTCAGCCAACCGGCTTGCTTCAGATATGCATCCGATAGCCAACTCAGCAATTCGCAGCTAGAGGTGTGCCGTATCGGAGGAATTTCCTAGCATGTGTCCAGGGCGAGAGTCACCTGTTGAATCATCCGCCTCCACCATTGCATTATTGGTTTTTTTATCAGTGTTAACCTATGGAATGGTCCAGTAGCTTCATTTGCCCTTTTTGCTTGCAGCTTATTGTGTAGGTAGTAGCCCTTTTTTTTTGGGATTCAATGTGTATAAGGAAATCTTAATGGCTGCTTACCTACTGCATACTTTCAGAATTATTCGCATGTATGAGATGAAAGGCAGCACGCCTCGTTCTAGTGTAAATGAACGCTTCATGATCATGTATTCAATCTAACTAGCCAATTTGATCTAACATTAAGGGTCAAGATCCACTATCTAGCGATATACTTGTCTATCAGGTCATGAATATTTTGTAGTGATCTTTAAGATGAGTTTGCATAATTCATAAAGATATTGTAATGCTTTTTAGTTATCTTTATTTGAAATCCTATTTATAGATTTATAGCTGTTTGGTATGCTAGATCATAGAATGTGAAAATATGGTGAGTGATGGTTTAGTTTGACAATGCTAATTTTTCATATTCCATTCAAAATTCCATTGTACATGATTGTACTTTGTGTAGGATTGGGATTGATTGATGAGTAGATTATTAGCAAAGCAGCAAAAGATTTCTTAAACTTTGGAGATGTACTATGTTGAATTTAAAACAAATGGTCTAATTACATGAATGAAAATATGTTATTTCTTATGAAGGCATCTTTGTCAAATGTTTATCCTCCAATATTGCGTGATAAAATTCACATATTGGCTCATGACTTCATAACAATGGTAAAAATTAGTACATAAATACCAATTTCTATTTAATTGTACACAGATACCAATTGCTATTTAATTAAATCCATTACTATTTAATTAATTACTATTGGCTCATGACTTCATAACAATGGTAAAAATTAGTACACAAATACCAATTACCATTTAATAAATTCCATTGCAAAGACCCATTGGGGATAGTCACTTTTGATTATTCATTTTGAATGCTAGGACAATCACTCTATACAAACCATGTGATATGTGCGCAAGCACACATTTAAAATACAATGTATTTCAAACGTTTACTTTGTTTGGTATAAATGTTTTCCCTCTTCGTTAATATACATGTTGTAATCTTAAATTAAAATCCCCATTCATATATGTACATACAGTCAAATTCCATGGTTGCCTTTAATCTAATGATGTCGTTTGTCCAATATTTGCATCTTCTTTTGCAAAACATGCCATCCATGAAGCTTTAGGTTGCCATCAATTTTTTAAGCATAAAAGCAAAAGTGGCTGACAATTACAGGTTAAGATTGGACCTCCCATGGGACCTTGATCCTTGCAAAAGGCCCATGGGACCTTGATCCTCCATGATTCCACTTACTATTTTTTTTGTTTTGGGAAAACTCCTCCTTGGGCCACTTTCAATCATAGCATAATTAACCTACTATGTTATATATGTCGTACATAGTGATAGTCCTACTCATGGCATATTTAACTTGCTATGTTATATATGTTGTACACAATGATAGTCCTATATTCTAAACTAATCTGTCTTTGGGGCTTAGTTATATCCCATTTTTAAATTATTTCTTTCACTTAGTGATTGATAACAAAAGGACATACAACATTACATATTCAATATCATTGTGACTAGCTTTTTCTCACACAATATGAAGACTATGTTTTTAATCCATTTACACATAGTTACTATCAAAAAATTTAAAATGCATTACATTAACACTACATAGGGTTGGATGTTTCATTACGAGACTTTTTCTCAAATCAATTTTAGCATGACAACCCCATCAACCAAATTTAAAAAAATGTTTGACATTAGCAAAATTAGGTTTTGATGTTCAAAGGTAACTATTCAGCATTGGAAATTCACAATAGAGGGCTACTACTACATTTGTGCACCCAATATTGCTGGTAATAAAAAATAGTGTACCAAGGCATAAGTGCATGCATTAAGTCCCATTATATCTCTAAAATATGATTTGAAAACATGACTAATGTTAGAGGTTATTTTTTCAATGTTATCAATTGAGCTCCATCCGATTTTTACTTTAGAGAATGTGTTGAGAGAGAAGAAGAGAAGAGACGATAGACACACCAAATAGACTCCCAAAGAATGATTCATATTGATCACTGGTTACACATATATAGATAAGACCAAGCTATATATATAGCTCTAACACCCCCACTCAAACAAAGGTCTCTAGCTACGGATGAAAAAACCCTTGGGGAGCACAAGGAAAAAACCCGAGCTCCTATATACAAGTTGATCATTTGTACAATTATTTACAAGTATGTAATGCAGATGTGCATTTATATACAAAAGGTCACCCATAGGTGTGTTAATCTTGGAAGAGAGAAGCTATAAGAACCCCAAGTTCTTATCGTAGCACTGTGAAGCGTGCCTCACTAAGTCCTTTAGTGAGAATATCTGCAATCATCTGAGAAGTGGGACAATGTTCAATCATTATCATCCCTTTCTTCACTTCATGTCTGACATAATGGTAATGAACAACAATATGCTTGGATTTGTTATGCTAAACATAGTCTTTAGCTAGACTTATGGCACTTTGATTATCACATCTGAGAGGAGTACTGGATGATGGAGCATGACCAATATCTATAAGCAATTGTCACAACCAAAGCAATTCGTGAGCTGCTAGAGAAGCCGCTACATACTCAGATTCTGTGGTAGAAATAGCAACACAATGTTGCTTCTTACTTGCCCAAGAGACCAAGCAACCATTGCTAAAGAAGCAATTACCACTTGTAGACCGCATAGAAAAGTGAGAGCTTGCCCAATTTGTATCTATATATCCCAAAAGATCAAGAGACATCACAAAAGATGATTCTGTATGACATCGATAAACTAATCCAAAATCAAAAGTGCCTTTCAAATGTTGCATTGAGGGAGTAGCCAGATATTGACCTAGAACACATTTTGCTGCAGACCAATGTTGCATTGAGGGAGCAGCCAGATATTGACCTAGAAAATTAGTAGTAAAAGAAATATCTAGTCGAGTGTTCAAACCAACAAACTATAGGAAACCAACAAGATTGTCATAGGGTTGATGTGAAACCTCAACATCATGAGTCAATCGAGTATTTTTGACAGAGCTCACAAGACAAGGAGTGGTCGGAGTGGTCGCACACAACAAGACAAAGCACCTACAGATGCATTTACTCAAATAAAAAAAAACTTATGGGCACATCTATTTGTACGTCTATTAGCACGTCTACAGACTCGCGTCTAAAGGCACGTCTACATAGCAGACATATGTGCCTATAGACATGCATATAGATGCATAAATAGATGCTCTGCTAGAAATTTTAAACAATTACAATTTCAAATAAAACAATACAACTCCAAAATGTTTAGTTCACAAGGCATTAATTGATAGAACGTTGCACAAGAAAACTGAAAGCCAAAAAAATAAAAAGAGTGTATATTAATTCATAGCTCAAAAAGTGCTTGTATGTACATATAGCATGAAGCTAAGCCACATCGTGTGGCTTCAAGTACCAAAAATAAGAGGAGTGTATATACAAGAGGCACAAAGCCAAGCCAATGGATTTAAGTACAAAAAAAGTAGCTAGCACTAGTTTTATGACTAATCTAATTTCTCCATGTCCTTGCTCACTTCTATGCTCCCTTCTGTGCTCCCTTCTCTGCCTCCTTCTTCCTCATCTTCTTCCTCATCTTCTTGTGTAGGGTTCTATAAACAAGGGACAACATATGTCGATGTATGAAAGATCAAATCTCTACTTATAATATTGACATTATTTAATTACTTTCAAATACCTCGAGGGGCACTCTAGTAGCCCAGATATACTGCTCCTCAGTAATCAACCCATCATTATAGAAGTGCCTCCATGTATCTCCTCTGCGATGGTCACAGCGGTAGGCTGTCTCAACAGGAGTAGGGTACCTGCCCTTGATATCAAGCTGCAAGATGACACAATTTGCAGAGGGGTTAGTACAAAGAAACAACCTTCTAATAAACTACATAAACAATATAATTTGAGATCGATACTTACAAATTGGGCCTCCCATGATTCAACACCCCCTGCTCTAAAATGCATGCTTCCATATTGCTCCATTTGGCTCCTTCGTGCCTCCACCTGCTGCAGACTAGGTTCCTCCACTGACTTCATTGCTTTCTTCCACTCACGCTTGTGAGTGGTGTGGGGCGGGCCCCTTGGTGGTTGGCCTCGCTCGAGCCTCTGGCAAGCTCCACTAGTGCCTTCCTCGTAAGCGAACATCTCTTATTGCTAAGTATCATAAGAATCTTTGACTTGGCCCATTTATCTATGAACTGAACATTGGGGGGTTAGGAAACCTAGAGAGAACAGCAGCGAGGGTCTCATCAGCCAACCTCTTTGGATGGTCTTTGTAGTGAATAAAGCAATCTCTATAATTGTGAATCGTACCATCACTCGGAGGCATGTCTAAATCATCTGAATCATCCTCATCCCCATCACCACCCCTCCCAAAACACTGTGCCATGCATCCCCCACTGCTCTCCTTGCTACTACGCCTACTACTGTGTCGTGTCGAGCTAGTACGCTAGCCACTCGTAGCTGGAGAAGCGTCTCACAAATGCATGGGACTACGTGGACCACTCGTAGCTGGAGAATCGAGTCTTGACTACATGGGAGTATGCCCACGGCTTTGCGAGGTAGAAGGCCCTCCTGACGGCATGGGGGAAGGGGCTCTTGATGGGATGGGGAAAGGGGCTCAACTCTATAGCCAGCTAGGCTATGTTGACTCTGCTGGGGTAATCTCAGCCGGTGTGGGGTTAGGGTGGTTTGGAGTGTGTAGTGCCAACTCCTGGGGGGTGTTTAGAGTACCTGTCATGTAGTCGTATAACTCCCTAGGATTGGGAGGGTGCCCCAAAAGGTTATATAACTCCCAAAAGATGGTCTCTCGAAGATCAGGTGAGCCCAAAGAGCTTCCTGGCCACATGATGAACTAGAAAAAAGAAAAAAAGAAGATTACTGATGAGCTGAGCAGAGAAAAAGAAGAGAAAAAGAGAGAAAAGAGAGAAGGAATGAGAGTAGAAAAGAGAGGAAAAGTGGGGATAAAAGAGAGGAGAAAGGAGAGGAAAAGATAGGAGAAAAAGAGAGAAAAAGTGGGATAAAAGAGAGAAGGAAAGAGAGGAAAATACAGGAAAAGAGAGGAGAAAAAAAGAGAGAGAAAGAGAGGAGATAAGAGAGAAAAAGAGAGACGAAAAGAAGGAAGGAGAGGATAAAAGAGAGAGGGAAAAAGAGAGGAAAATATAGAGTGCAATCCCCTTTTTCAATCATGCTTTCCCTTTCCATCATTCATGCAATCCCCTTCTTCAATCATGCAATCCCTTTCCATCATTCATGCAATCCCTTTCTTCATTCATGCAATCACTTATTTCCATCATTCAATATGCAATCCTTTTCTTGGAAGTGGAAGTGGAAAGGGAAAGGGAAGAGGAAAGAGAAAGGAAAGGAAAGGGAAGGGAAGGGAAGGGAATGCCAAGCCAGGGAAAAATAACAGAGTGCATCTATCTTCGCGTATAACAGCGCGTCTATAGACGCAGCTATTTGTTTCTAAAAACAGAGTAGACGCGCTCTTAGATGCATCTATAGATGCACTCCAACAGACGGACTATTCTAAAAACTCGAAAAGGACATGTGCCCGACACAAAAGCACAACACTAGTACCAAAAACATTCATTTCTTGGACACAACAAAGGACGAATCCAAAGAGAGCAACTTTCAAAGAAGATCAACCGTAAAGAGACTTACCTTGGATAGAGGTGTGAAAGCTTCTTGTCCTTCTTCAAAACTGCTTCTCTTTCTTCTCTTCCTTGTTCACCCTTTCCTTCTCCTTCTTCTCTTCCTTGTTCACCCTCTTCTCTTGTGTGCTTGGAGATGATTGTGTAAGCCTGGAGATAAGTGTGGGTGCTTGGAGATAAGTGTGGATGCTCAAATTTGCATCCGTTAATAGCAAAGCAAGCTGCGCGATGCAAAAAGTGTGTGAAGAAAGGCAAGCATGCTAAAAGTAGGTTTGAAAATCATGTTTATAAGTGCATCTAATTGTGCATCTATATATGTGTCTAAATGCGCATCTAGGTGTGTGTCTACAACATGGTTTAGACGCGCCACAGAGTTTTAAGATTAAATATTTAATACAAGAGCAAATTCTTTGGGTTGTTTATTTGTAGGATGTTTTCATCTTCAACAAGTAGCTCCAGTGAGGATGAATCCCTCTGTATCCACCATCGCAAAATGTGGTTAGAGCAAAAAATCAAATGTATGTGTGATCAATGTCGAGGAAACATGTATCGTGCATATAGGATTACACTCAATCACATCTCAAAGTATGGAGAATGGGATGCGACCGTAAACATGGTAAGTGTTAAAGAGTTAAGGTTGATTGAGATACCTATGGGTGTTCATATGTTTGAGTTATGATCCCATTTTAATTTGATACAGGATGGAGTGCCACACCCGCATATGTTGCCCTATGCTCGTCGTGAGGAGGCATCCAACATATGTTCAAGTGCAAATCCATTGCAAAGCTCATGTCATGGCATTCCTCCCATCGATTAACTGATGGCAAGTGGAGAACTCCAGTAGACACTCCTGCATGGAAGCATATTGAAGACACATGGCCAAGCTTCAAGGAAGAACCTAGGAGCTTGAGACTTGGATTGGGTATGGATGGTGTGAACCCATTTGGTCTCAAAAGCACCTCTTATAGTGTATGGCCACTGATATTGGTAAATTATAATCTTCCACCTTCTATGGCGATTAAGAAAGGACATGTTATGTTATCCCTTCTAATTCTAGGGAAACATAAAGTCAAAAATCCAGATGTTTATTTGGAGCCTTTGATTAATGAGCTAGAGAAACTTTGGAGGAAAATCAAGGTGCATGATGTGAGCAGGTGCCTCCCTCATCATGAGACTTCAATTGTAAATCAGTCTTGACGTGGACGATGCATGACTTCCCAAGCTATGGCGAGTGTTTAGGTAGGCATTGAACTTTTAATTATGAGTAGGCAATCGATGTGGCACCTTGAACCCACCTTGAACTCTTAATTGCATCTATTATTTAGGTCTCACTACATCAAGTTACCATGCATGTCCTATTTGTGGTCCTTCGCTTGTTGCCTCATGGGTAGATGCATTGAATAAGGTCATCTATGAGAATCATCCTAGATATGTTGCCCCTTGGAATGAAGTCCTCCCACAATCACTCACTGCGGGAGATTGGATGAGAATTTGAGATGGTTCCACGACTCCTCCACCACTTGGCATGAGCTAGTAAGGGTTTGTAGCTATTGTGTGCTATATTGGTTGGAAATAAAGATTGCCCACTAACACTGGCTTTTGTTTAGATACTCCATCTTTTATCATTTACCATATTGGTCCCACCTTAAGATCAATCACCTACTTGCTCCCATGTATATCTTCAAGAATGTGGCATCTACCATTTGGGAACATTTGAATGGGACATGAGATTCCACAGGCATAAGGGAGGATCTACATACCACAAGGAAAATGTGTGAAGCTTGGCCAAAAGAGAGACCAAATGGGCATCTTTTTTTACCTCGTGCACCATCGAGGTTATCAAAGCTAGATATGGTGGCGGTGAAGTGCGCTATTACTACAATTCGTACTCCCACTGGATGCATGAGGTGTTTGAAGGGGGCCTTTACAAAAAGTAAGAAAAGAGGTGTAGAGCAATTATATGGCTTGAAATCTCATGATTGGCACAAGATGCTCCAAGCAAGTATTTTATGTGCATAATATCTTTTTCCTTTCAAATTTGTGAGTGAATTAGAAGCAACTAATCAACCATATCTCGTGTGTTCAAATCATACTACCTACTAGCATTTCTCGTAGTGCATCGAAGGATGTGAAGGATTGTATTTACAAGATGGGAGAGCTTGTGAGGTACTTTACATGATACAAAATGTGATGCGTATCAATGCTCCATGCAAGGTTTTCATAGTGCTAATATGGTGTACTTTTTCATTTCTAGGTATGTGAGCTCAAAGGAAATAGATCCCACCATGCTTGAGAATGCTCGAGTTATGTTAGTGGAGGTGGTTTGTTTAGTGGAGGAGACATTTCCACGTTCTATTCTCACAAGCCACCTACATCTCATAGTGCATTTGGTGGATGAGATTGCTATATGCGGTACTATACATGTACGATGGTTGTTCTTCCTCGAGCGCTTCATGAAGACCTTGAAGGGTTTCTTGAGACAAAATGCAAGAGAAGGTAGCATGGCCAAGGGTTGGTTGGTACAAGAGTCACTTGTATATATTTCTGAGTTTCTTGTTGATGTGGATAGCTCTCTCCCATGACTATGGAGAGATGATGAAGACCTAAGGATGACCTCTAGTGTGCCTCAAGGGAAAGGATGCAACAAAGTAATAGACATGGAGTTGCTTAATAATATAAACCTCTATTGCGTGCTTAATAGTGATGTGATGAAAAGATGGGTGACAAGATACGAGGATGCAAAGGCAAGAAGACAAGAAGAAAGGGCCATCTTTCGTACACACCACAGATCTCGTGTGCATACCCTCAATAGCTGAGAGTAGTTCCAAAGGATATTCATGTGGATTGGCTACTTGACAAAATGGAGAAAGCAGAGAAAGATGAGGGGATACATATCACAATGGAAGAATGGGAGTATGCTAGGGGATGCATGAGCAAGGTCGGTATATAGAATGTTATGCATAAGTTAGGAGCTTTCAATAATTTAGATTGCTTATTTAATTAATTTTGTCTTGATCTAGTGCACTACGTTCAATGCTATATGGTGTGAGGACAAGCATTTTTGAACACAACGGATTGATGATAAGAGAAACACACAAGATTGTATTGTCATTGCTAGCTTTGAGGGAGCCAATGGAGCCATGGATGATTATTGTGGCATAATCCAAGATATTATTAACCTTGACTTTCGACGCTTCTTTGTGTATGTTTTGGATGTAAAGTGGTTTAAGGACGTGGTGGAAAGAGGCCCTAATGCAACAATCAAATGCCATGCAAGTGGCTTTGTAACTATTGACTCCACAAAGTTTTGGCAAAGTAAGGAAACACTAGTACTACCGCAACAATGTAAACAGGTACTGTACACACATAAAAATACTCACTTTTAAAAATTTGATACCTTCAATGCAAGGAAAATAACATGATTGTATTTGTGCCTGAATTAGGTTGTCTATCAACCAATGGTGGATAATAATAGATGGTGGCATGTCATACCTATTATGCCACGTTCCAAAGTGATGTATAGTACATTTACTAATATGGAGCGTATGGAGGATGATCATGGCCATGGAGGTGATGATGACTGTGATACGAGAGAGGAGGATGATAATGAGATTGGAGATACAGATATTGGGGCCATTACCCATGAGGACGAGCCTACCATTGGTGATGATGATTTTGATGAGCACATGAGTAGCACAAGTAGTAGTGGGTTGAATGTATTTGTAGATATAAACGGTTGTTTGGATTTTGAAGTAGATAGTTTGGCAAGGGTTGATCTCATTGAGGATGAGATTGAACCGTAGCCCATCATTGATATTGGCAAAACTATTTTAGATATTTGTCTCATTCTCCTCACCTCACTTAATTTTTGTATATGTCAGTTTGCAAAAAAGCATTGATGTTTTTGTTAAAATTATGTGCTTTGGTAATCATGGGCAACGTTTGGAAAGCAGTGATGTACATTTAGCAGCCTACACTAGAATCTCACTTTTTGTATTCTCTATTTTACGTCTAAATACGTGTCTAATTCTTAGTGTAGATGCACTAGTAGACACACAAATAGACACGCTATTAGATGCACTACTAGATACGCCCGTATTTTCTTAGTGTAGATGTGCTAATAGATGCATCAATACATGTGTAAATAGATGCGGTATTAGATGCACTGTTAGATGTGCCTGTAATTTCTCTATTCAAGTAACACCTATAGACACGCTTGCTATTTTGCGCGTCTATCAAGCATGTCTATAGTTGCTTTGTGTTGTTGTGGCAGAGTGAGCATTCGTCAAGCCAAACTTTTGAACTGCATCTTGAATGAATTTTGTTTGTCGAAGTAGCAGAATTCCCTTGTGAGGAAATCGCTAAACTTGAATACCAAGACATGAATGAATGTCACCAAGATCAACCATATCAAATGCTGAGGATAAGATTTTCTTGACATGTTGCAAGAAATTGAGATTGTTGGAAACAAGTATGGTGTCATCCACATAAAGAGCAAGAATGACAAAAAGACCACCATCATGTTTGGCATATAAGTTGGGGTCAGAGAAACAAGATGTGAAACCTTGAGATGTTAGAAACTGATCAATTTTCATGTATCAAAAATGGGAAGCTTGTTTTAGGCCATAAAGAGTATGGTGTCATCCACATAAAGAGAAAGAATGACACAAAGATCACCATCATGTTTGGCATAAAAGTTGGGGTCAGAGAAACAAGAGGTGAAACCTTGAGATGTTAGAAACTAATCAATTTTCATGTACCAAGAACGGAAGCTTGGTTTAGGCCATAAAGAGCACGATGAAGGCGACAAACAAGATGGTCCTGTCCAGGAAGTATGAACCCTTCTGGTTCCTCCATATAAATCTCCTCTTTAAGATCTCCATTAAGAAAAGTAGTTTTCACATCCATTTCATGAATCTCCAAATCAAATTGAGTAGCAAAAGCCAAGAGTACCCGAATACTTGTGCTACAAACAATGGGTGAAAAAGTATCATGATAATCAACCCTTACAAATTGTGAGTATCCTTTTGCAACCAGATGAGCTTTAAACTTGTCAAAAGAACCATCAGATTTGGTGTTGGTTCTATAATCCCACTTACATTTGATAGGAGTGCGACCAAGAGGTAGTTCAGTAAGAACCCATGTACCTTTAGAGATCAAAGAATCATATTCAGCTTCCATTTCTCTTGCCATTAACTCTTTTGTGCAGAAGAGATAGCTTCTGTATAAGTAGTAGGGCCTTCATGAGCAACCATTGCATGATCAATGATTTCAAAGTCATCAACACAATCATGAGTAGAACCATGTTCAAACTCAATAGCCAGATCAACATAAATATTAACACTATCATCAGAGGCAAATCAAGATTGTCAACACATTTCTCTGTGGATGGAGTACAGTGATGCCATCAGATGAACGAGTATAAGTAATGACATCAGAAGTGGAATCATTATCAAATAGAAAAGGAAAGGAAAAAAGTAAGGACTCAGTGTCCTCTACATCCTTGGTAGACCATGTCCCTCCCATTAACTGCTTATTGAATATGGCATCATGATTGATTATCACCTTCTTAGAAGAGGGATCATAGAATTTATAACCTTTAGAATTCGGAGAATATCCAATGAATATGACCTTTTTGCCAAGAAGATCTAGCTTTTTCCATGTCTCTTTTGGTACATGAATATAAGCAATGCAACCAAAAGTTCAAAAATATGATACAAAAGGAGTCTCCCCTATCCATGGTATCTGACCAGAAGGTGTAGTTGTAGGAAGATGATTTTGCACAAAGATGGCTTTCAGAAGTGCTTCTGCCCAAAAGCTTTGAGATAATCTAGAATGAAGGAGCATATATCACATAGCATCAAGAGAAGTGCGATTCTTGCGCTCTACATGAGCATTTTGTTGAGGAGAGTATGGAATAGTATATTCACGATGAATGCCACACTCAATGCAATAATCATTAAAAAGATTATTGCTTGAATACTGATAAGGCCTCTGACTCATGTCACAAGAGAAATGTAGTTGTATATCTTGACCAATCGTCAATGAAATCGGATGAAATACCTGTAGAAAGACTTGGATGGAGGAAAAGGTCCACATATCATATTAGTGTGAACAAGATCCAATAAAGCATATGAATGAGTTGAAGTAGATGCATGAAAGGGTTTTTGATGATGCTTGCCAAGAGCGCAATATTCACAGAGGCCCATGTGAGGATGAGCTGGGAGATTCATATCATCAACAAGATCATGATGATTTATAGCAAGTAGCTTGGCCAATTCCAAATGAACAAAACAATGATGCCATAACTTGTAGTCCAGATCACCAGGGGCTGTTACCACATTAGCAATATCATCATTTAAGGAAAGTTGAAAGAGGTTACCATTTTGAGGAGCAACTGCTATGGTATGTCCATCTTTTTCAATCTGACACTGTGTGTGGTCAAAGCCAATAAAGAGACCAAGATCAACAAGTCATGCAACAAAAAGAAGATTTCTTTGAAGATCTAGAACATGGAGAATGCCTCGCAAGACTCTTATTGAAGAAAAAGTGCCAAGATACAAATCACCAACACCCATGACTTGACAAGTAGTGTCATCAGTAAGATAAACCAATTTCTTGTGAGGAAGAGCATGATAATTATGTAACCATTGAGATTGATATGTCATATTACCACTAGTAGGACCAAAATCAACAATAAAAGTGGAACCATCTCAAACATGAAGTATCCTTTCTGCAGAGACATCAGAATAGATATGATTTGCCTCTTGATGCATATGCGGATCTTCTTGTAACACCGAAAAGATGGATGATTTTCACCACAATATTATTCGCAAGGAGAATGATTGGATAAGCGGGGTTGCTTAGTGGTAACACCATGTTCCTCATCATATTGTCGAGCCCAACAATCAAAGATAACATGACCGTGCTTATCACAGTAAGAACAATGTTTCTCAGGATATTTGAGATGAGCAGAATCGCCACCTCTATATGGATGACCACCATGTCCATATTTGGAGAAAGGACGCTTGTGAGCAACACAAGCTGTCTCTGAATCTGTATCATTATGTCACAATAATCATCCATGGCTCCATTGGCTCCCTCAAAGCTAGCAATGACGCTGAAATCTTGTGTGTTTCTCTTATCATCAATCCGTTGTGTTCGAAAATGCTTGCCCTCATGCCATATAGCATTGAACATAGTATACTACACGAAGACAAAATCAATTAAATTAGCAATCTAAATTGTTGAAAGCTCTGAACTTATGCATAACATTCTATATATTGACCTTGCTCATGCATCCCCTAGCATACTCCCATTATTCCATTGTGATATGCATCCCCTCGTCTCTCTCTACCCTCTCCATTTTGTCAAGTAGCCAATCCACATGAATATCCTTTAGAACTACTCTTATATTGTAAGGGTATTGTAAGGGTATGGCACACAAGATCCATGGTGTGTACGAAAGAGGGCCCTTTCTCGTTGTCTTCTTGTCTTTGCATCCTCATATCTTGTCACCCATCTTTTCATTACATCACTATTAAGCATGCAATAAAGTTTGATATTATTAAGCAACTCCGATCAGTCTATTTCTTTGCTACATTCTATCCCTTGAGGCACAATAGAGGTCATCCTTAGGTATTCATCATCTCTCCATAGTCGTAGGAGAGAGCTATCCACATCAATAAGAAACTTAGAAATATATATAAGTGACTCTTGTACCAACCAACCCTCGGCTATGCTACCTTCGGGTCTTGCATTTTGTCTCACAAAACCCTTTAAGTTCTTCATGAAGCACTTGACAAAGAACAACCATCATGCATTTACAGTGCTGCATATAGCAATCTCATCCACCAAATGCACTATGAGATATAGTTGGCTTGTGACAATAGAACATCGAAAGGTCTCATCCACTAAACAAACCACCTCCACTTACACAACTCAAGCATTCTCAAGTGTGGTGGGATCTATTTTCTTTAAGCTCACATACCTAGAAAGGAAAAAGTACACCATGTTAGCAATATGAAAACCTTGCATGGAGCATTGATACGCTTCACATTTTGTATCCTGTAAAGTACCTCACATGCCCATTTTGTAAATACAATCCTTCAGGTCCTTCAATGCACTACGAGAAATGCTAGTAGGTAGTATGAACTAAACACACGAGGAATGGTTGATTAGTTGCTTCTAATTCACTCACAAATTTGGAAGGAAAAAGATATTATACACATAAAATGCTTACTTGGAGCATCTTGTGCCAATCATGAGATTTCAAGCCATATAATTGCCTTACACCTCTTTTCTTGCTCTTTGTGAAGGCCTCCTTCAAACACCTCATGCATCTAGTGGGAGTATGAATTGTAGTGATAGCTCGCTTCATTGCGACGATCTCTAGCTTTGATAACCTCTACGGTGCACGAGGTAAAAAGACACGCCCATTTGGCACCTCACAATTTTGCAGAGGAGGCACGAACAAGAGGCCTCACAACTCTCAACCATTCTCCTTCACACCCAACTCTCTGCATATGACATCGAATCCATAATGGCTGCAGCCCAAGCCACATGCCACACAGTAGTACAAAGAGCGGAGGAGTACTGAACCAAAACTGAGGAGCTCAAGCTAGCTCGTACAAAGCTCAAAGATGACCTCGCCACAAGTGAATCCTTGGTCCAAACGCTCATGGACTAGGCCGGCAAGGCAAAGTCAAACCTACATACAACGCTAGAACAAAAGGCATAGACAGAAGCACAGTACACTCGATCATACGAGCACCATGAGCAACAGATATGATCCCTACATGATCTCCTAGCACAAGAGAGGGAACTTACAATTTCCCTCGAAGTAGACAACGAATGCTAGCGTGCCACCAACCAATTAGAGGAGTTAGGATTGGAAGACTGAGAGCAATAGAAGTTTTGAATGTACAGGGAGGTCTCAGCACAGTTTGCCACATACACACTTGCACCATGCTCCATCCCCTAGACCCTCCAAATGGACTTTGATGCACTCCGTGCACAAAACCTCATCTTCCACTTAGACCTCACTACTCCACTTCCTCCTAACACCCTCCAAACTATCCTTCGCTCGTAACCCCAACCACTGCTGCCCCATCTTAGCCATGTCATACTTCTCTTTAGATCTCCAACCCACTTCACTATCTCTTCTCTGTCCCTCCGATCTACAAACATTATCCACCCATCCCATCCTCCTCAATTTTCAAGCCTGGTTCCACATTATCACTGAGTCCCTTAGTTATCCAATGGATGATGAATGATGCAAATAGCAAAGCCTGAGGAACTCATGCCATCGTCTGCACACCTGAAAGTGTACATGCAGGCATCAATTGGATGCAGACCTACAGCCAAGCCTCTACCATCCAATCCCAAGGACACCTTGTGGCCTACCAATCCACAACCTACCACCCCCTCAGCATAATAATCCTCTTCAATAGGGTGCTACAAGCTCTCCAAGTCTCACTTGAGTCCCGTGTGAGCAATTTTGAAGCAATTCACATAGCCTACCCCACTGAGAGTAAGAGGGAAATGAAGCAATCAGCTTCTTTAATACAACCGCTCCCCCTGCAAAAATTCCACTACTACCTCCTCTAGATCCTGCTCAACCCACCCAAGAAACTGCCCACACTCCCCTCCCTCAGACAACACTACCTGAGTACTCGTCTAACACCTCTAACACTACCACCACATAGCGTGAGACCTCCTCGTCCATCTTCTCTAACACTCCAGTCAACCTTCCTAACGTAGCCTTCAAAACGCTTCTCAAAGTAGCCAATTTTGTACAAGAAGCCGACCCATCAATGCCAAAACTAGCATAGCAGAGCTGGAGTGTAGCGTCCTAAATGCACACATATGCTACAAGAAATAGCAGACAAACGATACGCGTAACATCCACAAGAATGGAATATAGATATGGAAAAGAATGACAGAACGCTGAAGAATACTGTATTCTGGAGCAATAGCTCGCACAACATCTGTGTATAGAATGACCTCGGAATGCTAGTAATAGCATGCATAATGAACTATCTGACGGTTAGAGAAGCAGCCATTGAAGACCACAACCTCTTGGA
This sequence comes from Dipteris shenzhenensis, assembly GCF_047967505.1. Taxonomy (NCBI): domain Eukaryota; kingdom Viridiplantae; phylum Streptophyta; class Polypodiopsida; order Gleicheniales; family Dipteridaceae; genus Dipteris; species Dipteris shenzhenensis. The sequence goes on from NC_141597.1 coordinate 6,845,411, forward strand.
GATCCAAACTATCAACCCTTGGGGCTGACCTACCCTTGCACACCCCTAGTCTAGGTCACTGCTGCTAAACCGAATGGTTATGTGATAACACATGACACTCACGGTGGATTCAAACAAACCACACATGCACATCCCTGGGCTAAAGTCAGATGCCTCACATGGTGCAAAGTGTATGTGCAACAATCATTTTAGGCATAGCCTCGATAGAGAACTAGGTGGGGTAAGTTAAATCTCACCCTTCACTCAGTACACAAGAATGACAAAGCATCTCATTTCAAAAACATGTAGAAAAACATCCACTCGCTGTAGTCACAATGCCTGTCTGAATGTACTTTTTTGTATTTCTCATGCCTGTCCAAAAGCATCTCCGCATTTCGGACATCTTTGATGTTGCCTGTCCAAAAGCAACCATTATAGTGACGTATGCACTTAGCAGCACACCGACACTTTATTCTGTGAGACCCTTCCATAGCCATTGCTGTAGTTCTACTCTTCATTCAAACTAGAAATGTACTAAATAGGTGCAACAATGCCACCCACCTTGCTTAGTCCTACATCACTACTCTCAAGTAACTCTGTCTACAACTGCATCGTCACTCCACTCGAGCCAGCAACCTCAGTCATCTCTAACTATCTCTTCCACATGAACATCTTCAATCTTCGATCCTACTCTAGATCCATTAGCCATTGTAACAGATGTGGCTTGGATCTATCCACTACCTGCTATTCAGGCCACTACTCCATGGGCAATATACTTCATCTATCCATGCACCCAACAGTAATTGTTACTGCCACCATTCTTGTACCATCACAGGTCTTCGAATCACCATCGGCTCATAGGAAGGGGGACTTCGTAACCCCGAAAAAGGCATGTGCTTATTATAATACTTCCCTAGAAACTTATCCACCTCTTTCCACCAAGGAGGGCAAGGAGGTAGTGACAAACTAAAAGAATGGGCACACAATTCCAACCACAAACAAAGTGAATGCCTTTGCCACTTCAGCGCATCTATTCTTTTGCTGTTGCAAAGAACTGCTTCCACAATGCCTTCTGCCAACTCTTCATATTTGGCTTGCCAATCCTCCTCAATCTACACTGACTCCAAAACCACTCCTTTTTCCTTATCTGCACCACCGCCACCAGAAGAATTACTAGACTCCTCTGGTCCAGAACTAGTCGGCACTTGCAAACCCCATTGCTGACCGAAGCCCGCACCAGCTCCTGCATCTCCATCCATCCTGGTTTGTCGTTCATGTGGAACCAGCTCCCAACAAGTCTATGGAACAATGACCACACTCCATCTTGCCACCTATCTGTCCCATTCTACCCACACATCACCCTGAAGAGCTTCTAGGAGCGAGCACATCTGCTCCATATTGACACTCATATTCTCCAAAAAAGCTCGCAAATACTTCACCAATGCATTGGTAGTACATCGGTGTAACAACTCATGCTCAACGCTCGACACATACTCTACATGTAGCCACTACGTGGCCTCCGAATGCACTTCTGCCACTTGAACCCTAGCTTCAAGGATTGTCATCCAGTCCTCCAATTGCCGCACCCACTCCTGCTGACCTCGTAGAGACTCATTTTCCATGTGCAACTACATGACTTCCGCCTCCAAATTGGTCACTCTCGTAGACTCTCCCCCCCCACCAATTTGTGAAGCTATCCACATGAGCAAATGTGAACAAAACTGTAGCTGCACATGCATAGGGTATGCCAAAAAATTGAACCCGGTAGAAGACACTGGAGACACACCCTAAGGCTCCGAGATCACTATTAACACTCTGCTGCTGACACCCTCGCCACATCAGAGACCGCCACTGATGTTGTAAGAGTCACCACAATCGTTGTTGTTGCACTTTACTGAAGCTGCTCCATCCACCGCTGCATAAGGGAGCCTCCCACCACCGGAGTACCTCCTAGAGTCACCACTACAGTGGACACTAGAGTCGCCGTCACCCACTCTACCAAGACTGGTAATGCCTGAGGTGTAGACACAGCAATTTGCATCATCGCCACCCCACTGGTGAAGACACCTCCCATGCCACCTGTATGTGAAGAAGTCAAGGGGGCAATGGGAGATACCACCCCCTGGCTAAGGTGAGGCTTCTTCCTCCGTTGCTTCATAGCCACTCTACTAGTAGATCCCTCAACTTCATCCTGTGCAGGCCCCTCAGGTGCAAGAGTAAGCACCAAGGCAATCGACCATTGAGGTGCTGTAGACTCCAAGTGCAGGGGAAACAGAATCTCCAAGACCTACCCAATCTTGGAATTCACTACCTGCTTCTTATCTACATGTGTTGCGACCCGTAAAGCCTGTGCATGAATCCGCTTCTTCAGGATCGATCCCATGGCACTGCCCTCTCCTTAGCAACCGCGACCATCCCTCAAGTCTGAGGAGTGATGGTGTATGTTTTGGCCTGCAAGAATAGGAACTCGAGTATCCAGTGATATAGGTCCCTCATCTGAGCATCCAAACACCCACTCAGCTTGTATTTGCCCCTAGTAGGAGCTCCAAACTCTGCCTCCATCACCATCGGTGTACACGTTGGTTATGCGATCATCCCTCCATCCATAGGCAAAAAGAGACGCTGATGAATCAATGGCACCGTCAGCTCCTGATGCTCATCTAAGAACTCCACAGTAGATCCTAACACCAACTCCTGGCAAAGCACTGATGCTGATGAATGAACAGCCACCCTCTACCAATCAATACTACTGAAGCTTCGAATCTGTGTAGCAACTGGAGACCGAGCATCAATCGACTGGGAATAAATATACACCAACGGAAGAAGAGGAAGAATTTGAGCATGAGCCATCCCCATGGCAAGGCAAAGGAGAAGAAGAGAGATAACAAAATGAATGCAAATCAGAGCTGGAAGGCGAATGCACTCAAGAGAACTGAGAGTGCTCTCAACGGAAGCAAGAACGGAAGAGGGAGAGAGAGCGAGAGAGAGACAGAGAGCCACACAAGTTTTGGTGGGTGCAGAACCACCCTAATCTTCTTTTTTCATTCATTTATATATGTGTTTGAGTATTGTACATAACTGGGGTTAAGGCACAGTGACCTTTAACCCCCACAACCTCCCACTTAAAGGACAATGTGCCTTTAAGGGAGAACAACCAGTGAGCATACTATCCAATGCCCATCAATACACGACAATACTCAAACCGCTGACTAGGTAGACTCTTCGTCAGCATATCTGCAGGGTTATCATCTGTATGAACCTTGACAAGCTCTATGCGCTTGTCCTCAAGTACCTCCCTGATGAAATGGTACCTGACCTCAATGTGTTTGGTCTTTGCATGAAAGACCGGATTCCGTGCTAGCTGAATAGCACTCATGGAATCACTATGCAATGTCGGTACACCTGTATGAATCCCCAAATCTCCCACTAGCCGATCAAGCCATATAGCCTCCTTGCAACCCTCTGTGGCTGCAACATACTCAGCCTCTGTGGTAGACAAAGCAACACACTTCTGTGCACGAGACATCCACGACACTGCACCACCTGCAAAGGTGAACACATAACCAGAAGTGGATCTCCTACTATCCACATGTCCTGCATAGTCTGAATCTGTGTACCCAAGTACACGCATGTCTCCTTTACCAAAGCAAATGCACATCTCCTTGGTACCCTTCATGTACCTCATGATGCACTTAACTGCCTCCCAATGCCTCTTTCCTGGATTAGCCATATACCGGCTAACAACTCCCACTGCAAATGCAATGTCTGGTCTAGTAGCTATCATAGCATACATAAGACTCCCAACTGCTGATGCATAAGGAACCTTGGCCATCATGGCCCTCTCCTCATCTGATTTGGGACTATCTGTATGACTCAGTTTCACATATGGAGGCAATGGAGTACTCACTGCCTTCCCCCCCTCCATATTGAAACGCTGCAATACTTTTGTAACATACTCTTTTTGTGAAAGCCAAAGGAGTTTCCTACTCCGATCACGCGTGATGCGCATACCAAGAATATGACCTGCAAGTCCCAAATCCTTCATATCAAAGGCCTCATGCAACTTGGCCTTTAATGCATCTAGCTCATAAGTATTCTTGCTAGCCAATAGCATATCATCCACATATAGTGCCAAGATTATCAGGCTATTATCCTTAGCCCTTTTAGTGTAGAGGCAGTGATCAATTTCACTCCTTCTAAAACCCTGGGACCGAATGAAAGCATCAAACTTCTGATACCATTCTCTAGGTGCTTCCTTAAGACCATAGAGACTCTTCTTTAGCTTGCAAACTAAATGCTCTTTGCCCTTTTCTTCAAAGCCTTCCGGCTGCACCATGTAGATGTCCTCATGCAAATCCCCATGCAAGAAAGCTGTCTTGACATCCATTTGCATAAGCTCCATATCCTCTACTGCCACTAGTCCAAGCATGCATCTAAGTGTGGTCATCTTCACAACCGGAGAGAATATCTCATCAAAGTCCACACCCTTCTCTTGCTTGAACCCTTTAGCAACCAAACGGGCCTTGTACCTAGGCACATCATCACCTGTGACCTTCATTTTGTAGACCCATTTACATGGCAATGCTTTCTTTCCATGTGGCAAAGAAACCAAGTCCCAAGTCTTATTCTTCATAAGTGAACTCATCTCTGATTGCATAGCATACTCTCACTTGCGTTGATCCTCACGCATCATAGCCTCTTTGTAGCAAGAAGGCTCCCCGCAATCAGTAAGCATCACATAGTCTACTCCTGGAACAAACCTATCAGGCGGTCTAGACACTCTAGATGATCTTCTCAAGGGCATTTCAGCTTGCTGTCCCACTTGCATATCAGCCACATTTGGCTCATCATTTCCACCAATAGATGATCCATCATCTACCCTTGATTGTATACCTGTGGGAGTACTTGGTTGTACCATTTCTTGCACATTTGGTGCATGGACAGCTTGCTGCCTATCAACATGTGCAGGTGGATTCACATCCTGGAAAGTGATTCTCCTCATTTCCACATCCCTCATGGGTGCCTTATGCATCTTCTTCTCATTGAAGACCACATCATGGCTGCGTATGATCTTCTTTGCTTCTGGATCCCAAAGACGATAGCCCATCTCTCCACTTTCACCATAACCTAGAAAGATGCAATTCCTAGACTTAGGATCTAGCTTCTTTCGAAGCTCTTTTCGCACATGTGCATATGCCTCACACCCAAATATACGCAAATGAGAGTAAGAGGGCTTCTTGCCACTCCATGCCTCTTCAGGAATACCACCATCCAAACTCTTACTAGGTGATCTATTGATCACATGCACTGCAGTCTTCATTGCCTCAGCCCAAAAACCACCAGAAAGACTTGCATTGGAAAGCATGCATTGAAACCTTTCTTGAATGGTACGGTTCATCTTTTCTGCAACTGGATTTTGCTCTGGAGTACGAGGGGATGTAAGCTCCCTCTTAATCCCACGAGTATCACAGAAATGCTGAAAGTCATGAGAGAGATACTCTCCACCATTGTCAGTCCGTAGGCATTTAAGCGTTCTACCTGACTAATTCTCAACCAAGGCCAGCCATTTCTGAAATACCTGGAACACATCACTCTTCCGAGCTATAGCATAAGCCCACACTTTCCTAGTTGCATCATCAATGAATGTCACATAGTATTCAGCCCCGCCTAATGACCATGTAGGCATGGGACCACATACGTCTGAATGCACCAAATCAAGCATTTCAAACTCTTTCTTTCCCCTTCTTTTATGGGCTGATTTAGTCTGCTTCCCATAGAGACAGTGGTCACAAAATTCAAAATCAGAGAAACTCAAATGCGGTACATAACCCAAACGGCATAAGAGTTTCATTCCATTCTGGCTCATGTGCCCCAACCTGCAATGCCACAAAGAAGTGCTTGGCTGCTCGGTTATTGCAACAACATGATCAAATACCCCTGATACATGTAAGGGATACAAAGTCCCACACTTGGCACCCCTGGCCAAAAGCATAGAGCCCTTTTGAATTTTCCAACTCTGAAAGCCAAAAGTGGTGTGAAAACCAGCATCATCTAGCTGACCCACTGAAATAAGACTCTTGGTCAGCTTAGGCACATGTCTCACATGTTTCAAAACAAATGCAGACCCATTTGCAAAAGAAAACTTTATGTCACCTGCTCCCACTATGTCACATGCATAGTCATTTCCAAGATGCACACAACCTGTCTTTCCACTGTCATAAGTGGAGAACCACTCCCTATGGGGAGTAACATGGAATGAAGCACCAGAATCCAAAATCCAATCCTGGGAATATGCATCATCTGAAGTGGTAAGAAACTCTGCAGATAAACTAGACATGAAGAGAACATCATTGTCACTATCACGTGTGACTGCATTGATCTCCTCGATCTTCACTTTTCCTTTGTCCTCCCTTGGACTCTCTTCCTTTTGATTTGCACCCCAATTTGCATTCTTTTTCTTATCCTTTTGCTCTCTTTTCAACTTGTAGCAATCCTTTTTCATATGGCCCTTCTTGCCACAATGGTAACACTCAATGTTCCGTGCCCTGGATTTGCTACGAGACTTCCCTCTTTCTTGGGACTTCCCCCTGAACTGTGATCTGCCCCTTTGCACATTTAAGGCTGCATCCTGCTTGTTGCCATCCATAGACTTCCGTCTAATCTCCTCGGCCAACAAGCTACCCACAACATCATCAAATTTTAGTACTCCACTAGGTGCAGAGTTACTGACAGCTGTACGGAAGGTATCCCATGAGGATGGCAATGAACATAAGAGAAATATTGCCTTAGTCTCCGCATCAAAATTCATTTTCTGAGCCTGAAGTTGGCTGAAAATAATATTGAATTCATTCAAGTGAGAAGCAATGGAGACCCCTTCCTTCATCTGTAGCTCAAACAACCTCTTCATGAGGTAAACTTTATTAGAGGCAGTTTCCTTCTCATAAGTGGCACACAGTTTCTTCCACAAATCTTCCGTAGTCTGCTCATTTACTACTGTGAAATAAACTGACTCTGCAAGATGAAGTCTAATAGTAGACTTTGCTAATGCATCCAACTCATTCCAATCATCCTCAGACATATCCGCAGGCTTAGCTTCAATACCTGCCAAGGGTTTAATCTGCTTCTTTTGAATAAGCACATCCCTTATTTGTTCTTTCCACAAAGAAAAGTTTGTCCCATCAAACTTTTTAATGCTGAAAAACTCCTTTTCAGACATGGAAGAGGATGCCATGATGCGAATAAAGCAAAATCCCAAATGCTAGTGCCTGCAAGAGAGAATCACACCAAATACTAGGTGCACCCAAATGTGTATGCCACAATAGTGTGAAATATCACCAAAACTCAAAGCTCAAAGCATCAAAAGATGCATCTGACTCATGTGCATATACTATGCATCCATATGAGCAAATCTGGCCCAAAAGAAAATGCCAATAAGTGCCAAATGACTTAAGCATAAACACTGTCCACTGGCATATGCATCAATAATGTCTCATCCAAGAGAGCATAGCACTATCAGTGCATCACCTGCAATGTTTCAAAGCTGTCCCTCAGCATAAAATAGCATCCATGTGCAAAGCGTCCATAAAAAATAGCATCACACAAGGCAATTTGGGCCTATCAGTGCATCCAACAAGGACCGCAATGCATCCAAATGGCCTATAAATCATCCATTGCAACCCAATGCATACCACGAATGAGCGCACACTACTCAAACTGCAACCAGAGTGATCTGCATAAGGTATGCTCAAGAAATCATAGTCCCACGGTAATGAGCGCTACTGAAAATAGAACCTGAGATGCTTCAAAACATGGGCGCCATTGCATAAGCGGAATCAGCAAGAAAATCTGCAAATATCTCTCTTCTGCCAGAACTCCAAAATCCCAACCGATGAGTGAGAAATGGGAGTCAACACTTATCCACTGCCATGTGGCATAAATCTAAGGTTTCAAAACCTTAGTATGAAAAATGCATAACAGAGAGACGAAATCGAATACACAGAGATTTATAACTCTGAAAATCCTCCACCAAATCACGCAAGAACTGATAGGTAGGGGTTTTTGGGCGTCCGGAACACAATGGGACAGACGGTTTTGGAAACCGTGGTCTCAATCACTGGGTCCAGCACACGGACTGAAAAACGTTTTTGGAAACAGAGCTATCTGTAAACTCCACCAAAGTGCGAATGATGAGCAACATAGAAGTTTTAGGACCTCCTGAGTCCATCGGAACTGACAGATCTGCAAATGGTTGCTCCAAACTTGAGTTCCAACACCCGGGCAAAAAACGCAGAAACTGACACAGAGAGCCAGAAATCCAATGAAATGATCCCGGATTCAAGAATGAAGGTGTTTCCAAGCTCCTGAAGTAATGTGGACACCAAAAGCAAGCAATAGTTGCCTCTACAAGTCAATACGGAGTCTCTGTCATCGAACGGAACAGGGAAAAGCTCAAAAAACGACTTTTTCTTTGAAAGCTCTTAACAGGCTCTCAAAACCACTTCGCAAAGCCAAAGTAACTTTTCCAAAGGTTCCTCCAAGGTCTCTGCACACTCGGATGCAAGTAAAGTCACCCACAAAGCTTCCCACAGAGCTTCTCCTTCCTCCCACAGAGCTGCTGAGCTTCCAAGCATTCACGCATGCTCAGCTAGATCACCCGGGGGGCTCTGATACCAGTTGAGAGTGCTCTCAACGGAAGCAAGAACGGAAGAGGGAGAGAGAGCGAGAGAGAGACAGAGAGCCACACAAGTTTTGGTGGGTGCAGAACCACCCTAATCTTCTTTTTTCATTCATTTATATATGTGTTTGAGTATTGTACATAACTGGGGTTAAGGCGCAGTGACCTTTAACCCCCACAGAGAACTGCAAGTGTGAGGAAGAGAAAGCAACAAGCAACTGGTACATGCAAACAATTGCTCAAGAGTTGTAATTCAGATTGCCAATATCCCGGCCTTATGACAGTGAGTTGCGTGGCGGCTAGGATAGGACCTCGCAAAAGACTACTGTCCTCATGCCGCGAACCCTTCTACCACGTGTCCTCATGTGATAGCTTTGCCGCCTCCACCTCAACCCAAGAAATCTGCACCTCATTAGAGATGGGGAATGGGCATTGAAGACTACCATCATGATGGTATGGACGAAGCTGAAACCCATTAACTAGACTTTGAAGTACGTGCCCTTGCAAATCTGCAAGATAAAATGATGTCAATCCGCAATCATGAAAAACCCAGAATGGACCCGACCATCGCAATTTCAACCTCCTCGGCATTTTTCCAAGGTGAGTGTGGAACAAAAGAACCAGTTGCCTGTGCTCAAAAGATTTCTTCTTGGAAGCCAAATCCACCCTTCGCTCCGTGCTTGAACCTCCAAGGTGAGATAATAGCTCTCCAGCCGCAGATCATCCAATTGGTCTAGAACATCCAACCAGAATACCATAGAGTCCTGCAGAAGAAGCATGTCCTCCACCGCAATCCTCAGACTCAAAACAATATGCTCGATTAGCATGATTGCTTCCAACCCAAACACCAACTTAAAAGGAGTCAGCCCTGTGGCCACCTTGAATGATGTGCGGTACTCCCATAATGCTACTAGTAGCTTCTCATCCCAATCCATGTGGTGCTCATTCACCAATAGCGACATGATATGCCTGAAAGTATGATTTGTAGACTCTACCAATCCATTTGCTTGTGGATAATAGGGGGAAGACTTCTTGTGAATCATCATATAGAAAGCATTCATCCGCTTGATGACTTTGTTGACAAAGTGAGTCCCCCTGTCACTGACAATCTCAATTGGACACCCGAACCGAGTGAACACATCACGATAAAGGCACTTTGTGACCAATTTTGTGGTATTGTCCTGCAAGGCCCAAGCTTCCACCCATTTGGTACAATAATCTATGGCTACCATAGTATGGCTACCATAGTGTAGTAATTCTTTATGCAGGCAGCTGCAGGCTTGAATGGACCCATGAAATCTAGGCCCAATTTTTGGAATGGCTCTAGAGTTAAGATGGAATTAAGTGGCATGTGGTCTTGATCAGTGGGTTGTCCCAACCGTTGGCAAAGGTCACAACTTTTTGAAAACCATCGAGCATCCTTCTGTATGGTTGGCCACCATAATCCTTCCTGTAAAACTTTTTTTGCGGTGACTTTGCCCGCAAAATGGCCACCCGAAACCCCACAATGGGCTTCCATTAGCATTGCCTCCTGCTCATGAGGTGGAACACACCGCAACAGCGCCTCAGTCAGGTGACATCGGTACAACTATCCCAAGACTACCTTAAAGGATCGGCTCCGCAATGCCAAGCATTTCCTCTTATCTCAATTCATGTTCTTGGGCATGATGCCAGTAGATAGGAATGAGAGCATCTCATCATACCATGACCAGCTTCCTTCTGGGATGACTTCGGATTCGCCCGAAAAATCACTGCTAGCTCTACATCAGGGAACTTGTCCTCCACTCCCATTGGTAGCTCTCCAGACTCTAGTCGGGAAAGGTGATCTACAACCGCATGCTACGAACCTGGATGATGAATCACATCAAAGTCGTATTCCTACAAGAGCAACACCCATCGTGTCAATCAGCCCATAAGTCTTTGTTGCTTCACCAAATATAACAATGCAGAATGATCAACATGGAAGACAAACGGTCGGCCCAACAAATAAAGCCGAAATTCCTTGATAGAATAGATCATGCCCAGTCCTTCTCGCTATGTGATAGAATAATTCTTTTTGGCCGTTGAGAGCCATCGGCTTGCATAGTAGACTGTGCGATACCATCTTCCTGCATCAAGATGCTCCCAATAGCTCCATCCGAGGCATCCACAAACACATGAAAATTCTTCTCCCAATCTAGAGATAGCAGCACCGGTGCAATAGAAAGCTAAATCTTTAGCTACCGATACGCTTGGTCACACTCTGCAGTCCACACAAGAAATTTGGATAGGAGCCTCCAAAGTGCACTCCTACCCCGGCTCCCTTTGTGGAGAAATTGCCTGCCTCTTAGCTTGGTTAGCAACCAACAATGGAGTTGCTTTGATAACTTCGAACCATTTCTTGGTAAGTGTAACTTGAACTTGGCTTGAGTCTCTGCCTTTGATTGCACAACTGGTTTCGCAAATTGCACCTTATGTGCCTCACTCGATATCCTTGCAGACTCTGGTAGAGACATCAATGGTGGCTCCTTCGTCACCAACTCGTAGACTTGGCATCGAACGTGTTCCTGAGCTGACCAATCTAGCAGCTTGTCACCATTCTTGGGAGTCGATCCTCATAGCTTAGTACCAGCACGGGTGATTATCCTAATGTCCGGGCACACCAGTGGAGCAGTTGCTACAGCAGTCTACATAATCAACAAGACTCCCACTGCAGCAATACATGGCATGATGCCAGAGGAGAGGTATACTGGTAGGAAACCAGATATTTCTCATTTGAATGTTTTTGGTTGCATTGCCTATGTTCATGTGCCAGATGAGTTGAGATACAAGTTGGATCCAAAATCTAAGAAGTGCATCTTTATTGGTTATTCTCTGCAACAGAAAGGTTATAGATGTTATACCCTTCTACTCATAAGTTTACAGTGAGCAAAGATGTTTTTTATGAGATGAGCAGCTGGTATAAACCGATAAATGTGATTGATGATGTAGATGCACAAAATGGTAATGCTGCACAGAATTCACAACAGCAATCACAAAATATTAGTGGACCTATAGTGTCCCCTAGCAGTGGTTCACATGCTTTGCCATGGACAGGTGGATTGAGGTCAGGAGGATCTCCTTAAAGCAATGCAGATAGTGGTAGGCAAGTATCACGAAAAGGAAAAGAGAAAGTAGATCAACCCATGGTTGATGTGAATGCAGGTCACTCGTATTTGGATGGCGAATCCTGTGGCTTAGAACAGAGCCTTGATGATGAGTTGGGTATTCCTTTTGTTGTTACACCTGGAGTAAGGAAGACAAGGGATGTTTTGAGAGCACCTGTAGTGAGCCTATTTTGTGCAGGTCTACTAGAGCTAGGTATCCTATGGATAGGCTAAAATATGATGGATTTATACCATTCACTATGCCTATATGGTCAAAGTGATACATGAACCAGAACCCACTTCTTTTGAGCAAGCCATGGGAAAAGAAAAATGGGAGAAAGCCATGGATGAAGAAATGGATGCCTTGGAAGGAAATGCTACATGGGAATTGGTGCCTTTGCCTAAAGACAAGAATGCAATCGGTTGCAAGTGGGTTTATAAGGTGAAGCACAATCCAAATGGTTCTGTGAACAGATACAAGGCAAGATTAGTTGTCAATGGGTATGCACAAACATATGGCATTGATTATGAAGAAACATTCAATCCGGTTGCAAGGATGGAAACCGTAAGAGTAGTCATTGCTATGGCTTCATCAAAGGGATAGTCTTTACATCAGATGGATGTAAAGAATGCTTTCTTGCATGGTGATTTGCAAGAAGAGGTCTATATGGAGCAGCCACCAGATATGTTCATGCGGTTCATCCTGAGTTTGTTTGCAAGAAAGTTGAAGAAAGCCTTGTATGGCTTGAAGCAAGCACCCAGAGCATGGTCTGACAAGATAGGACAGTATCTTATTACAATTGGCTTCTAGATTTCCAAGGCAGATTTCTCACTTTATGTGAGAAAGACATATAAAGGTATTATGCTGCTTGTCATTTATGTTGATGATTTGATCATCACAGGTGATAGTGATGAAGATATCCTTCATGTGAAAATGCTATTGAAGCAAAAGTTTGAGATGAAGGATTTGAGAGAGCTGAATTACTTCTTGGGCATTGAGGTGATTAGATCCACAAGTGGGATATGGCTCTTGCAGAGGCAATATGGATTGGACATGCTATCCAAATATGGGATGACAGGCTGTAAGCCTATTTCAGTTCCTTTGGAGCAGAATGTGAAGTTGAGTGTAAATGCAAGCATTTCAGGTCCACGTCCACAAAAATAGCTATGCCAACAAAAATAGCCATGAAAGGAGTACAACTCAAACTCAAGGATTTTGATCCCCAGATATCCTGAGGCAAAAGATTACAGGCAACGTGCAGGGTTACCGTCGACTGTCTCGCAAAAGTTAAGCCTCGCCACTCCAGGTTTTGAGCCGCGTTCATGGGGTTCGAGCACCAAATGGTTTAAGGCATGAGAGCAGTTAGGGAGTTTAAGCCCCAAATCACCTAAGCCTAGGAGGTGTGAGGCTAACACAAGCGCTATTTGGGAATTAGTTAGGACCACCTCCTAATACTAGGTTTTTCCCAAGCGCTTTGATATGGTTAACACAAGTGCTATTTTCGCTAGTAGGGAGAGATGGAAAGAATAGCAATATGCCTTGGCACCCTACGAGCCCAAGAGCCTTTGGTTGCAAAAGAGAAGGCGAGTGCTAAAAAGGAAAAGGGTGGGCTCTCCCTTCAAAATGTGACTTGTATAAAAGGCCAAAGTATTGACTTTGGTCTTCATTGTTGTTTGCACAAGTTTGAATACAAGCCCCCTCTTCTCTTCCAAGAGAGTGTTTTGGGTGTTCCCTTGTTGTCACTGTAGTTCCCTTGTGTCTACCACTTCATCCCCCTTCACTCTCCTCTTCCCTTCTCCATCCCCTTCCCTTCTCCTCCTTCTTCACTTCTCCCCTTGCCTCTCCCTTCTTCCCCTTCTCTCTTTCTTGCGTGGAGACACATTGCAACAATCCCGAGACCACTCAAGTGACACTTATGGATGACTCATGCTATGCACTACTTTCACAAGGAGTACCTTGGAGTGGAGGCTCCATTGGCATATCTTCAACATCCCCACAACACGTGAGGCACTGCCGAGACCCTCCAAGGTGTTAGTAACCTAAGAGATACTCAAGAACGTAACACTCCTGAGGCATATGCGACCAAGGTAATTAAACTAGAGCCCAAAGAAACTTCCATTAGGAAAGAATTGGAATCCAAAGGGCCCCCAATTAGTATTTCTGAATTTCAAGGGATTAGTGAGGTATTTGAGGTGTACCAATGGGAGTGCTCCTTTTTGTGGGGCAATGCCATGTTGAGGTGGAGGGTGGTCAGACTTGCAAACAGCCAAACCTACAAGTCATTCAAGAGGCGATGGGCCCTTCTGCATGAATTTTTCCCCCTCTCAACTTGTTACAGGCCTACCCCCTCCTCTTCTCTAGTCCAGCTCCATTCTCCCTCCATTTTTCAAACGTGGGAACTCATTTAGCATCTTCTCTACCCCCTTCTACTCTGGTCCACTGTCTTTCTCCCTCTCCAGCACCTCCTATAGCAGCTGCTCATTCTCTCTCCATTCCTCGCTACAGCACCTCCTACAGCAGTAGCTGCTCATCCCACTCTGCACTTTCTCCCTCCATTCCTAGCTACAGTACCTCTTGTAGTGGTTGCTCATCACCCTCTGCTCTTTCTCCCTCCATTCCTAGCTACAACACCTCCTAGAGCAGCTACTCATCCCCCTCTGCCCTTTCTCCCTCTATTCCTAGCTACAGTACCTCTTGGAGCTTCTCTCAACCTTCACTTGCACCCTCTATAATTTCTCCCTCTCTCTCCCTCTATTAGAGCTGCTGTCTCCCTCCAAGCTACAATTTCTAGTCCACTATTGCTGTTGTGACCTCTGTACAAGCATGGTGGGGAAACCATACATGTACTCTACGTCCCACAGGAGCAAAAATGCACTGGGTGAATGGGTGCCTTGCACCTACAGCTTGAATGATTGGATAGTCATGAAAGGATCTGCCAAGGGTCCACATAAGCTTCCCAAGAGCAAAAGAGGTGATCTTTTACATGAATGGAAGGGCCGTGTCATGAAGTTCAAGCTTGGGAAAAAAGAATGGCTTGCAAAGGTGCAACACATCTACATGGGGAAGGACATGTGCCTTCCTCCGTCAAGCAATCAATCGACAATACCATTGTATTGTAAGTCTGCATTTTGTGTAAGATTTCAAAGTATAATGAGTCAATTTGAAATTATATTTTGAAATAGCACTTGTGCATAGCAGATGTATTTCCTTCAGACTTTGAGGAGTGGGAACCAATCGAGTGCTTCTTACATAAGTTTACTGCCATTCATGAGGATTTAGAAAGGCAAATGCATGCTAGAGAGAAGTCCTCTGCTTTGAAACAGAGAAATATCTATTGGTATAATGCCAAGTACATTACTCCAAGGACGGCTTGCATCAGGCTATGGCCATCTTCAATGCATTGCCACACCCAACTTGAAAACACGGATTGCAGCATGGTGGACACAAGAATAGTGCAATCATACAAGGAAAAGATTGCAAAGGATGTGGGCATGGCCATGAAGTTTACATTTGGCTCTAAATGGGTAAGGTTGTCTTGGTTTATGCCTCTGCACATTTTCGCTTCTTGTTTTCAGAATATCCAGATGCACAGAACAAAAACCATGTGGTCATGCAAGTGCCTACATGAGAATGCCCTTGAGGAATTGCTTGGGGTGAATTGGGGAAGCAGGTCAGGTGAACAAAAGGGTGATCTGCTTCAATGCCATGTATGTAAGGACAATGTGGTTGTCAAGTGTTAGAGTTAGCTCAAATGTCCACCTCTCATGTAACCCACCAATATTCTGTGTACCCAATGTTGTAAGGCCCCCATATGAGGAGAAGCCATGATGGGTATCGGATATTGGGAGGGATCCCCGGTTTAGACACTGGAAGGGGTCTTAGAGTAGACCAGATGGTTATGAGACGGCTTAGGAGCCAAGAGTAGATACCCGTCTGCACAAAGGGGGGGGTTGGGGGGGCGATAGCCCCCCCGATAGCAGGGGGTCCGGGGGGCGCAGGCCCCTGGTGGGGGTCTGGGGGCAAAGCCCCCAGCGGCAGGGTATGACCTATGCGCGATCCTTCATCTGCCCGCCGGCATGTTTTCTGAAGGGTCGGTGGTCTTCCAGGCCGACTGTCTATTAGGCCGACTGCCTATTACAGGGCCGACCGTCAACCACTTACACTATATAAGTGGCCACCCCCTATCATCAGATTACCAATTCTTCACTCTCATAGTCCTCCGTCCAGCATCTGTCTAGATCACCATCGAAGCTCTGTCTGTAGAGCGCACGGGTGGACAGCCAACCATCAGTTGTATCAGTAGTTTGGTATATCAGAATTTTTGTATTCTCTCCAGCTTTCCATCGTGTACTTGCGTTTTGTTGTTATCTTCCGCTGCGTACTATTTTCTTACATCAAGTACCACATCTCCCGCCAAATGTTATATATTTTGCTTTCCAATATAGGCGCTGGAAGAAAACAAGTGGCAATTGGCTTGCCCTTGACTCTAACGATGATGATAATACAGGGGTAAGTTTATGTATTGGTTCTCATTTAGGAGATGTCAAGAATGTGATTGTCACATCACAGTGGACTCTCAGGGATGTGCAGGAACACCTAGTGGTCATGGAGGATGGCATGTCTGAGTCCTTTCACTTTATCTTAAATGGTGACAAGGTAGGAAAGCGTGTAGAGAAGTGTGAAGATTGTGGGAGAGAGGGAAGGAGTCTCACTTGAGGCTTTCTCACAATCACAATGGGGGAATACACACAAAGGTGGAGGCTGAAAACAGTTTTCCTCTTCTTGGTTGTGAAAGCCAAAAGAACTCTAGTACAAAGAAATAGAAGAACCCTATATGTGGGTCTCAAACCAAACTCAACTAACTAAGGTGGCATACTAACTGAGCCACAAACTAGAGTAGATAAGGATAGCTGTCATCCAGCTATTATTCGTGGGCGATGTACCAACCGCATCTCCAGCTAACAGGTCAGTGACATAAATGCACAACAGTCACCCTGGCATATCGCGAGTGGAGCTCAATATCTCAACACTCCCCCTCGAGTTCAATCCCAATTCCTGCACACCAAGCAGGTCTCTGAACTTGTGCAGCTTCTCTGCGCCCAATGCTTTCGTGAAGATGTCAGCTACCTGATCCTCTGTGCTGACATAAACTAGATCAATGAGACCTAGTAAAACCTTCTCCCGCACATAGTGATAATGCACCTCAATGTGCTTTGTTCTGGCATGAAAGACTGGGTTCTTTGCCAAATGTACACTACTCATGTTGTCACAATAAATGACAACTGGCCATCTGTAGACTGATGCATATCATAGAGTAGCTTATGCAACCAAGCTACCTCATATGCAGCCATTGCTGCACCCCTGTACTCAGCCTCTGTGCTCGACAAGGCAACTGTAGGCTGTTTCTTGCTGCTCCAAGTGACTGCAGCACTCCCAAAAGAGAACACATATCCACTGGTAGATCGTCTATCAGAAATGCTACCAGCCCAATCAGCATCAGTGTATCCATGCAACTGTATCTGAACCCCAGCCTCATAAAATAGTCCATACTGCAATGTCGACTTCACATACCTGAGTATGCATCTAGCCACATCCAAATGCGGTTTCCTTGGAGCCTGCATAAACTGACTTACCAACCCAACAGCATAGCTCAAATCTGGCCTGGTAATAGTCATGTAAATCAAACTTCCTACCATGCGTCTGTACATAGTAGGGTCTTCCAGAAGCTCACCTGCATCTGTGCTCAGCTTCACATTCTGCTCCAAAGGAACTGAAATAGGCTTACAGCCTGTCATCCCATATTTGGACAGCATGTCCAATCCATACTGCCTCTGCAAGAGCTGTATCCCACTTGGTGATCTAATCACCTCCATGCCCAAGAAATAATGCAGCTCTCCCAAATCCTTCATCTCAAACTTCTGCCTCAATAGCATTTTCACATGAAGGATATCTTCATCACTATCACCTGTGATGATCAAATCATCAACATAAATGACCAGCAGCATAATCCCTTTCTCGGTTTTTTTCACATAGAGTGAGAAATCTGCCTTGGAAATCTGAAAGCCAATAGTGACAAGATACTATCCTATCTTGTCAGACCATGCTCTAGGTGCTTGCTTCAAGCCATACAAGGCTTTCTTCAACCTGCAAACAAACTCAGGATGAATAGCATGAACATAACCTGCTGGCTACTCCATAAAGACCTCTTCTTGCAAATCACCATGCAAGAAGGCATTCTTTACATCCATCTGATGTAAAGACCATCCCTTTGATGCAGCCATAGCAATGGCTGCTCTTACGGTTGCCATCCTTGCAACCGGGCTGAAAGTTTCTTCATAATCAATGCCATATGTCTGTGCATACCCTTGACAACTAATCTTGCCTTGTATCTATTCACAGAACCATCTGCATTGTGCTTGATCTTATAAACCCACTTACAGCCAATTGCATTCTTGCCTTTAGGCAAAGGCACCAATTCCCATGTAGCATTAGCATCCAAGGCATCCATTTCTTCATCCATGGCTTTCTCCCATTTTTCATTTCCCATGGCTTGCTCAAAAGAAGTGGGTTCTAGTTCCTGTATCACTTTGACCATATAGGCATAGTGAATGGCTGTAAATCCATCATATTTCAGCCTATCCACAGGATACCTAACCCTAGTAGACCTGCGCATAATAGGCTCACTTCCAGGTGCTCTCAAAACATCCCTGGTCTTCCTTACTCCAGGTGTATCAACAGAAGGAATACCCAACTCATCATCAATGCTCTGTTCTGAGCCACTGGATTCACCATCCACATAAGAGTGACCTGCATTCACATCAAACATGGGCTGATCTACCTTCTCTTTTCCTTTTCGTGACCACTATCTGCATTGCTTTTAGGGGATTCTCCTGATCTCAATCTGCCTGTCCATGGCGAAGCATGTGAACCACTGGTAGAGGACACTCCAGGTCCACTGATATTTTGTGATTGCTGCTGTGCATTCTGTGCACAATTACCATTTTGTGCATCTACATCAATCATCACATTTACTGGTTTATACCAGCTGCTCATCTCATCAAAAACAACATCTCTGCTCACTGTGAACTTACGTGTAGAAGGGTTATAGCATCTATACCCTTTCTGCTGCAGAGAATAACCAATAAAGACGCACTTCTCAGCTTTTGGATCCAACTTGGACCTCAACTCATCTGGCACATGGACATAAGCAATGCAACCAAAAATCTTCAAATGAGAAATATCTGGTTTCCTACCAGTATACATCTCCTCTGGCGTCATGCCATGTATTGCTACAGTGGGAGTCCTGTTCATTATATAGACTGCTGTAGCAACTGCTTCAGCCCAATAATAATCTGGTAGATCTTTTTTATTTAGCATAGGCTACATGCAAGTGCGAGAAGGCATCCCTTGACTAACCGCACTGAGGGAAGATGGAGCATTTCTCGAGGCAGCCCACTCTCGAGTTGCGGGGCCCGTTTGGAGTCCCAGATGATCCCAGATGGCTATGGGCCGAACGGACTCCGTAGGTTAGTTGCTCTATTTTATGCCACGGTTCTATCGTGTGGTTAGTGGCCTATTTCAAGACTGACCCCCAGTCGACCGTTTTGGGCAGACTGGGTCGGTCACCATATTGGGTCTAACCGACTACGACTGGTGGCTATATAAGAGCAAGCCCGTGAAGCCAATTTCATCACTAGTAACAGCAACCCTGATTCCTTAGCATCCAACCTCTGTCCTCTACTGTTTCCAGCCTACCATCGAAGCTTCTTTCACAGGAGCGCACGGTTGGGAGGTAGCGCCATCTATTGTATCAATTCTAGAGTAATCAAATTTTTGATTCTCCATACTATTTGGTTTTGTCTCTTGCGTACGAGATCCTGTTATCTGTTAAGCATAGACATTGTATAATTTTCTTACATGGTATCAGAGCCTGGACTCTAGCAAGAAGATTTGGTAGTGTGTTTCTGTTTGCGAGCAGATTGTGAGAGATGGCCCAGCCCCCAAGACTACGAATCCCACCGTTCGGCGAAAGTAGTTGGATGGCTCTAACTATCCACTCTGGAAGTTCAAGATGAAGACCATCCCAAACACATATGAGCTTTGGGACACTGCTACTGGGGTGGACATGAGGCCGGTTGCGAGACTGGATCCAGCCAATGCAGGACAATAGATAGTACCAAGTGCGGATGAGATTCTCACATGGACAAGAAGAAATGCAGATGCGTTGTGTTCTATTGTCTGTAGTGTAAGTGATTCCATCATGGCATTAATTCAACATGTCACCACAGCGGAGGAGCCATGGATGGTCTTGAAAAATCAGTACGAGGCCACGAATCAAACGTGGATTTAGAATCTGGAGACTCAACTCGCGAACGAGAAATTGTCTGAGTCTGAAGCGACAGAGAAGTTCATCACCAGGGTGAAGAATCTGCACGATCAAATGACTGCGATTGGTATCACCATCACCAGCGAGAATCTAGCATGGAGGTGCATACGGATTCTCCCACCAAAGTACGATGGTCTTGTTACGGTGTTGAATACGTAGAACAAAAATCCACCCCTCAACTTTGAGGATTTCAGCACGATGCTTCTAGAGGAGGAGATGCGTCAAAAGATGAGGACTGGAGAAGATTCGGCTTTTTGGACTGGATCAAAGAAAGGTAAGGGTAAGGACTCTAGTAACCCATCTTCTTCTGATGATAAAAAGAGAAAGAAGAAGATCAAGTGCTTCTAATGCAACAAGGCAGGGCACAAGCAGAATGAGTGCCGAAAAAATATTACAGATGAGAAGAACGAAGTAAAGAAAGAGTCCAGCAATAGCGCGCAAGCAGTACCAGTAGAGCTGTTCATAGCAATTGAGGAGATTTGCATGGAAGCAGTTCATGTACCTGTGGATGAACCGTGGATCATTGACAGTGGTGCATCGCACCACATGACAAGTCGAAAGGATTGGTATACCTCTCTACAACCGGTAGGGAATGGCATCCTGGTAGCAGTCGGCAATCATGCAAAATGTCCAGCAAAAGGAAAAGGTACGATTGCTCTCAAGTCAGATGGAGTTGTAAAATAGTTGTCTGATGTTCTTTATGTGCCTAATATCAAGAGGAACTTGTTGTCCATTTCTGGGATCACGGATTGGGACCTCTAAGTTCACTTCGATAAGAATGGCGCACAGATTGTGGATCTTCAAGGGAAGGTCATTGGTAAAGGTACATGGTGCAACAACATTTACAAACTCTTAGCTTTCAGTGCTCGAGCGGATGTGAAGAACACTAAGCTATGGCATGAGAGGTTTGGTCATCTAAAACTTAGTTCTTTGAAGTAGATGCATAAAAGTGGAATGATTGTAGACCTACCAAAAATTTCAGATTGGCCCGATGTATGTGAAGCTTGCATGATGGGCAAGCAGCATCGGCATCCCTTTCCTAAAGAGGCCAGCAGGGCAAAGGCTCCTCTAGAGCTCGTTCACATGGAGCTCTGCGAAAAGATGGAGACGGAAGCTTTGGGTGGTTCCTACTACTTCATGACGCTGATCGATGACTACAATAGAAGGATATGGATATACTTCTTGAAGACTAAAGACAAGGCTTTTAGTAGGTTCAAGGAATGGCATGTAATGGTCGAGAAAGAATCGGGGAGGAAGGTGAAGAAGTTGAGATCAGACAGAGGTGGAGAGTTCACATCAACTGAATTCAAGAGTTACTACAAAAGACACGGGATCAAGAGGCAGAAACCCCTACCACATACATCATAGCAAAATGGAGTAGCAGAGCGCAAGATGCATGTCATCTACGAAATGGGCCGGAGTAAGATGAAGGGGAAAGATTTGCCAAAGACTTTCTGGGCTGAAGCATGTAACATGGCAGTTTACATCCTGAATCGTAGCTACACAAAGGCTGTGAATGGGATGACTCCACTGTAAGCCTTTTCTGGTAAGAAACCTTCAGCCGCAGATTTTAGAGTTTTTGGATGTGACTGTTTTGTGCATGTCCCTGATGCTACCAAGACCAAATGGGAACCAAAGAGCCGGAAGTGTATTTTCTTGGGCTATAGTGATGAGGCGAAGGGTTACCGTCTCTATAACCCTATTACCAAGAAGTTAATTGTAAGTCGTAATGTGGTCTTCTCATAACAGCTGCATCAATTGGAGAAGGATGCTTCCTTTCTAGACAACCAGGACCAGGATATCCATCCAGTACCACCACCAACAGTAGACTGAACTCCCCCAATGGTGCTTGGGAGGATTGAAGATAAAGAAGATGAAGAAGAGCGTGTAGAACCACAATGGCAATGGCCATTCCCAAAGTGGGTAAAGCAACTTTTGGATGGCAGAGAACCTCCAGCCATTGAGGAGGAACCATCCGAACACCACCGGTCCAAGAGATTAGAGGAGCAAAGAAGGGTGCAGGAACACTTGGATAACTATGCTTTGATGACAGAGGTGATCCGTGCTGATGAACCCAAGTGTCTTAAAGAGGCACAGGGTGTAAAAAGTGCTTTTAATTATGAAAAGAGACCAAGCAAAAACCCTACTTAGAGATAAATTGATAGGAATGGAAGAAATACTACCTGGTAGATTGTCCCATCTCTTCCATCAGATTGAGAAACTGGTTGCTTGTAGGAATGCCCCTCTATGGCCAAGGACACAGATCATGTTTGCATACTCGACAGAAGCATATCACCCACTTTGCTCTTTAAGGTATTGTGACATGAAGTTGGGGGTAATAAACTTCATGCACCTCTTCACTTCCTGCTGCTTTCTAAGTGAGTGATAGAGATATTCATCACTAGGAAAGGAACATTAAAAATAAGCTTTTATACCAAGAGACCACACCATACTTTCCTCCCTTAGATGAGAATGAAGATGGTAACATCCCAAGTGATGTTGTACTCAAGCATAGGGAGAAGGAAAGGATCACCAGAGGCCATAATCTCAACAAGCCAGTCTGCGCAAAAGAGAAGAGTGATACGTTGTTGAAAGAAGATCTTCTAGCTCAACATGACATGAAGTGATATATATCAAGGAGTTTGAAGGGGTTGATTGGGTCGGATGGGTAGGTTCCGAGGAAACATTGCACCTCCTTCATAAACACCTTTACACTTAGCTCAAAACACTCTCCAAACTATCATAAGACACAGATACCCATAACTTTCCGTAGATACATGATATAAAATATTCGAACAATATCCAAATGTTCCTTGAAATGGGCTTTGCTCTGATCTAAGTTTCATAAGAAACAGAGAAGCGGTCGGAAAGATATGGGTAGTTTACTGGACGGGGGTAAAAACTATCTGAAAAAGAAACAATCACACACAAAGAGTCATAGATATTTGGATTGAAATATAATACAATCATTGAAGACAGGATGATGCTCCTTGAAGAGAGCTTCATGCTGATCTAAGTTGTCAAACTATCATGAAAAACACTTACTCCTTCTACTGGTGTCGACTTGGGGGAATACTACCTCCATGCTTCGACTTCATCAACGGTCCAAGTCCCATAGAGGTCAGCTAGGAGGGAAGGAAGAG
This sequence comes from Dipteris shenzhenensis, assembly GCF_047967505.1. NCBI lineage: Eukaryota > Viridiplantae > Streptophyta > Polypodiopsida > Gleicheniales > Dipteridaceae > Dipteris > Dipteris shenzhenensis. The sequence goes on from NC_141597.1 coordinate 6,868,719, forward strand.
CTCCCTTTGTGGCTTGGGAAATATATAAACCATGTATGCGCAATGAGCGACCGAGTAGACAACACTTTCAAGCACTTTAGAAGAGAAAACAATGAAAAAAGGGAAGAGACACTCAAGAGAGAGAACCTAAAGTGACCTTCATTACCAATAGAGTGAGACTCCACTCCAATGCAACTCAAAATACTACAAACACAAGGGAGAAGAAGAGGTTTCATATGTACAAGAGGGAGTGGAACCTCCAAGACTACTCATAGAGAGAATAAACTAGAGAGAGATGGACTCAAGAGTCTACATAAGAGAATATCTACAAGAGGGAGAGAAGGCTCATGAAAGAGGCTTGAGGAGACTAGAGCTACAGCAACATGAGGCCTAATGGTGGAAGAGATGATGAACAAGGAAGAGAAGGGCTCCTTTTATAGAGATTTTGTTACCCTCCTTCACCCATTTACAATTGCTGACTGTAGATTCCTTTCCCCATCAATCACATAAGCCTGTATGTCACCATCCATGTCCTTTTTGGCTACTCTTGCCATGTGTCCCATCAAAGGATGCTTAAGACTCTTAAAATATTGAGAAAGTCAAGAGTCTCCCCACATGGAGCCCATAGGGACCCTCTCTTTTCCATATGTCCACATCCTCCTTATTCCACATAGGAATTCTAGAAGGATTCCTCTCGACTCCACACTCCTCCACATGCTTGGCATGTGATCTCTCTTATATTATTGGAACACATGGACATGAGCCCACCTCTTTATATGACTCACTCTTCCTATTTTCTAAAAACCCCATAATATCCCATACACAAATAACTCTCACCCCATACCAAGGTATTTATAATCTATACACATGGTATTTACAATGATCCATTCCACTTATCCTCTCAATCCCATACAATATCTTCAAAAATAGAAATAAGTGAGAGCCGCTAGGCTGTCACTTAATACTCAAATTCTTATCAAACATAGAAGAAAACAATACCAATGCCAAATAAAAGATATCAATTTTTGGCATCACATCTTTCCCCCCTTGCAGATCCTCTCTAATGTTAGAGAGGGTCTACTGGCCCTCAAGGTGTTAGATATCAATGCTCCACTCTCGTGTAACTACACGGGAACTAGCTAACTCTACTTGTAAGCCCCCCATATGAGGAGAAGGCATTTGAGCAACTCGGTTATCTGATAGGTCCTGGTTTGGACACCAGATGGGGGCTATGTGTGGCCTGTTGGCTGGACGGCTTCAGATAGAGTTGGCACACTGCCAACTAGGCTATATGCAAGTGTGGGAAGACATCCCATGACTGACCGCATTGAGGGTAGATGGAGCATTTCTCGGGGCAGCCCACTCTCGGGTTGTGGGGCCCGTTTGGAGCCTCAGATGATCCCGGATGGCTCTGGCCCGAACGGAGATCATAGGTGAGTTGCTCTATTTTGCACACCGGTTCTATCGTGTGGTCGATGGCCTTTTTTGGGACTGAGTCGGCCGTTTTGGGTGGACTGGGTCAGTCACCCAATTGGGTCTAACTGACTACGACTGGTGGCTATATAAGAGCAAGCCCGTGAAGCCCATTTCATCACTGGCTACAGCAACCCTGATGCCTTAGCATCCAACCTCCGTCCTCTACTGTTTCCAGCTCACCATCGAAGCTTCTTTCACAAGAGTGCATGGTTGGGAGGCAGCACCATCTATTGTATCAGTTCTACAGTAATCAAATTTTTTATTCTCCATACTATCTACTTTTCTCTCTTGCATACGAGATCCTGTTATCTGTTGAGCACAGACATATTGTTTTCTTACATGGTATTAAAGCCTGGACTCTAGCAAGAAGATTTGGTAGTGTGTTTCTATTTGCGAGTAGATTGTGAGAGATGGCCCAACCTACAAGACTGCGAATCCCACCATTCGACGAAAGCAAAAAGTTGGACAGCACTAACTATCCACTCTGGAAGTTCAAGATGAAGACCATCCTAAGCACATACGAGCTTTGGGATACTGCTACTGGGGTGGATATGAAGCCGGTCGGTCCCGAGATCAAATCCCACCAATGCAGCACAATCGATAGTACCAACTGCAGATGAGATTCTCGTGTGGACAAGAAAAAATGTACATGCGTTGTGTTCTATTGTCTGCAGTGTAAGTGATTCTGTCATGGCATTAATTCAACATGTCACCACAATGGAGGCATGGATGGTCTTGAAAAATCAGTACGAGACCACGAATCAGATGCGGATTCAGAATCCAGAGACTCAACTCGCGAACGAGAAACTGTCTGAGTCTAAAACGGCAGAGAAGTTCAGCACCAGGGTGAAGAATCTGCACGATCAGATGACTGCAATTGGCATCACCATCACCAGTGAGAATCTAGCATGAAGGTGCATACAGATTCTCCCACCAAAGTATGACATTCTTGTTATGGCGCTGAATACATAGAACAGAAATCTGCCCCTTAACTTTGAGGATTTCAGTGCAATGCTTCTGGAGGAGGAGATGTGCCAAAAGTCGAGGACTGGAGAAGATTTGGCTTTCTATGCTGGATCAAAGAAAGGTAAGGGTAAGGACTCTGGTAACCCATCTTCTTCTGATGATAAAAAGAGAAAGAAGAAGATCAAGTGCTTCTATTGCAACAAGGCTAGGCACAAGAAAAATGAGTGATGGAAGAAGATTACAGATGAGAAGAACAGAATAAAGAAAGAGTCCAGCAACAGTGCGCAGGCAGTACCAGTAGACACAGAGGCTGAGTATGTTGCAGCCACAGAGGGTTGCAAGGAGGATATATGGCTTGATCGGCTAGTGGGAGATTTGGGAATTCATACAGGTGTACCGACATTGCATAGTGATTCCATGAGTGTTATTCAGCTAGTACAGAATCTGGTCTTTCATGCAAAGACCAAACACATTGAGGTCAGGTACCATTTCATCGAGGAGGTACTTCGCATAGAGCTTGTCAAGGTTCATACAGATGATAACCCTGCAGATATGCTAACGAAGAGTCTACCTAGTCAGCGGTTTGAGTATTGTCATGTATTGATGGGCATTGGATAGTATGCTCACTAGTTGTTCTCCCTTAAAGGCACATTGTCCTTTAAGTGGGAGGTTGTGGGAGTTAAAGGTCACTGTGCCTTTACGCTGGTTATGTACAATACTCAAACACATATATAAATGAATGAAAAAGAAGATTAGGGTGTTCTGCACCCACCAAAACTTGTGTGGCTCTCTGTTTCTCTCTCTCTCCCTCTTCCGTTCTTGCTTCCGTTGAGAGCACTCTCAATATTCTCAAGTTCATTTGGCATAATGATTGTGACTGGAATGTCCACCACAATGATTTCCTCTTCCGCGAAAATTCCCTCGATTGCTACTAGATTGACCTCCTGGGTCATACTACATCTCGCGGTGGCAATCTCTTTCATAGTGTCCAAACTTATGATAGTAGTTGCTCTAAATGTTTGATACATTGGTGGATGCATTCTCTCGTCCTTGGAATCTTCCATTGGAATGATTTCCTCTTGGATTCTGATGTTGATGTTAGTGAGAATGATGTTGATGTTGATTTTGACTTTGATGTTGATTTTGTTGTTGATGATGTCCACTTCGCTAGAAAGATCTACCTCTACCTCTGCTTCTATCTGAAGCTGTGAATGCTTGATCATTGGAATGACCTTTGCATGTATGGATGGCTTGCATCTTGAGTTCTTCACCAAGTAAAATTGACTGGAGCTCTTCAAGTGTCAGAATTTGCCATTGGATGACAATCCTCTGGACTAGATTCGCTTATCCCTCTCCTAGTCCATTCGCGATGACTTGAACCATTTTTGTGGGATTCATGGTCTCTCCTTCTGCTGCAAGTTGATTGTTGTAATCCTTAATTCTAAGTACGTAAGCATGATCGGTTTCACTATTGTTGCAAAAACTCTGGTTTATCTGGTTTCTCAGTGTGAATCCTAGAAGTGTTGTTGGATCATAAAGAGCTGCGAACATATCCCATGCTTCTTTTGATGTCTTGATTATGTTGAGCTGTTCTAGCATGACATCTTGCTTGATTCTACTTGATCAGATGATATGCATATTTGTCTTTCTTGTCCCATTCTGCCAGTTCTTGAGCAATGGCAGGATCTGCTACAGATGCGGACACTGTTGGTGTAGCTGGAGATTCCACTATAGATCCTACTGCTGGTTATGTGGCAATAGGTGGAGTAGAGCTATTGTTGCTAAATCATCCAATGGTCTAGGTGTAGACCCATCGACATACTCCCATTTATCCTAAATTATAAGAATGGTCTCCATTCGGTATTTCCATGTGCTATAATTGGAGTTATCTAGCTTAGCAGATGCCTCGAGAGATTAGTCATAAACATGGTGCAAAAAATGTACTCAAAGTGTGTGAAATCACTATCTGAATCAACTGCAAAACATTGACTGTATCAAGTGAAATCTAAACTATCGGTTGAAGATAGAGCTATAATATACATCTCAATCTATTACAAGGCTTGTGGCGAATGATGTGGGGAATAGCCATGAGGCTTTACAAGGCTTGAAATAAAGTGCATAATGCTGAAAAATAGCCAAATAGGCTTTACAATGATGGCATGTGTGAAAAATCAAATCATGTGTTGTCTACCCACTGAACAATCAGTCAAAGTCTTTGAACACTCTGAAGTTTTCTCACTAAATTGTGTACGTCAGGTTTCAGGTAATGTGATGATGTGAAACCGCATGTGAGCGAAGGGACTAACTCCAAGTAGGAACTATCTAGGAATTTTTTAGCATGGCTCGATTGGCTGCTTTGGAGTTTTCTCCACTATGGATGATCTAATCTACTCTGAACTAGATCTAGACCAACTATCGAGCAATGAAAAAGCAGCAAATAATTCCTTTTCTTTCTTCGTTTTAGGTGTTGGATTAGTTGTCAATGTAGAAACTGATATGCATGTAGGAAGTGGATTTGTCAAAAGATTGTGATACTTGGGCCGAAATATGCGCATGATGTGGCGAGCGCGTAGAGCACAAAAATGCGAGCAATTTTTCTTTTTGGATCACCCTCAAATTCTTCTTAGGTCAAGAGATACGGCTTGATCTAAGTGGATGTCTTTTCCTTTTTTTGGCAGGGAGAGAGCGGCATGAACTTTTGCTCTAGTTCAAGACTTTGTGATAATATGATGAGCAGCTATAATGAGGATCATTAAAGGGTGGGGCCAAAAGGGTGAAAATGATGATGTGGCCATTGTGTTCATATGCAAGGGTGTGCTTATCGAGGGGTGTGCCTCTGGGCCACTTTGTTATGAGGTAACAACTGGGTGCGAGTTGGGTGCACATGAAGTGTACACAATGTGCCTGGCAGGAGGTTAGTGTGCCTGGCTGGCAGGAGGTCAGTGTGCCTAGCAAGGGTCAGTGCCACATGACAATAGATGATGAGGTGGTAGTGCTGACTATGCACTGATGAGATTGCAGTTGATCGTCATTGATGAGGTGGTAGTTGATTGGTCAAAGTCGACTTGGCTTTGTTGACATGATAGTGATGCCAGCTGATGACATGGCCCAAGTGACGTGGTAGATAGGGTCCAGGTGTCACTGATGATGACATGTTGGTAGGATAAGGTGTTGATGTGGCATGCTTCTCGAAGAGATGACGTGGTAGGATAAGAGAGGTGGCCACATGGCAGATAAGATAGGGGTGACACGTGTGGTTTTCTTGACTAGCCCCCCCTTGTGTGGTTACCTTGGGATAAGGCTCCTGCCACATGTCATTTGATCGAAATCTTTTAGATTTTGACAGAATCTAAGAAGATTCCATTTAGGGCAATGGATTTCGTCATCCTTCCCGGTTGTGTAATGGTCGTTCGATTTTCAATGCTAGGAGATGGAGGGCCGTTGCATGCGCACCGTGGAGGTGCCTTGCCGTTGTAGTAGCTGATAGCCAGTGCAGTGTTTGCAATCGGATGTCTTTGATGGCCATAGGTGATGTGGCTGGAGGTATCAATGGCGACACCGATGGAGATGGGCTTAGCTTCTATGAGGCATAGGTCTCCACCCTACAACTCGGAGAGGGATGGTTGTAAGTGCTGGTTGGAGCACTGCAAGTAACTCCTGAGTCATAGCTTGATAGATTTGTTGGCCGTGGAGCCTATTGTTGGCAGAGTTGACGTAGTGTAGAAGGTGTCACAGGAGGCTTTATGGCCAAGAGCATTGGCTGTGTTGGCGCTGAAGATGGCAAGCCATCTATCATTTGTGAGGCCTCCTTTAAGCCCCCCCCCCCTGATTTGAGCTCCTTGAACTTTTTGTGTTGATAATGTCACATTGTTGTAGGTGCGCCTTAGGAGCTTTGGAGAAATTCTCTCTTTTTTCGAAACTCTCTCTCTCACAGAAATATATTTTGAATCTCTCAAGAACAAATGAACGGAAATATTTCACAAGGAGAACAAAAATGAATGGAGTGAAGATTAACGAAAATCTCACAAATCACTCAAGAACTCTCAATGAATGGAATTTCTCTCAAACGGACAGAATTCTCTTACCAATGGACGGAAATTCTTCACTAAACGGAGGTGAATGGAGTAAGCTCGCAATCACTAGAGAACTCTCAATCTCTCAATCTCTCACACAAGGATCGCAATGCCTCAGCAGAAGGCAAGGGAGCTCTGATACCATGACAAAATATTAAAAGGGGAGAGGAGAAGAGTGGAGATGAGGAGGGAGAGGTCACAGCTAGAGAGCACACCACAAATGACTGACTGTACACTAGATTTAGTTTAAAATGTAGAATATATAAAGGCCCTTTTACGGTTAGGGTTAGGGCATCTAGTCCTTTCCTTTATAGCACTCTATTGGGTTAGTGCTATGCATATATGATCACATGATGTTGAGATGTTTTCTCAACAAGATTGTGTTGAAACAATAACAAAAGACCATACCAAAGATGGTAAACATAGGCCAAAATGGAGATGGCAAAACAAGACCGTATTGAAGACGGTAGATCACACTGAAGGTGATAGAGCCATGTTGAAGGTGACTGGTGGCGCTAAAGGCAACAAATCGCACTGAAGGCAATAAGAGCTCTAATGTTCGGAAAGGGTCACACTGGAGGTGACAAGTGCAATACTGGAGATAGCAATGCATGGTGATCGGCCATGAAAATATACTCTAAACTGCTGATGAAGATGATAGCAGAAGATGCCCAACCGGGATGTGAAGTCCTGTCACAACTCACATAGAAGGATATACATGTGTGGTCAGTAAAAATGAGATCTCAAGAAAGTTAAATTAATGATACAAAAATATGGCAGTGAGAAAGAGTCATTGTTACATTCCCTCTGTCGTCGAAAATCCAATCACCCTCAACTAGCAACAAGTTACATAGGAATATTGCATTGTAAAAATTCCTTGCTTGAATTAATGAACAAGAATAGTGCCATGTAAATGCATATAGCATGAGTGTACTATGCGACTTGAAAAAGAAAGATAATAGCATAAAGAAAATTTATAATCATATTGCCATTGGAGTTGAAACTCTCAATAGCCTTGAATTTCAAGGACTATCCTCTGTCACCAATTTGTGAAGTACTTATAATGTTCTTGGGCTTGGATTACCAATATCTTTGTAAATCAAAAGTAGATTGTTTGTATTCCTCAACCACTTCAAAGATAGCTTTCACTTTTGCCGTCCTTTTATCATTTGTAGATTTTCCAAGATTTTGCCCTTTTTCTTCCCTAAGAGAACAATCCAAAATTCTCTTGATATAACTGAATTTGATAAGAGTAATCAGCATGATACTGCCCATCCACCACTTGTATTAGTAGTAGGATAATCCAAAACTTCAGTAGATACTTTCTATTATCTTGAGAGTAATGTATAAGACATGAGCCTTACTTTACTTACATGTAATCAATTACCATCGATGAAATTTGCGATCCTCCGTCACCGGTTTTGTGACTCCTAAACTCAGCGGAATCGATTTTTAAAAAATCAAGGATGATGTAAAAAATTGGACGCTTTTAGTAGCAATGTATAATAGATTTCAACTTTCAAGAGCTCCTTATGCTCCTTTTTCATTGTTGTTGAATAATAGAGTATCATTTAAGAAAAGTATGCCAGCACATAAATTGTACTTCTTGATTTATTTATTTAGTTATTTATTTTTGGCTCTTCATACGCTAGAAAACTATCAAATACTCATCAAGTTCCTTTAGCACTGATAGACTGTCCCATCTTTTGCTCTTTTGCTTTTCCAAAAATTTGTGAGCCCCATCACATCAAATACTCAACCCTTATTTCTTATACTTGGTGCTAAGATGGTCGAGTTGCTTTCTGTCTGATGCAACATCTTGTGATGATTTGAATCCAACTTGAAATTTCTTTTTCCTTGGACAAATCTTAGTCTATTCCAATGATATCTGTGTCTTTCCTTTTTGAAATCAGACCAAATCTTTCACCATTGTCCCTCTTTTCCTCAAACCTTTTCACTAGAGGAATAATTTCTTTGAAGTGTTTGGATTAAAATGCTTGATTTCATCACGAAGAGTTCCAATTTGGCCACGAGATGCTTACGTGCTTGCTCTTGTGGCATCTTCTTCTATCTCGAAGTCTAATGATACTCGTGACTCCTAAACTCAGTGTTTTCTTTTTTGTCTTCTGAGATGATTTATTTCTTCTCTGAACTTGAGTTTCCTGATCTTCATCACCATAATCCCATAACATATTTTCCATACCAAAAAAAGGCAAAAAGGCTTTGTCTGCTTACATCTTTTTCCGGGGCTGATTCTTGGAGGCATGATTCTCATTACGCTCCTTCGTCCCATGCCTTCTATGGTCTGAACCTATCCTTGAACCTTGCAAAATATTAGATACCTCCTTTGTAAATTTGCCTCCTTATTCCGCCTTAAAGGAATCAAAAGTAATTGTTGAAGTTCTTGTACTTCCTTATCTCTTTCCATATCTGTATATTGGGGAACTTTATCCATCTCTATCACTACCTCTGAATGCTTGGAAGTCTTTCGTGGGCTCGTGGTGATGGTCTCTTTGGTTGCCAGGGTTACTTTCTTGGTTGCCCCTCCTTTTGAGTCGATGGTCGACTATATATCAATCTCGGCATCATCATCAATATCATCATCATCCCCAGCAACAGAAAGATATCAGGATGGATGAGGCAGTGGAGGCATGAAGTTGGCAATAGAGTGTTGTCGGCCACTCAGAGGTGCGGTCCTGGCACGTCTCCTAGTCGTAGCTCTGCGTCTAACCAGGGCTACTGTGACCCCTGTCAGTCGGGCTCCGACTCTAAACAAGGAGGGGATATCTCCAAGTGCGATCAATGTGTCGACCCTCTATCTGAGCTGTCTGGTCACGGGCTCCAAGTCACAGTCATGTCAAGGCCTCTGCTCATTGGGGTCCATGTGATCTAGCTAAAAGAACTTCATGATAGAGCTCTGAGAGGGATCAACCGAGGAAGACGTATGCTCCTGTCTCCGTGCTCGGAGTATCCTCTCGCGGTGTCTAAGTGCCTCATGAATGAAACCTGCCAAACACCGCTGGTCTGGGTAGGAGAGGAAACAGGTTAAAATCCCATAACTATCCCTGAAGAGGCAGTGGAAACGTCCTCGATCTCATAGTACACAGGACACTTGAAGATGAAATGCTCCTCTGTCTCAACCTCCTGTATGTCAGACAGTGTGCATATGCGCCGCTCCCTGGGTAGTCGCTCTGCTCTACCGCTCTTGATGCGAAGTCTATGTGAAGAGACCTGGAACTGCTGCCCAAGAGAAATCCTCAGCGAGTGGGGTAGGTGAATCTGTGTGTATCCTGGTGGGTCAATGAAACCCTCCGCTGTGATATGTAAGAAGTGATCTCTGTAGAAGCTAAGCTTCACTGGGAATTCACTCGGTTCCAACTAGGTCCGAAAAGAGTGTAGCTGTAGTAGATCCTCACGGATAACCTGGTTGACCTCGTGTGATAAGAGGGAAGAAAACAGAGCATCCATGCTATACTGGAAGGGAGGTAGTCTATCCATGTGGAGCCCCAGTCGCTCAAACCATCTCTCTGTATGTGCATACCAGCACCTCTGATCTCCTCTTGCTACAAGTGCCATAGAACAGGATAGAGCTATGCATGGTAGCCTGCTACACCCCGAGGTATAATCCCCATATTCCCTAACTCGGTACAGATATGTGATGACCTGAAATTAAGCATCTAGCTGTAAAGAGAGTGACCCAAACTCAGCCTGAATGATCTGGTGAGGAATGCATGACTTACCACGAATCATCCGTGATAACATGAGAACCTGTAGCCGCTCCACACAGGCCCACTCTGTATCCAACAAGTCTGGCCCCCAACAAGGGCTGCCGTACATCCCCGCTGGGCGAGCCAAGGAGTCAAAAAGAAACCCCTTGGTATGTGGATCCTAAAAGTGTGGCGGAAGCACTGCCTCTCTAGCCTGGCCTATGAGGCATACGCTCTACCCAAGCGTGCCTACATCGCGGGTCTCATAGTGAAGCTCGGTCCGAAGAAGATAACCCCAAGATAAGTGTATGATGAAACTATCTCAACAGATGACCCCGCAAATGTGAACTACTCCTGACGCATAATGGCTCGAGATGTATTGAAGATCATGACCTTAGTTTTACCCAGGTTGACCTTCAAATCATGAGACTCACAAAAGGACTATAGTGTATCTAGGTGTCTCTGAAGCCCCTCTACTGAGGAAGACAAGAGAGCCACGTCATCTGCATAGAGCAAAATCTGGATCAGCGTGCCCGCAAGATAGCAACCTACACCCCCCTGTGTCTGCATCACTGTCTCAAGCTCGTCAATGTAGATACGCTACGTGAATATCGTAGACTGGTACGGAGGAAGAAACTAGACTTCGTTCGTCGAAACAAGGAGGAGCTACTGAACATTTTGTTTAGTAACAACTCTAAGGACTTCTGGCGGAGATTTCTAGGATGGTCCCCTCCGCCACTCACTGACACCCAGATTTGGTTTGATTATGCACGCACACTTTATGACATCCCAAATGAGCCAGTCCCTAACCTCTCACACATGCCTCGTCTCACATCTTGCACCCTCTTCACTAGAGGAGGGGTAAAGGATGCCATACTGAAACTTCATAATGGCTGAGTGAAGGATCATGAAGGGCTATGCACTGAGTTCATTGCATATGGGATTAACCTCCTAGCCCCGATCTTAGCAAAGCTTTTTAATGAAGCGGTTTGTTTGGGATTTCCACACACTTGGACCATTAACACTATCTCACCCATCCACAAGGCAGGGATCCCATGAGCCTGGAGAACTACAGGACCATTATGATTGGACATGTCATGTCCAAGATTTATGCATCAGTACTTGACTCTGAGGTTAGCAGACTTGCAGAGTGTTGAGGACTTAGAGCAGCAGGATAGGTCGGATTTCGGCGTGATCATGGAACCATGGACCACATTCTCACGCTCAGATGTATCATCGAGGAGGTGAGGTCACGGAAGCAGAGGGTTTATTGTTGCTTTGTGGATTTTCGCAAGGCATTTGACACGGTCCCGAGAGCTCGCCTCATACGACGCCTACAGGGTTTGGGTTATGACCAGGAGATCATTTGGGCTATCATGGCACTTTACGAGAGTTTCTAGCAGAGTTCGAGCAAGATCCGGGTGGACAGACGAGATCATGAGTACTATCGGGATCAAGCAAGGGCGTCCTTTGTTGCCTACCTTGTTTGGCCATCTATCCAAGAGCAAACAACTTCAACACTTACTACCTTTATTTATCTTTTGCCGAGACCTTAAATAAAAGCACATGCATCACCCTATGTTCTTCCTTACACAAAAATAGTGACAAACCCGCCTGCTTCCAGATGCCCATTAGTGTCCCCATTCCCCATCCTCTCCATGAACTCAGAGATTTTCTAGATTTCTCTCTTTATGTATTGGTCTCATTATGATTATGGCTCTTTTACATATTCGTCATGGGAGTTGATGCCTATATAAGGGCTCACCCCTTCAGCTCATTGTATCAGATTCTTTCAGTCTCATAGACCCTTCGGACTTTCGAAGACTTTTAGTAAACTTTCTTTCTTTCACCTCATGCACTAGATTGTATGGATGCTGTGGCCATGAACAAAGTATGTGATTGATGGAAAGCAAAGCAGACTATATAGTATGTATGTGTTTCGCAGCCGGGTGTAGCCGGGTATTTTGTGTGTTCAACATTATGAGTTCCGGCTAGGCTATATGGGCCTAGTCATTTTTTGCTCAGCTGACTGTTTTGGTGCCCCCACGAAGGTTTTGTGAAAACTCTTCAGTGTGCAAAGAAGAATAAAGAAGGAAGGAGCCTTGTGAAAAGATCTTTTCAAGGATGGTGTACTTAATCCTTTTCAGTGTGTGCAAAAGAAGAATAATAAGCGGCCAAGTCAAGACTCCCACGGGTTAAGAAAGAAGATAATAAACAAGGAAACCTCGTCAAGGAACCTAACTAGCCAGGTGTAATTATGACCCAAGATTTTCCAGCCTGCCTGATGAGGATGCTTCCCAGTTTATGGAAAAGCTTGAGTTCACAGCAGCCCTGATCAAAGATAAAGCTGATCTTGATGTTCTCCTAAGGATATTGGTATTTTTCTTGCATGGAGAAGTAAAAGCATCGTTGCAAAACTATGTTTCTGCCTTCAGAAGCACTACCAACCCACCAAGAGACCTCAAGTTCGATTTAGCTCACTACGCAAGAGCTTGGGATCCTAAAAAAGTATGGCATGATCTTCTAAACTTTGTGGAAGGATCACTACCTTGCTGACTTTGGAAGGCCAAGAGCAAGAGAAAATGGGAAATGAAGTGCTGCCAATCATGTTAAAAACCAATGTCAACATTTGATGATCTCTTGGGGTACAACGGAATATGGTGAATGAGCACACATTCAACCCTCCCCATGTTATCTAGGCATGAAGCGTGTCTGCTTCTAGGATTCATTCACAACTTCCAGAGATTTGCATTGCAGCTCATGATGCACACATTCTCACCAATTATGCCGTCACTATCACTTGGAGTGAGAATTGCCAGGTGGCAGTAGAGAGTGTGACCACTACACAAGTGAATGTCCAACTAGCAACTCGTCAACCAGCGCCAGTGACCTCTCTAGCCCAAGAGTGTGATCCCTTGAGATCTAATCTCAACACTTTGCAAGCAGAATGGGCAATCAAGCAAAGATGTGGTTGAGCAAATCCCTCCATACCCCCGATGAACACCCCAGGAAGTTGCCTCCCTACAAGGACCCAGAGATCCCAATGTGGCAGCAGGCTTGCAAGGCCCTGGAACAAGTCCGACCAAATAACAAATCTAGCTAAGAGACCGCCCTAGCCCTAGCTTTGCTTGCCAGATTGAAGGCCCAACGCAGACTAGACAATCACATCGATGCCTGAAAGGGGCTGAGCCTCCATGGTCTCCTTGATCTTGAGGGACTGCTTGGGCTGCTCAGTTTGCTACGGCTAGCCCGGGCCTTCGCTCAGACTCGGCGCACTTAGAGATATTCCACATGCTAATGTGATCATGCTGACGCCAAGGCTTCTTAGCCACCTAGCCAACTAGTCGGCAGGTCTGCTGACCTGGCAGCCTGCTATACAACTGACCAGGACCCCCTGCTGGTCAACCAGGATGGTCTGTTTGCCGACTAGATCCTGCCTTCTGGAGACTATAAGACACCCAAGACTACACCTTTCATGTTCAGATCCAGGGGTAACAGCAGCCCTTTGTACCCCTCCAATGTGGCCTCTTATCTGCAAACTTGCCCTAAACCAGGGCTCATGTGTGGGCTTGTGTTTGGGCAGTGGCGCAATGAATGGCCGACACCATGGCTGACTGTACATTGACAGTTCTGAACTAAAGGGTGGATGTCTGCATGCTGTCCATGTGGCAGGCTGTGAGCTCCCCACAAGACAGCCTCTCTCATCCTCCATTCTGCCCCTATCCTCCTACAGGTGTCACTCCCCCATGCTTTCCTCATTTGGGGGCTTACAAACGGGGAGTTGACCCTAATTCTTTGACATCATATCCCTTCTGCTGACCTAGCCGACCTGTTTGGTTGGCTGACCTGGGCTGCGGCCTATACATACCCCAACCAGCTCTCCATTTGGCCCTTTTGCCTGGCTCATCTCCAGACCCCAGCCCTGGGCACATTCTTGACCGAGGGTCCTACTTTTCCATGCCCATCCAGCCCTCTCTTGAGGGCATGTATGTATCCCAACCAAACCCTTCATGCTGTGCATCTCTTGCTGCCATGCCCATGTGGCACTCACGAATTGCGGCCACATGGCATCTTCACTCTCCCTGTCATCTTGCAGATGCCCTGCCCCCTTGTCCTCCTTACATGAGGGCTCACACATGGGGCGGTGACCCAACTCCAACAGATGGGAGATGAATTATGAGAGAAAAAACAAATATGGCATCAAAACATTTATGTCACGATTGATAAGTTCCAATGTCACAGTTAAACAAATTCACGGATCAGGTCATAGAACAAGACTCTCTTGATTTGAGTGAAGGTTTTCTTCCTGCGTTGCGCAGACACAATTTCATCCAAAAAGATGCCTTTTAAGCCCGCCCTTCGGAAGCTCTAAGCTCAGATCAAGCTCGTCAATTTTCCAAAATCAGGAGTGATGTAACATTTCTTCAGACTGCCCCAAAGCTTTACTTACTCTTGAGGTGTGTAACAGTTTATCTTCATATGCTCATTTTGCATCTCGTACCAACAATTCAAACAAAGCAAATCAACTGTGGATAGGTACAAGACCTCAAGCACAAGTAATATAACAACCCTTGAGCTCCTTCAAAGCCTTTCCTTTTCATATTTTGCATCCATAAGCTTTCTATAAAGCTCACAGCCTGGTACAAGAAAAATCAGTGTTACTTCCCACAAATCTTCAAGATGAGATCCCTATTCATGGATCTGACTTCCCCATCTTTGGAGCCGTTCCCCATGCCAGAGACTTGGCTACCCAAAGTCCCTCATTTGGGAACGTTAGCACTTGGGTCTGCTGCCTTGTTTCTGATTTTAATTCTATAGAATTTTGCAATAGAGCATCTCAAGTTTGAAGCGTTTGCTTGTCTTTGAATCTGTGAGCTGTGAAGAAGTTTCAAATCCACTCATTCTCAACCTTCGGTGTTCTGAAAATGACTTCAATTCAGCCTCACTGATCTCTATTTGCAGATCCTTATTTGGGCTCATCCCAAACTGTAGCTAATTCTCCTAGGAGAATTGCATGCATGTTGACAATCAAAAATGATCTAGAAATCGATATTATCAATAACAAAAAAGCGTAAACCACAAACTGAAAAGATCCAAACAGAAAATTGTGGCATCCAGTACCGTGAGTGGGAGCTCGAGTATCACAAGAGAAATTTCAAGGTGTGCCAAGAAGTTGAGATAGATTACTGAGTAAAAATATAAGTTCCCTGCAGCTAAAATTACAAAAGCATACATACAACCACCTTCAGAACATAAGTATGCAGCAGCACAGGTGTGGGAGGGCACTTGAAGGTTTACTATAAATTTTGCTTATTTGACTATCTGCAGAGCCAATGGGTCACAAGACTCCATGCTTATAAACAGAAGGAGACCATGTCCCTCCAATGCCAGTCCAATGGCATGTGTCAGCTTATTGACTGTCCACCATCAGCCAGTTGGTGCTGATGAGAGCAACAAACCTGCTGGTTGACTAACTGCCGTGTGGCTACCACGTTCCAACCATTGCAGTCCTGCCATGTATCACTCGGGTGGTCTGGGTGACAATTGTCACAGAACGCTATCAATTGGTCATCCTGATAAACCTTCAATGATGTCCAAAATATGATTACAATGGCGTATCCAGAAACCTTGAGCATGACACTTTGTCATATACCTTTTAAGGTTAAATAATTCTTTCGTGGCAGCAAGTCTTCTTGTGAAGCGCTATCTTTGTCAACATTGCTATATTTGTTAAACAAGGTTGCTGCAATTTCGATCGTATCACCCTTTGCTTTCACTGAGTACAAATTTCTAGATGCCTGCCAAATATTAGTAAGGGATATCCATTCCTTCCTCCATGTCTCATACGGAAAGGAGCTATTCTCTGTCATGTTTTTTTGTAAGAGCTCAAGGTACAAGGCCGCACGAGGAAGGTAGTAATCTCCAACAAGCCCACTCCAGTATTTGTTTCCATAATCATGTATTTGGCTGGGCTCATCCACTGTGTTGTCAAACCACATTGTTACCTGAGTCCTTGCATTCCACTCATACCTTTGGAGCTGGTTTACGTCTACTGCAAGAGCCTTTGCACTTTCTAACCAGCTTCCAAGAAGAAAGCAGTCATTTGATCCGAGCAGGTCTTCCATGTCTGTAATGAGCTCCAAGAACAGTGTGCTGTTCTGCCTCAAATCTTCATAGCTTCTAGACTTATATGCTTCAATGATGTTGTAGTACAACTGATTTCCAAGCTTTGCAAGGACTTGCCTAGTAAGATCAGCCACATCATACCTGTATGTTGAAATGTGGCCCAGAGAATTTGACTGTCCAAGCAGAGAGTTTAAAGCCTGCCCAGCAGCTTTCATCGAGTACCAAAGATGCCCTGGCACACCATCAAGTACGTCATTAGAGGCATCGAAGTCTGGGAACTTAACAATCACATCTGTATTGTGGTCTGCAACACCATCTGTGCAGTTATAGATACTTTTGTGCAAGGCTTGCCAAGCTTTTTGTGCGCCTTCTGTAGGCATGCCATAGCGACGCGATGAATAGATTTTGACCCATTCCTGCACATTGAGTGTCTCTGTATGGAATGCCATTTCAGCCATCAAATCATAGACAACGGGATTCTGCTCTATACCCTCCATGCACATGCCCACTCCGACCATAGTGGAATTTGGGCTAGTTCTGGCTTGAATAGGACCAGATCCTAGAGTGTCTAAAGTACCGTACATTTCAATGTTGCCACCAAAATTATGAAGCATACACCAGATATAAGGAGTTCCATAAAAATGATTCGAGCTCTCCCAGATTGGCTTTACTTCAGCAAAAAGGTCAAGAACTACCATCCTTCCAGAGGGAACAGAATGTAACAAAGCTTGCATTTGAGGAGGCTGCCAAAATGAGCTATCTGATGAGAAGAGCCAGCCTTGCATCAACCAGATAGCTTCATTATCTCCAGCCTGCATGGCCCTATACACAGCTGCCCCTAAGGACGAAATATAGGACGTATCATTTGTTGGCGGTTCATTCTCGTTGAAGGTATCACAATTGTATATGTGACTCGTCCCTCCGTATTCTGTGATCTGCTGCTGCACAAATGCTTTCCCAATTTCAACAAAAAGTTCATCGTTAGGGTCAAGAAGATAGGTGCAGCACCAGCGTTTATCACCATTGACTGTATTCCACTCTCCTAACTGCGTGATATTTGCTGCTGGGAAAACGTTCCGCAGAGCAGATGGAACATTTCCAGAAAAAGCTGGGAGGACAGGCGTCATGCCCAGCTGAAGCATATAGGCTAGAATGCGCTTTTGCAAAGCCAGTTGTCCGTCTAACCACGCTTGTGGCAAAGGCCCTCCCCATCCATGAAGGTTTCCCATGCGTGCCCATGCAAGGAAGGCTGGTCCCCCAAAAAAATCATTTAGATCTGCTTTGCTCAAGTTGAACTGCGCAAATACCTTCTGCCAGATTGCTTCCTGCCCCGTGAATGCCAATGGCAAATTGATCCCTTGCAGTGCCATCCAATCTATTTCCTCTTGCCATCGTTCCCAATCCCACCATGCGCTTGAATAGCTTACGGTCACAACATTTTGATAATAGCTCCATGGTACTGATCTTTGTACCCGCACGCCAGCGCTATCCACGGGCGGCAAAGCTCCAGGTTTGGGCACGGAGTGCAACTGTGGTCCTCCCGTCTTCTTCCAAGATATATGTCCTCCGCACCAGTACTTCAAATACCAATGAAGCCCAGCACAGATTTCCACTCCTGTGGATCCTGATATGGTTATCTCAGGGCCGCCCGGATTCCCGTCTACGGGGGCATTTTTGATAGAAAAGCAAGCTGCGCCGCCACACTCTTCCTCGGAGATGATGCGAAGATCAAAACTGGAGGGGTGATTGGGAAGGAGCCTACGAAGGACACCATGGGCAGCTGCGATCTGAAGGCGGGAAGAAGGAAGATGGAGACGGAGAGATCGGAGTGAGTTGTGGAGGGCAAGCAGGGAAGGGGGTGAGGAGGAAGAGCAAAAGGAGAGAGGCAAGAAGGCAAGCAAAAGCCAGAGGCAAAAAGTAGAGAAGGGAGGATCCGCCATAGCCGAGCTTCACAAGTTCCTAGAGCCTTCCTTGTTTTGTTAGTCGGTTGCGTGAGACAACATATCTCATTTCTTTTCTTCCTAGAGGTGAGCTCCTCGTGGGATATAATAGGATAATAGTGTGTCGGCTTCTAGTTGTTGTGTTCATAAGGGTGTGTATTGTTCATCATAAGACTAATGCCTGCACCACCATTACACACTTGCTTCCCTTCTTGTGTTTTAGAGCGCAGTAGGTAAAACAGCAACAAAATGAATCAAGACGGAGTTTACAGATATCAGCGGCATTTGAGCACCTGGCCACATGCATTAGTGGGGTTTTGGGCAAGGAGGCTTGCAGGCACACTGGTTGATGCAAGATACGTGCCAGAAGTCCCATCCAAGGCTATGGAGGTTTGGGAGGTTGAACAGCGAGGGGTTTTGGCCCCCTCTAAACCTCTATTCTTCAGCTGAAGGTGTGAGGCTTGACTCTGATTGAGCAAGCATGGAATTCAAGGTGTGAGAGTGCACCCTCATTCACCTCCATTCACCTCCATTCACCTCCATTTACCTCCGTTCTGCTGATTTTGGCTAGCGCCTGTGTTTCACATGTGGCTAGATCTTCACCTCATTTGCTACCATTTTACCTCCAAGCATCCATGCATGTGGCCGCGCTCTTACCTATTATGCTTAGCCACTACAGTCGAATTAGATTTCACGAGCCCAACCATGCATAGATGTGGATACTGTAAGCACGATATGTGACAGCAAGATAGGTGAAAGATTGTGTGTTGCGTACCTCTCCAAATATATATATTCTGCCGAACAATGAGCTCGTATCAAACTTGTGAACCCTACCAAAGATTAACAGGATCATATGATTTGGTGTGCCATGCTAAAGACATATAAATGGGAGTGCGTGCAGAAGAACACGAAAGTGCGAAAAAGGTGGGGTGAGGGGAGGGGGGGAAAAACCATACATAACATATGGCGAAGAGTCAACACAACCCTCTGATAATCGTAGAGAAACGTGCCTTTTCCCCATTTAGTAAAATATTGTCTCCAATGTTGGAGACGTAGTACATAAGAGCGCATCAAATTTTTGATGTGTTGTGGAAAAAGATATATCATACTTACGTGCTACATGACTTTGGTCGGCCGGTTCGCTCCGCTTATTTGTTATGGGATTCACATTACCTGCCAAGAATATATAATTAAAACGTTAGCTAGTTAACGACATGAAAATAATTGCATGCAAAGGAAGGCATTCACTACTTCTAAGGTGACCAAGTAAGAACAACAACTATGGGCTAGACAACTCGAGATCAGCAAATGTTTCACATACTCTAAAAGTAAAAGGAGAGAGATTTAGTGTGTTATTCGTCGGGATGCATTCCATAGGGTCTATTTGTCTATCATTATTACCTAACTTGCCAAGCCAAATGTCTAGGTGTGTGCTGAACAGAATACGAGTTGGATGGTAGATGCTACACATGATAATTACACTGACCTCATGTTCATTTCATCAGCCAACCTCAAAAAGGGCTCCTCTCCTATTGTGCATGGGTGGATCTGTTTGATAAATTTGCTTATCCATGCCGGTTTATAGCTCACGTTACAATCTTCAAAACTTAAATGATAAACATAGGAAAGTGGGGAGCTTGTAAGTTGTTGTGAAGGTTAACACATGCTTCATAAAGGAGGTTCCATGAACGGAGTATGTTTTATGCAAGGATTTTGTAACATCCAAGCACGGAAGGAATGTAAGAATGTGATATCCAAGCATGCAAGGAATGTAAGAACACTATATTTATTTGATGTAAGGCATGCAACACAATGCATCGTGGATGCATTCATAGACAAATAGCCACAGGATAAGCTCCATCAACACACGGTCTCTCAAGACATCTTGTAGAGAAACAGCGAGCGTCACTATTGCATTTTCTTCATGTACCATACGTGCATAACTGGTTTTGCACAATAGCTTTCTGCATAGTAGAGTGCGCAGTGTAGATATAATGTGCTAAACAAGGAGCTTGGTAAGGTTATTGTCATTTGCAATCCTCATAGCCTCTATTTTCGACTTTGTGGATGCTGAACATCACAAGGAATCGCAATCAAAATACGGGCTCGGTGGTTGAACTCGGACATCTATGTTACAAGCCCTTCCCACGATCCCACTCTTCTTGCCTCTCTGTGTCGTCCACATTGATGAAGTTGTGGCCGGAGATGGGCATTGGTACTGTCATAAGACAACAGAAAACCGTCCCTAGTGAGGTATGGTCTACAAGCGAACAAGCCTTTCAGTCTAAAAAAACTCTAGCGATACGCTTTTCGGTAGATGCACCTTTGCGCTCATGGCAAGAATGCTATATTGCCAAAAAAAACGTTGCTGCATACTGGCAGGCTGATTTGGCAAGGAGGCAAACTAGCCGTGATAATCAGGTCTCTATCTCATCCACCTCTCAAAAATCTGTTGAGCAACAGCAACGTTATTGATAGAAGTGATGCCATATGCTTTTCGGTAGATGCACCTTTGTGCTCATGGCAAGATTGCCATTTTGCCAAAACACATGCTACTACATACTTGTGGGCTGATTTGGCAAGGAGGCAGCCCAGCCGTGTTTTTAAAAAAAAAGCAATAGTGCACTTTAATCTTGAATCGCAGGTGCCATAGAGGCTGCTCCACCCTCAAGAGATGGCTGGCTAGGTCGATGGAAAAAGAACGAGTAGCGTAAAAGAAGCAAGAAGCACAGCACGCAGCAGTGTACTTAGACAAAGAAAGCATACCACTTAGGCTCAAGGTTAGTGCTAAGGAAGAAAGCGTGTTCCATACTTGAAGGCTCGTTGTTTTTAGACGTTCCATAATTTTAGAGAAGGGACGATCTAACGGTTTATAACTAAACATGTCGTTGCATAGGATTTGAGAAGTGCAAAGAACCATTCAGTGCTGGCCAAGTAAAGAATTCAGCCTCCACCCATGTTCACCCATCCGACCATTGCTCCCTGCACACACAAGTGATTGGCAGATGTTTCAAGGGTGCCATCTTTGTGATGGCTACCCAGAGAAGGGCTTTCCAAGGACAGGACGTGGAGTCCACGTAGGAATGGAAGTTTTGGTCACGTGCAGGGTGTGTGTGTGTGTGTGTTGCTTGCCTGTCATCATTAAAAAACTCACCTCCTATTGGTTCAATCGCTTGCCTCCAACAATGGGTGCCTCTTTGTGTGTAAACAATCTAAAGGTCTCAGGTCGGTGGAGTCACCTGATCAAGCCACTTTCATCGAAGGAACGTGGCCCGCCTATTAGGAGCCAAGGCAATGGTGCTATGTGATGACATGGTGATGTATTTGGATAGTTCTCAAAGGCAATGCGATGGTGATATGGTAGCATTAGAGCGATAGTTATAGGCATGGGAGAATGAACTGGGGTGTTGTAAGTGTTCCGAAATCCATCTCACAATTGCCAGTCGCACGTTGAATCTAAGTGCACTCAGGAAAGTGCTCCCCCAACCCATTCCTCCATACTTCTTCTTTCTACTACTTGTTTCTTGTGGAGATTTGGCAAGAAGTGGGGCCATGCTTGCTAAGGGACTATGGGGAGATGGTTGGTTGTTGGCCCTACAAGGGTCCTAAGGGATGACTTGGTTAGTGAGTTGCTAATCAGGGCCATACTTTTAAAGTTAGTTCATTTGGTCAATTTGACCTTGCAAATTATGGTTGGTATGAGGCTTAAATGTGGGTTAGTAGAAGTTTAAGGGCTTCTAGTGTGTTTAGGGTATAGGTTTTTGTTTGCTTGTGAAGGTCCTAAATAAAGCTTTTGTCTTTTGTTAGGTATCTCTCTCTAAAGATGGAGGCTCTTTTTGTCTCTTGTATGACACCACATTTATATTACTTTTGCTAGAATAGGCACTAGTCCCCACTTTTATTTAATGGCCCATCCACCACACACACACACACACACACACACACACACACCTTTTCACCTCTTTTCTCACTCATGTACCTTTCTTGATATTCCTTCACCTTCACTTGCTTTTTCTCTTTTCCTTTCCTTTCAATTTACACCTATCGTTTCCTTTCACAAGTTATTGAAATATTTATCGAGCTACTTACACTTGGACTTATAATGACACTCCAAAAGGCAGGGCCATAGTGGGATCCCCACCTTGTTTACCTTCCATGTTTTGGCCTGCCCCAACGGGTAGTGTAGCTGTTGGGGTCGAAAGAGAACTCATGCTATTGGAACACGTGTCAATCTTCAATGCTTGACCTTTGATTGGTCCAGGTGACCTCTACCATGCATTTCATCGCTTCGCTTCATGGCTTTATCCATGCATTCTTCTGATTTTGTGATTATTTCGAGTGGTTGATTGTTGTAAGTTGGCTATGGTGGATTAGGTGGCAAATGCCATGCATCTTGTAGTGGCCTTTGCTATTTCTCTGCATTGATTTGGCCTTTCGCTATGCATTCTTAGAATGCTCGCCCTAGTGGACTGCTTGGCATTGATTCAGGAAGTTCATTAATGAATGCTTTGATTTCCAATGTGTCCGTCTCTACTAATTTGGATGCGTTGATCTCGTACATATTACACCAGCACTGGGTTTAGTTGTTTCAGGTCTCTATAAGGAGGTAATCGACATGGTAGTGCTCATGAAAGTTGCAATCTTTGCAATTTCTTCTCTTGTGTTTGCAATTCCTTCAACAACGATGGCTGCATGATGGGAGTTCTCTCATGAGTTTATTGCACGAGAAGCTTCTCACGAGTCTATGGACACGGGTAGCAATAGCTTTGGTCAAGGTCTGTTACTTCAGTTTCAAGCTTCCTGATTACCCTTTCGCTTTCGACTTCTTTGTTTCACCTTTGAAGCTGATGACTATGTCTTTTGGTTTCTTTTTCAACAAAGCTTGTGAAAAGGTGTGGAAAGGTTGTGGAACTGCTTCCTGACTAAATAAACTGTCAAAATGGTAGGTTTTACTCGTGGTCCCTATTTGCCATGTCTAATAATGATGAGTTAGTTGTGATGTATTTGTCAATAGATTTTGGTATCACCTCATTGGACATTGCATCGTAGATTGGAGCATTTTCAAGCCATAGTCATGTTGAGCCCCTCTAATTTCTTTTTTGCGGGAGACAAGTAACTCATATTAAGATTTATAAAGTAATTACAAAAGGTAAAATATCAGCCCATCAAAGGGGCACTGTGCAGTAAAGCTAGAGTAGCTTTCCTACTATTCTAAGTGACTCATTCTTTTTACCAAAAAACAGCAAAGTGTTCTTGGCATCCTCCAAAATTGTCGCAGTGAGTCCATTGCCATAGTGAGGTCTTGCGAACGCCACATCATTCCTGAGTTTCCATAGGTTGGTGATAACTATCCCCCTCAATATCTACCAGACTTCATATGCTACCTCATTGAGACTGCCCCGATCGCCTAAGAGCACTACCTGGCACCGGATCCTGATGTGGACCTGTGCAGACCTGAGCCTTGCCGCCACGTTTGTCCAGATTCTCCTAGAGAAGGCGCATTCCCATAACAAGTGCATGTGAGTTTCCCTGCATTGATTACAAAAGGGGCAATTCGGGGGTCACCCTAGCGTTCCATTTGGCTAACCTGGCATGCACAGGAAGCTTCCCCAAGAGAACCCTCCAGAGCATAAATTTGATCCTGAAAGATGGGGTAGATCTCCAGATCCTCCTGAACCTCATGGCCCAAGTGCCAAGTCTATCCCGAGGTGTGTGGAATTTCCACTGAGATTGAGCTGCCCATCAGCGCAGGGTAAACCGACCTTCCCCCATCATCCATTACTCTAGTTCTTCTGAAGGGTTTGCCATTTCTCCAGCGCATCCCTCCAAACCCTGTGTCATTCCTAAAGATTTGGGAAGTAGGCCATTCCGGTTTGATTCTTTGTATAACATCTTCCAGGAACCTCCTCTCACTGTTGCTGAGTCCAAAGCAATGTGCAATAACATCGGCCGCGATCCATTTCCTTCCCCCTGGATCCCAGACTTGGATGAAAGTCCTAAGGCCCTTACGATAGAGCCACTTTGCCATTCAAGGGTGCTAAGTGACTGGGGCAGGTCCGACATAGGTCCAATCTGTCAGCCACAAGGACCTGCCAAGCGAAGCATCTGCAGCAAATAGCTTCATTCCCTTCCAGTAGCATCCCTGTGACTTGTTTTTCCAGATCTTTACCAGCCTTGCCAGCAGATTCGACTGCGGTATCCTAATGGGGCTATCCGCCGCGAGGATGACATCCTTGCTGATTCCCCTAGGCGCATTCTGGCATATCAGGTGTCTTGCAATTTTTGCCCATGGCTGCTCAGATGGCAGCTGGAATAGCCACTTGGCACAAAGCCCGTCATTTTTGCTCTTCATCGCACCCAGCCCAAGACCACCATTGGCTTTGGCTTCAGTCAGGATTTCCCACTTAATAGCATGCCATCTCTTCTCCCAAATAAAGTCCATAATCATCTTGTCAACCTTCCTGAGGTTAGTCTTAGCGAAGGGCAGAATTGATAGAATGTGCACCGGCAGTGATTCCATCACGTGCTTGGCTATTGTGATCCTGCCAGCCAGCGCAATTGTTTTGCCACGCCATTTGACAATCTTTTCTTGTATCTTCTGCAGTGCCCATTCGAATTTGCTTTTGAGGGAAACTCCAACTCCAAGAGGGCAGCCTAAGTACCTGATTATTTGTCCCATGGGAACCCAAGTAAACTCGAAGTTTGCTGCCCATTCAGGGGGGCCATCCCACCCTACCCAGAGAGCTGTCGTTTTCCCCTGATTAGTCAGACTAGGCAGCAAACTCCCCAAAGACCACCAAGAACCGGGAGATGTTCACCTCATTCCCTGCTAGAAAGCTTGTATTGTCGTCAGCAAAAAATTGGGAGCAGAATTGGGAGTTATCAGGCATCCTCAAGCCTTTGATTGAGCCACTGTTCAGATGCTTGTCAATCTGATTCAGGAGGGGTTCAGTAGCAAACAGTAGGGGTGCCAGAGGGCATCCCTGCCTTATAGATCTCTTGAGCGAAAATTTCTGGAAGTGGTATCCACTAATGGATATCCTTGCCCAAGCGTTTGAGAAAAGCATGTCTATCATCTTGCAGAATCCTCTGCCAAAGCCAAGAGCTTGCATAGTGTGAGATATAAAGTCCCAACTAATTTTGTCATAGGCTTTCTCTAGATCCAAGTTCAGCATCACCACTCTCTCATTTTGGCTAAGAGCAAAGTCCACGGCCATCAGGGCATTGAGGATTGCCTCATGTATGTTCCTTCCTGTGACAAACCCAAACTGTTTAGAGTGTATCAGCTTGGCCAAAATGAACTTTATTCTATTCGCCATTACTTTAGCCATGATCTTGTAAATCGTATTCAGGAGAGAAAGCGGTTTCCATTGGCTGAGCTTTGTCCTGTTGCATCCCTTAGGTATAAGCTTGATGACCCCGGAGTTGACATTGCTCGGGAGTTTTCCTGTGTTGCAGCACCACTTGATTAAGTTCATCACCTGCACCTTGCATGCGTTCCAATACTCTTGTAGAACTTCCACAGGCATACCATCCAGACCCGGGGCTTTGTCCCTGGGCATCTGCATGACCGTGTACCTTACCTCTTCTTCAGAGAGTGGCCTCTAAAGCATAGTTGCTTCGTGGTCCATCACCTTCCTAGGCATGTCTGCAAGGAAGTTAGCCATCCTTTGTACATAGTTGGGCAGAGTCTCAGGCTCGCTGCCAGCCACTTTTGCAAGGTAGCCAGTAAATGCCCTTGCTATATTCTCATCTCCAGAGATGAGATTTCCATTTTCATCTTCAATTACGGAAATGCACTCTTTCTATCTTTTTTCTTTAACTGCTTTAAAGAAGAAGGCAGACGGTTTGTCCCCTTCATCTAGCCACCGCATCCTGCTTTGGATCTTTGCTCCAAAGAGGGAGGTGTTGAATTTAAAAGGGATCGGGGCCGCTACACTTGTGCTCTGTGTTTAGCAGGTCCACGTATACCATAATCGGGAGATGGTCAGAGATGAACGTTTTTGTTAGAACCTTACCTTGGATAGTAGGTTTGATCCACCATCCGCCCAAGGACAAATAGATCCTGTCAAGTCCAGCCGATCTCCAGGCCCTTCCTGCTTGCTTGTTGTGCCAAGTGAACGTCCTCACACAGTTGAGGTTGTCAAAGTTTGTCCAGTCTACTAGGCCACTTCTAGTAGCGAGTGCCAAGCTTGTCTCTCTGGCACGGAGATGTCATTCGCTTGGTGAGATCTGTCAAGCACACTTGTGGTGCTATTCCAATCCCCCATTAGGATAACCTGTTTATCAGCAACAGCCTCCCTCAGACGCTCCCACAACAAGGTCCGCAATGGAGAAGTGTTGGGTGCGTATACTGAGCCAACAAAGAAATCTACATTCTGGTAGCGTATCTCCACCATCAAGAACTCGCCTTCTGGGTCTTTGAACTCCGCATGCATGCTAAGTTCTTCGCTAACCAGTAATGTGGTGCCTCCTTTTCCCACTGCTAAGCAATTGCTTAGATAGTGGTACCCGGGGACTTGTAGTCTGTCCACCCTCCTAGGACCTACCTTCAGTTCTTGAATCGCCATTGCAACTGGCTTGTGTTTACGAACCAGACCCCTTAGAGCTTGCTGCTTCCATTCAGCAGCACGCCCCCCTGATATTACAGGAGAGGAAGGCCAGTTGAGGCCTCTAACCAGCTTGTTCAACCATTATCAGAATCGGACTGCTCCATCTCGACTGCCAAAGGAGCGTAGATGTTAACAAAGGAAGAGTTCTTCCTAGCTCGGCTCTTAACATTCCTGAGCGACTCGGTCTTCTTTGGTGAAGTTTCAGAGCTGGGCTGTCCTTGTGTTTCTCTATTCTCGGGCTTTCTTCTTTCCTTGCCTTTAGCTGGGCTCTCCTGTTTGGATGCTGGAGACCTCTCTGAGTTTTTCTGCGGTAGGTCCTTGCTGTGGCAGTCCCCTCTCCCTGTGCTTTGTTTGCGTGGCCATTCTCCACCCACGGGAGAACTTGGATGTTGGGGCTAGCTTCGTTCTGAGTGGCCACTCCTTGCTCCTTCTGGCCTGCATGTTCAGGGGGTAGTTCCTCCCTGTCTGCGAATTCCATCGGTGAAGATTCGCGAGCTGCATTCTTGGTTCCGCCATCTTTCTCTGGGCATTCACGCACAAAGTGACCACTGCGCTTGCAAAAGTAACATGCATCTGGAAATATACCAAACCAGACTTCCACGAAGAAGTTCCGTCCGTTGGGGAGATCGAGTTCCAGGGCTTCTGGGTCTTCTATCCCACAGAAGGCATACCTTGGGCGAAGCTCTTTTTGGTTGGGTGGGTGGGAGGTAGAGGACTGTACCAAGACTAGAGGCCACGGTGAGAAGCTCAGGAGCCAAGATCTCGTTGAAGCCAGGGAAGTGTACACAGACGGGGCACTCATGCTGAAGAACCTCTTCTGGCGTAAAGGTGGCGCTCCACGGGATAGAATAGACAAGATTGCCTCTGTATCCCACAGAACTGGAAATGAGCCATTCCCGTTCAGTTGCATTCTGCACAGTAGCTTGGAAGAATCCGCGTCCGACGAACCGGTAATCAGAGCGAAACATTGCCTTGATACGCATCGGCGAACCATCCTCCTCCGTTTTGGGACCCGGCCAAGGAACAGCATGAAGACACCACAATCCACCAACCTTGAGTATTCCCGACACAAGCTCTCTGGTCGAATGTAAACTCGCAACTTGACCACTTTTCGAGGCGTTCCGTCAGGTGCTTGGAAGGACTCCTTCTTTTTGATGTTGATGCGCTGCAGATCATGTTCCAGGCATGCGAGCTCGACAGCTGCATGTCCTTTTGAGCCTGCCTTAACGACAAATGAGCCAGGCATCCCTCCGTCTTCTTCGGCCTCATCTACCCTCTATAACTTTCTGGCTCTAGAATCTACCGGTTGGACTCTTCTGGCCTCGCCATTTTGTTTCCTCTCAGCAACATCGCGGAGATAACTGAAGCTAAGTGGAGCTCACCGGAGTTCCATCGCGGAGCTCACGAAGCTTCAGAACCACCTACGTACCATTTGACCCCCTCTATTTTTGGAATTGAGTCACACGGAAGGGTCATTTTTCAACATATGCTTTATGGATTGAAATCTATGCACATAGTATTGGGCGGTTGTTACTAGGTTTGCACAGATGAGGTTACGAGTGTTTGCAAGTCCCCTCCACTTCTTTTCCTCGCTCAAGGTCTCACCACCAGTAGGTCCCATAGTTTCTCTACTATAGAGACCGTGATGGTGGTCAATTTGTTGCAACATTGCGAAGCCTTTCTTTTTAGCTTGTTCTTGTAACCTAATGACGTTCTAAGGTAAGTGAAGTCTCTCTATCCAATATGTGATTGTAGTAGCCTCTCCACGTTCTAGTCTTGTAATGCATCCTCCTTCACTTGCAATGTGCATCCATGAAGTTGCCATGTCGAGGAGAATACTTGTTGAACTAAAATTTTCATTTTTAGAAGACTACATTCTGAATGGATATTGCAGCGATGTTGATTGTTGGCCAGCTTATTTATAGCGATGTTGATTGTGTTGCACTTGATGGCCTCTTTTCTTTTGTACTTGTGCCTCTCATTTGATAATTTGCTTCATGATGGATTGAAGGGAATATCTTTGGTGTAGATGATTTTGGTTGTACAAAATAGCGAGGTGTCTTGTAGTCACTCCTGGCAAGTCTTCCATCCTAAGTGTCTAGAGTTCTTTCTTCAAGTGCTCTTCATGCCAACAAGTGTAATGACACTTTTCAATCTTCAAGAACAAAGGCATTATGATCGTATGGCTGAATGTCTCCTCTAGTAGAAGTGTGTGGACAACTTTATTTTGTTTCTCACCAACATGCAAAAACCTTGTGCATGTTTCTTCACTATACCATAGTACGTCAAATGCACAATTGAATGCTTTTGCAAAGAATGATCAAGTCAGTTGTACTAGCATCACTATCCACCTTAACTACGACGAATGCAATCGTACCCATGATTGTTGAAATGGTGCCCTAGTTAGAGTTTACCTGGCTTACTAGGAATACCATGGTTCATGGAGGCTCCATGATGTTGGCATTGAGGTCAGGTGAGGTTCTAAGAAGGTTTAAGTTGCTGCTTTTGGATTGATGGCACAAAACACGCCATATGTGCATCGGGTACAAGGGGTCCCAAGCCTTGCCCCCTAGCCATGCCAAGGACCTTTCTCTCCTCTAAAAAAATCATCGAAGGGATGAGAGAGAGAGGTTCAAATGGGCCAATATATCCAAGCCCCCCAAGGGGGCACATATGTATATGGGATTACTCCCAAGCCTTTTAGCCATGTATCAGCTGCACGCGGGCCTTCTCCAACAAACCACAAACCAAATGAGGGGTGAAGGCCACCACCTCCAACATGGATATGGGGCACTTGCTTGTAAAGAACGACTCCCTGTTGGGTTCCAATATTTTGGAGGTTCATAAATTTTTATAGGCTTTATGTTACTACAGTGGTAGTGTAGGCTACGGACGGTGAAAAAGATGATGCCTTTGAAGCTGCAATACCACATTCATATTGTCTAAGTTTCTTATTCCAATTGCAATGTTCTTTTTCATGTTTGCCACATTAATGTAGAAGCAATTAATAGATGATTCCTTCAAAGCTTGCGTACCACATTCATGTTATCTGACTTTCTTATTCCAATTACAAAGCTCAAAACCACAAGCACAACAGGAGCGCCCATAGCCCACTCAATAGGGCATGCCAAAGCCATAGGATCAATAGCAGGCCTCGGAGAACCAACCACAACACATGATCAAACTCAAGCAATGTTTGAGTGTCAAAGGCGTCATGTAAAAATAGATTAAAAAACAATGATGGACAGAGCAATCTTGTCCCAAACCAACTTGAAACAAGATTCCACACAAAAACAGCCCACTAAAAGTGCTTGTCATGCTATAGAACAAAGTTCCGCTCTATGACAAATGGAAACACAAAAACTGTGAGACATCACTACAACCATACTTAAAATCTCTATGCTATGAATCCCTTTTGCTATGTAAGTAATGCAATTATCAAAGCTAATAAGTCTTTACAAGTCATGGATGCAGAACTACTTCAAAATTCTTCGATGGCCAATGGCTCTTGTGTGCATGTGATATATCTACACCAATACGTTGAGATCTTAATGTTGGATAAGAAACACCTTGCGGAGCATTGTGTTTAGATCATGACAACCAAATCTGATGTGAAAGCAAGCTCAGAGACTGAATTCATACTCAACGGACCTTGCAAGTAGGCCTCTTGTGCTGTAGAATATGCAAAGACTTGCATGAATTCTTATTAATCACCGAATGCTTCGAGGTTTATCACATGAGTGCACAGTACCACAGTTGCATTGACACAACAAGACTCTTTTTTTAAAAGCTTCTATTAGTGCTTGAAAAATACCCTACAACTCAGCTGCCAAAACGAATGTTAACATCCACAGGGTACAGTCATCACACAATGCAAGGTAATTAGTGACTAGAGGTGATTAGGCTTCATGCTTTACTTCAATGATTGGAGCCATGGAAGGAGTACAGTGCAAGCTTCACCGGGTTTGAGCCACAAATAACTCAAGTGGTTACAGGCCGCAGGGGGTTTGAGCCACAAATAACCCAAGCAGTTACAAGCCTCACAGGGTTCGAGCCACAAATTGCCACAAATAACTCAAGATCGTCCTCACCACTCCAAGTTTTGAGCCTCATATACAGGTTTTGAGCCTCAAATGGCTTAGGACTCGGAGGCGCGAGGCTAATATAAGCGCTATTTGATGCTCTTATATGGTTAACACAAGTGCTATTTCCGACACACAAGAGTGGAACAGTAGAGGAGAGATAGAAAAGATAGCAAAGATGCCTTGGCACCCTACGGGCTCAAGAGCCTTATAAATGTAAAGAAAGAGAGAGTGCTAAAAGGAAAATGGTTCGTACCTCACTTCAAAATGTGACTTGTATAAAAGACAAAATGGTTGACTTTGTCTTCATTGTTGTATGCACAAGTTTGGAATACAAGCTCCCTCTTCTCTTCAAGAGTTTATTTGGGTGTTCTCTTGTTTCCCCTGTAGTGCCTTTGTGTTTGCCACTCCATCGCCCTTCACTCTCTTCTCCCCTTCTTCTTCTCCCCTCTCTTCTCCCCTCTCCCCCTTCCCTCTTTCTCTCGTGGAAACACATTGCAATAATCTGGGAGCCGCTTGAATGACACATGCACATGGCTCGTGCCTTGCATTGCTCTCACAAGGAATAGCTTGGAGTGGAGGCTCCATCGGCGTTCCTTCAAGATCCCCACGACACGTGAGTCACCATCGAGACCACACATTTTTGGCGCCGTTGTCGAGGAGTTCAAGGTATGTTTTTGCATTGCATTTTCTTTATTTCATAATCTACCCATTGCACATGACATGAAGCTTAACTTGGAGCTTTGTTAGTGGAGTTTTACGAGAGGAATGAGGAAGGAAGTTTGAGTTTGGATGGAAAAGAGAAGGAAAACTGACATTTTCTGTTGGAAAGCCTTTTCGAGTTTAGGAAGCTTGTTTTTTAGGTTTCTCAGTGTTTTGAAATGATAGGAAGATAGTTTCTGAGATTACTAAGGTGTGTATGATGTTGAAACTCACAAAAAACAACCAAGAATGAGTAATCAAGCTGAAAATTGAAGTTGTTTTGAGTGTTGACAGTCACCCTTCAAGAAATCTCCCATTTTTCCTTCAAATGTTGTTTTTCTCTCTTGTTTTTTGCATTGAGTTGGTAGAATAGGTAGTTTAGCATTCCCCCACCACAAAAAACCTTGAACAGAAACTCCAAAACCATCAAGAACCATAAAAAATTAGTCGGCGACACTGCACATTCCTATCCCCATGGATCGTCGCCATAGCTTTATCCCCACGGCCATCACTATAGCACTATCCCATCGGTCAAAATTTTGTTGACCCATGGCCTTAGCCCTTATCCCTGACCTAACTTTTGACCATTGTCTAACCTGCCACCCTAATTAATGCGTGTTAGAATCAAGTATCCCACCGGACTGACAGTCATTGACTTGTGGCCTTAGCGTTATCCCCACGACCATCGCCATATTCGTAACCCGTTGATCAGCGCCTTAAGCTTACCCCGCGAATGTTGTCAGACTGCGAGCCCCACGCCTGTCATCATACCATTAGTCCATCGACCCTATCATCCCTCCGGCCATAGTCTTAGATCCAACCCATGACTGTGGGGTACCACCTGTGTCCCATCTCGCCGACACGTGGCACTACCCATCCCTACGACCATAGCCTTAGCACTATCCCTACAACCATCGCCATAGTGCTATCCTTACGATCGTCATTGCCATAGTCCTATCCCTATGCCCATCGCCATAGTCCTATCCCTACGCTTGTCGAGATATCTCTGGGGTAGTCCAAAAAATACACAATTAAAGTTTCAGCCAGAGTATGCCCTTTAGAGGTCTTATACATGCACTTGCGATCTGGAAGAATTTTGTCCAAGGAGCCTGCATTTGAGGACAGTGCTTCAAGCTACACTCAGCCCACCTTTCGCCTCACTTGGGGATGGGTCTGAACTGAAAGCTGATTCCTAGCTCCCACTCCATAATAGGACCTCGACAGGAGGATACATCTAGCTCCAACGAGACGAAGAGCTTGAAAGAGGAGATGCAAGACCCCGTGGGTCCTAGGGCTTCCAAAGCCCCCGTCACTAGGGCTCCTCCCAACTCTCTTGCTCCTTCTCTAGCATCCAAGTTAAGAGGTACAATCACCAACATGTTTGGACGTTTAGGCGGAACAAATTTGACAGACATGGAGAACCCCTTCGCCAGCATGTCTATGGGAAGGGAAGGTCAGCAACAACATGCTCCCGAACTGTAGACAGGGACTAAAACCACCTTCGTGGACCCAAGGCCCACAGATTTCGCAAGGCACCCTCAATGGGAACGCATGGAGGATGAAGACCCATGGATGAGGGACTTCATGGGACAAGACGCTAGCCGGGGAGATGCAAGAGGCTCCCAAGGAGGGGCATCTTATGAACTCGCAACCTTCTAGGTACCTTCGACCTTCATCGGCTATGTGGCACCACAAGTTCCACCCTATCACCAAATGCAAGGAACCTCCATGCCAATGCCCCGTGACCCAGCCCCTCCAAGAGTCTGACTATTCCCACCCGCATCTATTGCTCCAATGAATGGGGACCTTGGCGCATCTGCCCCAATGTAGGTACCAACAACTCAATGGATTCCACCACCAGGGACAGCAGGCTTAAGGCCACCCCTACGTCCCGTTAGGCCCACAATGGTGTCGCCTCCACTAGCTACCCAAATGGTGCTATCAGATGAGGCGATGCACATCTTTGTGAATGCGCTAGGAAGGGGGGCCACACCACCCCTGCTTGCACCACTGTTTTCAGTAGGGATCACAAATCCCTCAAGGAGTCGACCCGTAGACATTTCCAAGTTGATGACCAAATTCCTTGGGGAAGGAGACCCGGTCTCCCACGTGGAGCGATTTGAGCAGATATGTGAAGCCTTTGGAGCACCCGGAGATCTAGAAATGGCTAATGCGTTTGGTCTTAGTCTGGATGGCAAGGCAGGCCAATGGTATAGGGATCACCCTGAAAGAAAAAGTCAACTAGAGACACTAATAAAAACCTTCATGATAGGGTTCTCGCCCCAAGTGGACATAAATGGAGCCTGATTAATCAGTTATATGAGTTGAAGCAGAATGACAAGGAATCCCTTCGGGATTACATAGCTAGAATCAAGCACCTCAATTCCCATTGTGAACCATACGAGCGGATGAGCAACGAATGATTGTTGCCCCGCTTCCTCATCGGATTGGCATACCCGAAGCTACATGACCACCTGATGGTTATGAATCCTACCTCCTTCAAACTATGCAACAAGGTAGCTATCTGTATAAGTGATAATATGATGGACAAGGTTACCTCCTCGGATAAAGCCTTGACCCCATCAGAAGTATCACCATCGGTTAGGTCTTCTAGTGTGGAGCCAACCAAGAAAGAGAACGACGAGCCCAAGGGCTTGGATATGAGTGAGCTGGTGGCCTCGAATTTCCTGAATCAGTTGCCCATTGGTTGGGCTAATAGTGGAGGACAGGGACCTTCAAGGAGGCGCCAAGCAACCCCCACTTGTTTCCACAAACTAGTGCAGGATATGTAATGGCAACCATCCCTCCAATGAGTGTCCCCGCCTTAGGGCAAGGCCAACGCTGGGGGAACCATGATACCTCCCAATGCCCATTTCTGAGGTCCCTGCCCCAACCTATGTATCAAGCAAGACCCCCATTAGCCTTGACGACTGTGCCTAACCCTATAAACGCACAAGGTTCCCCTTTGGCTAGTCCCTAGCTAGTCCAGGCTAGTACATAGCACAATAGGCTCTGCTATTGCCGCCCATACTGGGTCCCCAACCTCCCCCACCCCATATAACTCCCATACTTGGTAGAGGAAGTGCCCACCAATGATTGAGAGGAGACAGATCCGGACCATGGACCCCTCGACTACTACTACCCTTATGAGGAAGGAAGTGGTACCCTAAGTCACTACCTCCTGCAAGAGGATCAGCAAGTCCCAGTGTTTCAAACCGCCCCCTTGACCGCAAGGGCCAGAGACATAAACTCGATTGTTTCAAGGCCCCCGATCCAATGCTATACCTGCTAGGGCCCGCACAGGGCAAGTGAGTGCCCCTACAAGGGTACTTTGAACCCTCCGATGTCATGCTTCAAGTGTCAAGGGCCGTGTTTGTTAAAAGACTTCCCCTACATGGACCTTAACCCAACTGCTCCCCCCATGACAAGCCCTATACCCTTATGTGTGGGGTGCGGAATCGAGCATTTATTCAAATATTGTCCCTTGAGAAGACCAGCAACCCCAATCACCCTGCCTAAGAGCACTACCCTTAACTTGCTCAATATCGAACAAGGTCAGGTGGCCGCAGTACCCTTGAAGGTCATCATAAGTGTTGGGGTAAAGGGCAGTGTGCCCACCCACTTGTACAGTGCCCATGTATACTCATATATATATGATAGAGGAATAAGCTGGAGTAGCTTTTGCTCCACCACTTTTGGTGTCTCCTTATTCCATTGTGTGTGCTCTCCTCTCCCACAACTGGTATCAGAGCTCGAGGAGAAGAGCCTGAGGAGAGAGTTCAATGGAGCCATCGAGGGAGCCCAGGCTGTTGAGGCACCCATGAGCGTGTGCTGCAGGACACTGTTGTAGAGCCGTGAGTAGGAGTGGTTGGAGAAGACATCATTTGGGAGCTTCATTGCCTCGTTGATGGAGGCATTGCTTCGTAGATACTTGCTGGAGATCGTTGACGGCCGTAGGCTTGGGCTTGCTTGTGAAGTGTTTGGAGACTCGGAGATCCAATCGTAGGAGCGTCATTTAGGCTTGCTACTACTGCTACGGCTAGAGCTTTGAGCGATGCGTTGTTGTTAGGATGTTGACTCGAGAGGTGTGATGCCATGCGACTTGCGTTGTAGGAGTTGCTCAATGCAGAGGTTTCTACGTTGGGGTGTGCTGCAGGCTGGAGTTGAGGTTGAGCCTTCATTGGAGAGCGTTGTTTGGAGAGGGCTGTAGGGAAGCTCTTTGTAGCTGCAGCTGCTGCAGATGGCTCGTGAGCCACTGCGAGCTCCTAGATGGAGTAGATAGGAGTCTCTTTCTCTCCATACCCTTCTCCTTCCCGTGAGCAAAGGAAGAGCAGCCCAGTGATAGCAACAACATCCATTTTGGAGAAGATGAGCTGTTGGGGAGCTTGTGGATTGCATGTTTGATGCAGTTGTATGCTTGGGAGATAGCCGGTGTTGCATTTGAGGTTTCGGAGATCCTGGGCATTGGCGTCTACGACTAACAATCCATCAGCGGGGATTCGATCACCGATACGGAGCTCTACGATATCTCCGACCACAATGTCGAATATGGAGACCATTGTTTTCCGGCCCCCTCCCACGACTTGCACTGGACATTTTGTAGAAGTACACCTTGTGGACATTAGCTGTGGATAGGCTGATTTGAGGCTGTTGCTTGGGCACTTTGCAGGACTGGTCATATGCCATTTTGCAGTCTTGCACAAGGAGCTTTCGATTTGTACATCACTTTGGCAGTGGCATTGACACATGCTTTGACAGCGGTACATGCCTGGTTGAGATGCATTGACAGTTCGTTGGATGTATGGTTGTTTGCCTATGTTGGATACATATGGTGGTACGGTGATGTATTGAGATCCTGTCAGCAGATTAGCATCATTTGGAGCACATTTCGGGGCTGTTTTGCCAGTGCTTTTGGGCTATTTTATTGCTGATCTGTGAGCATTCTTGGGGCTGATTTGGTTGGGCATTGTACTTCTCACCCAAGAGAATCACATCGGTGATGAGAAGTGCCAGATCCAGCTAGCAATGTTTGAGAACAAAGAAAAACAAAAAATCAAAATACTTAACACTTACAAAATGCCAAAAACAAAAGTGGAATATCTACTACAAATGATGCATGAGCTACCACAGCTCATTCCACTAGCAATAACAACATATGCCCTCAGCGATTTCAACATTGACAATACCAAAAAATCCTCCCAAATGGCATGACTTGAAGACCTTATGGCCAACCAAAACTGATGTTGCAGTTGACATACGGGGTGATCTGCTGGATGTATTTTGACCATTTTTGGGGCTGTTTTTGCCGGAGCAGATGAGTGCTGTAAAGGGCAGTAAACATTCAAGGAAGCTGCTGTTGCTGTTTTTATGACAAAACAGTCATTTTCAGGACTGAATATCTCTTTCCTGGTGCAGAATCGCACTTTGTACCGAACTAGAAAGTTGTAGTTCACAGAACATACTACAACTTTGCTTTTGGAAGCAAGTTGATCCGGTATAATCTGCAGGAGTTAAAGCCTTTGCAAATTCACAAAAAGTTGCAGTCTACTGTCTATTTGTAACCAATGTGCAGGAAGCTGTTTTTCAGGTGAGAATATCTGAGAATCCACAAGGATTTGGCTCTTAAGGTCAACTGACAAGTTGTAGATCTTTCTACCAGCTACAACTTTGCTATTTACAGCTTTGGCATCTGGTCTTTCAGTGAAAAGATATCGCTGTTCAAAAATAGTGACAGCGTGTTATTTTACCCAAAGTGGCTGTGAGGTATTGTTGTAGGAATTTCTCTTGCACAACAGTGAATTGGGAACTCACAGTAAATTACAAAAAGTGATTGGGATCTCACTTCAGTCCAAGGGCATTATTGGCATTTTGGCAAGTCACTTTGG
Source organism: Dipteris shenzhenensis (assembly GCF_047967505.1). NCBI lineage: Eukaryota > Viridiplantae > Streptophyta > Polypodiopsida > Gleicheniales > Dipteridaceae > Dipteris > Dipteris shenzhenensis. The sequence continues at coordinate 6,906,267 of NC_141597.1, forward strand.
CACATTTGGCAAGTGGTGAATGCTTGATTTTGTTGCCAAAGGATTGCACACTTGAGGTGATGCATTGGTGTTGCAGGAAATGCCATTTCGATGCATAATGGATTTGCATTGGTGGATGCCGCACTGATGTTTATGGATAGTTGAGCTGGGCTCCTATTGCCATTGGTTGAGCAGGCATTGAGCAGGCATTGCTTATTGGGTTCATTGCATTTCTTACTTGGATTGCCAGGCATTGGCAGGTTATTGGACTGCATATATTCTTGTTTATGCCTCTTTATGGCTAAGTGCTTTTGAGCATTGGATCAGCCAGTTTATTCGGAGACCTGATTGGTCTGGACAACACTATATTTTTTTGTCATTTGGGTTGCCTATTGCACTATACTGCTCTTTGGTTGTGAGCTATTGTGCCACAGATATGGCATCTACAGCTGGTAGTGCCCTCTTTGATATTGAGAGGTTGGATGGATCAAACTTTCAGTATTGGAAAGAGCAGATTTATGATGTGTTAGTGCAGAAGAGGCGGCATAAGCCCATTCAATGCAAAGGTGTCAAGCCTAATAGCAGCTAAACAGAGTGATTGGGATGACATGGATGAGCAAGCATGCTCTATCATTCAGTCATCACTCTCGAAATCAGTCTACTTGCAGGTACAGGATGGTGTACAGGGTGTAGACTACCATGCATATGAGTTTTATACTCGTATATGCCGGATGTATGACCATGATGGTGTTATGTTACAGCATGATGGGCTGAAATGTCCTGATGGGCTGAAATACAGCCTTGATATGCACTCCAAAGGTCGATCAATTGGTAGAAACAAGTCATGTTCAAGGGGGAATTCCAGGAGCAAGTCTAGCTCTCGGACTTGTGTTAGATGTTTCTATTGTGGAAAGTATGGCCACATGAAAAAGTATTGCTGGAAATGGCTGAGAAAATATAAGAAGAAGAGCAAGGTTAAGAATGACAGGAAGAAGGAGAAGAAGCATGTTGAGCTTCAAGGCATGGATGCCAGGGTTTCCACTGACAGTAGCAGTGATGAAGGCATTCTTTTGTCTATGTCTGACACCTCCTTCTTGGCCACTGATGTACCCATTCTTGGTGATTGGATGTTAGATCCATGTGCTTCATGTCATATGACCCCTCATAGGTCATGGTTCAGTGCATATCAGGAATGCATTGTGGAGAGTGGTTTGATGGGCATTGATCATTCTATGGATGTCTATGGTTATGGGGATATCCACCTTGTTATGCCTAGTGGCTCTATTCTTGTTCTACAGAGGGTTAGACATATACCAGGACTTGCTACGAGCAAGATCAGTACTGGACAGTTGGTTGAGGCAGGTTATCATGTCTCTTTGGGTGATCATGCATGGAAGATTGCTAGAGGCAATCTGGTTATGGCTAGGGGATCACGGGTTGGATTCTCTTATGCATTGCATGTATCAGGTGTCCAGGATAAGATGCTTATGATTAGTAAGAAGCCATCAGCTAGTTTATGGTATGCCAGACTTGGACATATGTCTACTGCAGGTATGGAAGCCCTTACAACATTGAGATACATTCCTGTTATGGATGTCTCTCAAATTTTATGTCATGATTGTGATGATGGTCAGCAGTCAGGATCCTCCTTTGTGAGGAAGACAGTTAGTGAGAGGTATCTTGAGCCATTGCAGTTGGTTCATAGTGCAGTTTGTGGGCCTATGCCTACCGTTTCACTGGGTGGCGCCTCTTACTTTGTGACATTTATTGATGCTGCTACAAAGTACATATGGGTCTATCCGATTCGGCAGAAGCATGATGTATATGATACATTTCAGCGCTTCTTGGGTAATGCTGAAAATCAGTCAGGAAAGAAGCTATTGAGCTTGATGACTGATGGTGATGCAGAGTTTACCTCTTCTAGATTTCAGCATCTATGTGATACACTTGGTATCAGGAGGGTGTTGACCACTCCTCATCTTTCTGCTCATGATGCCTTGGCAGAAGGCATAAATCGGATTCTATTGGACAGGATTGGTAGCATGCTACGATATGCAGGTCTTACCAAATGCTATTGGGCTGAGGCATGTAAGACAGCTGCATACTTGCTCAACAGGTCACCCAGGAGATCTCTGAATGGTAGAGTGCCATTTGACTTCTTGACAGGCAGGGCACCATGTTATGAGCATTTACGTGTGTTTGGCTGCGAGGCTTATGCTCATGGTTCCCGATCGAGAAGGTGTATCTTCCTTGGATACAGTGAGTCCAGTGAGGACTACAGGTTATGGGATTCTTCAACTAGAGAGTTGATACGCAGCCATAATGTCTATTTCAGAGAGGATGCTATGTTTAGACAGCCTAGGACTGTGGATAGCAGGAGAGTGGTGTTCCAGGAGGGTGTAAGTGCACTGATACCTCCGAATTCTTTGCAGGGGCAGCCCATATCCCTTGGAGTGGGAGGTTTTTCCCACAGTGAGCACGTTATAAAGTTGGGACAGCCACGATTACTTCCTGATTTTGGTCAGAGACAATCAGATGTCTCGAGTATTCCACAGGTTTATACTCCTATGGAGATTGTTGATGCATCTTCTATGGACAGTTACAGTTTACTCCCAGGATGCGGAGTGCCTCTTGCAGATGAGGATGAGGCTATGTATGGTGAGGAGGATACCTTGGCTAATGATGCCCGGTATGATCCATTGGCTAGTTATGCCAGGACAGATGTGGTTTCTGTAGTTATTGACTCGGGTCATATTGCACATGGGCAGGAATCATTGATATGTTTACTTCGTAAGTGCCTCCATGGTCAGAAGCAATCCCCTCGAGCTTGGCTTCATAGGTTTGATACCATTATGAGAGCTCAGGATGTGATGCGCAGTGAGATAGGTTATGGTCTCAGTATTCAGGAGGTCGCTATCCTTCTGAGGTTACTTGCCATATGGTTCCTTATGGACAGGGATGCTTTGCAGTGGGCGCTGCATGGTCTTGATGATGTTTGTCAGATACTTGGTTGTTTCAGTATGGAGAGGGGGAAGTTACTGAGTACTCCATTGCCTGTATTGGCTCCATACTTGAAACACAGTAGGTTTGACGATCACAGATCAGTTGAGCAGCAAGTTATGGTTGATATGGCAGCCATAGTACTTCATGCATCCATGACGATGTTGAGACTTGGTTCTCACATGTTTGCCATTGGGGCTACACTTCTAGTTCTTGCTTCCGTTGCAGTGGGAGTTGGTAGCATGATTATGGTAGATTTTGGCAGTAGGGAAGCGGTTGTGGACATCAAGTCCTTATGCTTCCAGGAGCAGCATGCAGGTGATGCAGGTTGGGTAGACCAGCAGAGGTCTATTGTAGGGCATGTGCTTATGGTCACAGGTGGTACAGAGACATTTTCTTTACACAGTGACAATTCAGGTGCTATGGACTTAGCACAGGAGCACGTGGTGGTGAGAGTTCACTCTCCCAGTGAGATCTGGCATGAGATCTTGGTTGACAGGCATCTACAGCTTGTCATTTTCTATCCTGCAAACCTGATTTCTGCAAGCAGCTTATCCTCTATGCACTTTGCACATTGTAAAGTGCCGATGGGCATAGGATGACAGTGTGGTCATCTTGTTTTTCAGCCTATGGCTGATTGTATTATATGTGTACTATACTCCCTTAAAGGCACACGTCCTTTAAGTGGGAGGTTGTTGGGGTAAAGGGCAGTGTGCCCACCCACTTGTACAGTGCCCATGTATACTCATATATATATGATAGAGGAATAAGCTGGAGTAGCTTTTGCTCCACCACTTTTGGTGTCTCCTTATTCCATTGTGTGTGCTCTCCTCTCCCACAATAAGGATGCAGGCCAAAGACATAGATAGGGCATATGAAGAAATAAACAAGGAACGATAAATGGCCCCTACCGCAAAGCCCTAAGGTTTCTCAACCCCTAGAATCCCAGTCCAAGAAAGCCATACGGGTAGGTGATGGGGCCGACCAAGCGCTCATTCAAGATAGTTCCAATGAGGAGACAGCCACCCTCGCCACCTCCTCTGCCTCTTAGGACGTACTTCCACCTAGGGTGACTTGGGTGTACCTCCATGCTCAGATGTAAACAAGCCAGTGCAGGCCCAAGGCCTCGCACCCCCACCCCCATCTAAGGAAACGTACTCGAACCCAATCCTAGAAAAACAATATGTAATAGAGGCTCAAAACTTGGTAAGCTATTAGACACCAAGCTCAAGGATTAGCTCACCGCAAGTGAATCCCTGGTCCAAACACTCATGGACCAAGTCGACAAAGCAGAGTCCCACCTCCAAACTGCAAACGAACAACACGCACAAGCAAAGGCACAACAATGGACTTAGGAGGGCTATGAATGCCATATCCAAACCTTGCAGGATCTCTTGGCATAGGAATGGACACGCTGACTATGCCAATGCTAGAATAGAATGAGCGGCTGCGTACCCCCAACCACCCAGAGGAATTCAGGTTGGAAGACCGTGAGGAGCAGGAATTTTAGATGTACGAGGAGGTCTTTGCAGAGTTAGCCACTTACACACTCACCCCATGCACTATCCCCCAAACACTCCAAATGCACTTCAACGCACTCCGCGCACAAAATCTCATCTTCCACCTGGACCTCACTACTCCGCTCCCTCCTAACGCCCTCCAAACCAACCTTCGTGCTGCCACCGTAATCCCGATCATTGTTGCCCCATTCTTGCCATGTCTTATTTCTCGTTAGACCTTCAGCCATCTAATCTCTCTCTCCTTCTCCCCTCTGACCCAAACCCTAATTTTGCTTAACTTTCGAGCATGGTGCCACGTCATCACAGAGTCCACAAATTATCCTCCGAACGGTGATGTGATGCAATTAGCCAAGCCCAAGGAGCTCAGCTCGTGGGTCTGCACTCCGGACAGTTTGCAAGCTGACATCAATTGGATGCAGACCTATGGAGTCCACAAATTATCCTCCGGATGATGATGTGATGCAATTAGCCAAGCCCGAGGAGCTTAGCCCATGGATCTGCACTGTAGGCAATCTGCAAGCTGACATCAATTGGATGCAAACCTACGGCCTAGCCTCCGCAATACAAACACAAGGGCATCTCGCGACGGCCTACCAAACAACCGCCTACCATCCCCTCAGCATAATAATACTCTCTATAATTGGGTGCTACAAGCTCTTCAAGACTCACTTGAGTCCTTGGCTAGCAATTTTGAAACAATCCACATAGCATACCCGAGGAAGTTGCCGAAGGAGGAGGGCCAAGAAGCCATCATAGTATTTAATTCTTCCACCCCCCCTGCTAAGCTTTCACAACCGCCTTCCATTGATCCCGCCCAACCCACCTAGCAAGCCACCCAACCCCTCCCACCCCCCCTTCCTCGTACAAATCTTCCTAAGTACTCTTCTAATGCCTCTAACACTAGCACCGCATAGCACAGGACCTCCCCATCCATCTCATCCACCTCCCCGGTCAACCTCCAGGAAGAGGCCCTTAATATGCTACTTAAGTTAGCCAATTTTGTACATATGCCCACTGACATGGCACCCACAGAGACAGTAGAGGAGGAACCAATGCCGATGGAAGATGATGAGGTTCCTGAATCTCCTCCCTCCTCCTCATCGGAAGATGTACAGTGGAGACTCGACTTGCAATCATTCTAGAAACTGCCAGACAGTGCCCTCGTGCACCACTGGAAGAAGTAGCTCGTAGGCTCCTACCTCCACCTCTGCAAAATCTTGGAGGTGCACCCCCTTACGCAATTCATCACCCAAACCTTCAACAAATTTCGGTGCACACGAGGAGGTTACCACCTCGCCCTCGATGCTCCAATTCCCTTGACTGATGCCGACGCCAGTCTCCAATTTTGCTGGTGCATCCCCTTCCTAAAAAAGGAACAATTTTGGCATTACTACCATAGTGCCCACATCAAGATTGCTAGATCTACCCATTGTACATGACCATGGAACGTCGATGGACTTGGGCCGAGTTCTGCGAGCTCTAGCAATGGGACCCCAACATTTTGTACAATTTTCCCAAGTACAGAGATGATGCAGGAGGGATTTTGCTTCCGCCTCCAATCCTTCAATGATGCATACGACTCCCAGCCGTTGTTGTAGCGGTCCACTTCAACCACCTTCTCCTCTTACTCCTCCGTGATCTCCCCACCCACAATTGGCCGATTGACGATAGGCTCCAAAATCTCAACAATCAGATTGTCTTCAACCCCGACATCAGTCCCACTCAATTTTAGGACCTCTGCCTCTTTCTTCGAGTCTACAATCTCCATGGCCATCACATCCGATCGTACAAGGACTTACACGCCACCCAATTTTGGAAGTTTCTCTCGTACCTGACTTAGCTCACTCCCCACCAACTGGACCGCTACACAGTCCTCTAGACGGTCCTCTCCACCCACCTCCTCCAGCGTGGCTAATCCGAGGTTGGCTCAGCAACACAAAGGGGGATTTGTTAACATCCACAAGGTACAGTAGCACAATCCAGGGTAATCAATGATTAGAGGTGATTAGGCTTCATGATTTACTTCAATGGTTGCAGCCATGGAAGGAGTACAGTGCAAGCTTCACGGGGTTTGAGCTACAAATAACTCAAGCGGTTAAAAGGCCGTGGGGGGTTTGAGCCACAAATAACCCAAGCGGTTATAGGCCTCACGGGGTTCGAGCTACAAATTGCCACAAATAACTCAAGATTGGCCTTGTCACTCTAGGTATTGAGCCTCGTATATAGATTTTGAGCCTCAAATGGCTTAGGACTCGGAGGCAAGGCTAACAAAGGCGCTATTTGGTGCTATTCTATGGTTAACACAAGTGCTATTTCTGACACACAAGAGTGGAACAATAGAGGAGAGATGGAAAGGATAGCAAAGATGCGTTGGCACCCTACAAGGCCCAAGAGCCTTATAAATGTAAAGAAAGAGAGAGTGCTAAAAGGAAAAGGGTTGGCCCTCCCTTCAAAAGGTGACTTGTATAAAAGACCAAATGGTTGGCTTTGGTTTTCATTGTTGTATGCACAAAGTTTGGAATATAAGCCTTCTCTTCTCTTCAAGAGTGTCTTTGGGTGTTCTCTTGTTTCCTTTGTAGTGCCTTTGTGTTTGCCACTCCATCCCCCTTCACTCTCTTCTTCCCTTCTCCTTCTCCCCTCTCTTCTCCTCTCTCCGCCTTCCCTCTTTCTCTCATGGAAACACACTACAACATCCGGGAGCCGCTTGAGTGACACATGCAGATGGCATGTGCCTTGCATTGCTCTCACAAGGAGTAGCTTGGAGTGGAGGCTGCATCGGCATTCCTTCAAGATCCCCATGACACGTGAGTCACTGTCGAGACCACACAATGAGCTAAGGAAGGTAAGTACAAGAGAAAGAACTAGTTGTCAAAAAATAACCAGTCTATTGCCTAGAGAACCCAGCACACTGCCTAGGGAATCTTTGGAATAGGGACTAACAACCAAGGTGGGGGTTTATACATCCAATGGATATCCCCGATGGACAAGGTGTAGAAGATGCATGCAAGCCAAGACGCCTTGCAAAACAGATCCCATCTTTCAATAGTCACTCTCGATTTTGGAATACCACGCTCCCAAATGGCATGCAAAGTAAAGATAATGTCCTGCCAGATGGCAACTAGGAGAGAAAATGGAGTGATCTACTGACCTCCCAGCACTTGACTGCACCACGCAACCCATATTTCCAAGCAGTGATGTTGGATATCGTCTCCCAAACACTGTCTCCCAAACATTGTCCTCTAGTGAGGGTGTCAGGTGCAAACAAGAAGACAGTGATGCATCTTTAGTTAGACTTTTTAGCCATGGATTCTATACACTGGTGAGATTAGGTCAATGGAGAAGGCATTCCCTCCCTCCATGAGCCATGCAACCATACCCCAAGTGAAGGCACATTGTATCTGCTATGTGCAAGCCACACTCCTAAAGGTTGCCAACCAAATCCTCTTGGCTATCCCCATAGAAAATGGGGTATCATCTCAAGAACCCCTCTCTGCAACAAAAGCATCTACCATCTACATGCATCTACTCTAGCCAAGGGCCGATGGGCAATTCCCCCCATGGGCCAACAACCAAAAGAATAGGAGATCTTCCGTTGTCTCATATTAGTCAAGAGATGAGGCCAGAACCAAGAGAGACCCCCTGAGGAACCTCTTGCTTGATCCAGTGGTGCTCCCTCCAGGTTATCCAAGCAACCACCTCCAGTTGAAGATGATGGCCAATATGAGTCATGTACGAGAAAAAGGGCACCTTCTCTACCCTACTCCAGTGCCCTAGTCTGGTTGGCCAAAACCACTCCCCCATGTCCCATTGAATATCACAGAGGGTCCAGCGCTCTCCAAAGGCACAAATGCCAAACTAATCCCTTCAAGGATGACAGGATTGTGTCCGGATCAAGTGTCCGGATCAATATGCCATCTCTTACCTAAGTGGCCCACTACCCTGATCTGCAAACACTCCAAACCATCCAAGGCCGCCTCATCTAGACCTTCCCCACCTGTCTCAATCTGAACAGCTTCCAGGCGCTACTTTGTAAAACTCACGGTGAAAGAAAACAAGAGTCTCCCAAAAAAAGTGGACCCTCAAAGGCACCCCTATTTGTGAAAACTACCTAGACATGAGGGATCCAACGATTGCGTGAGGTGGGGATTGCTACATCAAACTCTACTATCTGTGTACCTATCGCCCTCAAATGTGACAGGGTTTGTACTCTAGTCTTTGTATCCCTATGGAGTTGGTTCCAAACTCCAAAAGATCTGGCCAGTCCATTGTCCCACTGCACCCATCCGATATGCGTCTGCTAGCCTAACATATGCCCCTTTATGCCAAATGATCGACTGCCTCTCAAACTCCTCCCTACAGGACGTGTTAGACCGAATGAGCCCCCCAGCCAACCAGTGCTAGACTCTAAAAGAACTCCTCATTAGAGGGGAGGCCTTCCTTATGAGGGGCACCTTTGAAAAGATCCACCTGTGGGACTACTGCCACCACTGTCCACCCGTGTGAGGAGTGTTCCCTAGGAGCCCTTGCTAAAGGAGGAGCTTCCAGGCTCCACACTTGGGGTGAGACCACGTACTACTAGCTTTCCCAAGAGGTCTCTACTCTACATCTTCAAATCAATGATGGCCAAACCTCTCAGTGTTTGCGGCATGATTACACTCTACCATGCCACTCAGGCTTTATTATTCCGTGTACCATCCGAACTTGCCCAAAGGAAGTTGCACATCAACCATCCCAATTGCCCAAGCATCCCCAATTGAAACTCCAATAGGAGGCTATATACCAAACAGTGGCAAAAAGAACCTCATTGACCACCAATGCTCTACTTGTTGCTAAGGAGAGTTTGGTCAAGCTCCAATACAGTAGCTTGTATCGAGCACTCTTTAGGGCAAGTGCAATTTGTTGCTCTACTGAGATGTCCATGCCCACTTGGCAGTCGAGGTACCTTGCTATCTATCCCCTTGGATTCTAACGAAAGCCAAAAATAGCCCCCAATCTTTAAACCTCTTCTATGCCCATGAAGAATCTGATAGATTTGGTCTAATTAATGTGAGCCCCAGAGGCCTCATAGTAGATAGCCAAGGCCCCCCTAACAACCTCAAGGCACATGGCTGAGCCCTCCACATACAAGTTGTGTCATCCGCAGACTTTGAATCTAGCAACTCCTATTGTCGGATCAGCAACCTCATCCCTATGAAACCAGTCGCTTGAGAGCATAGAAAATGGACCAATGCCTCCACTACAAAAAGAAAGAGAAAGGGGGCGAGGGGGCAGCCTTCCTGAATTGAACAAGAAAGAGAGAAGGCCTCACCCATGTGCCCCCCAATGATCACGTGGCTTGAGTTCCCTGCATATAGAGCTGAGACCCCTTTGATCCACTGCTCCAAGAAACCACGTCTCTGTATAGGGCCCTCCAAAAAGGACCACTCCGCTCTATCATATGCCTTCTCAAAATCTAAGAGAAGGATGGCAAGAGGTTGCGAGTCAAGACCCCTCCCTGGCCCAATCCACTACCTCTCAAAAAGTAAAAATGTTGTCCAAGATACTACGTTCCTAAACAAAATATGTGTGTGTGTATCATGAATGATGTCTGGTAGGTGGGGTCTAAATCGCAAGCTCAAAACTTTGGCTAAGAACATGTAAGTGGTGTCTAGTAAGGTGATTTGTCTCCACTACCTAATATCTAATCTATCTCCCCCCTTCGGAATTAGCCATATCCGGCCTCCGGCTCAAGGAGTGCGGGAGGAGCTTGAGTCAAAAATCTCCTAGCAAGCCAATTGAGCGGAGTGAATATTTGCTCCCAAAACCAACATAAACAGGTCTAAGTCAAGCCATCCTCCCTTAGGCATTTCCAAGGAGGGACAACTTTGAGTGCCTCCCAGAGCTCCTCATTTGTGAATGGAGCCTCTAGTTGTCTGATTAAACTATTGGGGAAAACATTCAGAACCTACACCCAAACTGCCTCTTGAACTAGCAAAGTCGCCAGTGACTCCTCCTTTGATAGACACAACTACCGACGATAAAAAGCTATGGTCACCTCAAGGATGTCTCGAGGGTCCGTGTGCACATGTCCCTACCCATCTCTCAATCTTTGAAGCTGAGCTCTAATTGATCGAGGTCCACTAGACTAGAAGAACTGTTTGGTCATCCTATCCCCCTATTGCACCCCATATGGCCCTAGAGGAGTGTGAGAGCTCATCTCAATGAGTCTCTGTAGCCTACAACTCAAATTGCGTGCTCTCATATATGTCAATAAGCTAGTGGGAACCTGGGTGCTACTCTCTAAGCCTCTCAATGGATGTCACACTCAACATGTTGCTGCATCCCATGGAGACGAGGCCGGACCTTCACAGTGGATGATCGAGTAGCATGTCATGCAGGAGCCACGTCAGAGGGTGATTAAAGGCATCTATGTCGAGTCGTCTGATTCCTCTTATGATAGCTGATATAGGTGGCATATACTTTGATGATCATGTATGTGTACTTTGATCTACCATGGCATAGTTTGATGACCATGCATGTATGTACATTTTGATGATGATGATTGATGATTGTAGATGACATGCGTGTCATGCGATATGTGATGATTATGGTGGTTTTATTCTTTTCAACATGTGATTCTATTATATCTTTGTTTATCATGATATTCTCTCTCTCTCCCCTTCGTTCCCCGATATGAATAAGTGGATTGGCTTTTGTGGCTTGATTCTTTTTTTGAGTAGAATGTTGTCAAAAATATGCCGTTCTGAGTTCAGTCTTCGCACCCTTGCGTAATGCTTTTTGTTTGAGAATGTTTGTTGGGAGAAATGATGATGTTTGTGCACACCCTACTCTTTCCTGGGTGAAACCATTTCATTGCCAAGATCAAATCTGGGCAAGGATGTTGAAGGGTTTGCACTTGTGGAGGTTGTGCGAATAGTTGGGTTGATGTCACTTGTTGTTGGTTGGGGAGAAATCCTTGTAGAAAAGCATTGATTGCTTTCAATTTTTTCTTGGTTATCTTTGTATATGTCTCTCCAAGTTGCAACCTCTTCGTGTAGGAATTGTTGCTCGGTCTAGGAATGGTAAGTATAGCAAGCACAGTTCCTTGTAATGGTTTTCAGGGTCCTTTGTTGCATTGTAGTTGTTAAAACATAATATTTTCTCGCGCTTTCTTTTCTTGTTGGTCCCTTGTTTTGTTGTGTATTGGGTCATGAAACAAGCCAAGCAAATTTCCTCTAATTCTTCTGGGCATTGTTCGTATTTGGTAATTATGTCATCGAAAAAAACTTATGTGCTATCTAGATGTAGTTGTTCGAGCTATAATTTGCGCCGCAAAAGCAATGTCCTTTCTTTTGGTGCACTAGTGTTGATGTGTACAAACTCTCTGATTGCGCTGCTCAGTGGTAGCGGCAAGCAAAGGTATGCTGCTTGTTGTGCACTTATGTGATGCATGTTCAATATTGTGTTCCCAACGTTTCTAACTCGCTCGTTTGCAATGTCTCTATGCTCGAAGCTTTGTATTATTGTGTTTTTAACTGCATTATTAGTTTCTTTGTCAATCTTTGTAATGTATGACGTGCAAGAGGGAATTGTATGTCTCTATTTGCTTCCCAAAGTTTTATCAAAGTTAGGTTGAAGTTGTTTGTATACATGTCTTTTGTCTATCTTTGCAAAAAGAAAGTCGGTTGAGAGATGGCACTTCTTATCACAAGGATGTAGTTTTGCTCAGAGATGCTAATTGTATCTAGGAATGTGTTGAAGGGTACAAGCATAGTGTTTTCTTCTACCAGTACTCGCTTTATTTTTTGTAATTTTGCCTGGCAGTTTGCAACTCATGTGGGTTGGTTATCAGTATAAGTAGCTTGGTTTGATGCATTGGTGGGCACGGAAAACCAAATCGGCACTGCTTTCTTGCATGTTTTCTAGTGTTTGTGTTTTTGTAAGTCACTGTGGTTACTTTCTAGCAACGAATTGTCTGTTGTTATGAATTGGTCGACGAAAGCCTATACATTACTTTCTTCATTGTTGGTTAGCGAGGGTGCATCTTTTATCCACAACAAGCCATGGTCGTGCTGGGTCCCTCGGTTTTGGAATTTTGTCACGAAGAAAAGTCGTTGACTAATCCAATAATGGACCTATCTTGGCATAGCAATGTTTTGATTGATTTAAACTTGGGAACATAGTACTGAGCTGTCGTGATTGGGTCTGACTAAGAATTTTTTTGGCTTCTGTCCCTTCTTCGTGAGGATGGTTTTTTTGGTGGATCTCAACTAAACTTGCTACTAGGGGTTCCCATCGTTTTTCAGCTGTAGATAGTGTGATGAAGAATGTAGTCTGACCATGGTGGCAAACAAGTTTCGTTTTAGTCGTTGCTTGTAGTCAGCAGACGTTCGCAAGCATGTGAAGTCTCAATAACCAATTTGGGATTGTAGCAACTTTTCTATGTTAGTATCTAGTGTTGCTGTCTTTGCTTGTATTGTTGTCGCTTGGAGTTGTCCTTTTCTCATATGAACCCATGACGAGGACAGTACTTGATGTACCAATATTTTCATGTTTTTGAAAAGCAAATTTTCGATTAAGTAGGCAAATCTTCTATCTTCGTTCTTTAATTCCCACTTTGCTATTTTTTGAAAGCTTGTTCAGTTTGGGATGTCGTAAGCTCGAGCGTGGCCAAGAAACAATGTTGGAAATGCAGGTTCTTCACAGTTCAAGTCTTTGAAAATGCTCAATGGTAAGAAACCTTCAGATGGAGTGACCACTACTGGACTACCTTCGAAGTTGACGATTTGTTGGCTTGTGTAAATTCCATGCACAAGTGTATCAGTATCTAACTGCGGTTCTTCATGGGCTTCAACATGGCTTTGGTCAGTCATGAATGGCGGGCTTTCTGTCACTTGGAGGGATTGAATATGATGAAGCCATGCATTGTTTCATCTCACATTATTTTGTTTGTAGAGTGAAGTTTCAAGCATTTCTTGCATTGCAAGTATTGTGAGGGTGGGGCGGACCAAACCACTAATGTAGCTATGGCTATATTCGAGTTTCCTCTTGATTGCTACCATTATTGTTGCGCTTTTGCCAATGAATCTTGGAAGTATTTTTTGTGCCCTATCGACATCTACGAAAACATTGACGACACTCCCGTGTAGTCCATATTGACCCTCGTATGTTAATTGCCATATTTGGGCAAATTGTATCCTTATTGAGATAAGTCTTTCTTCGACCTTGTTGGGTGTCGATGCTTTGTTGGTTTATTTTGACATTGCCATGTTTTTCTTAGAGAATTTAGAGACCTTGTTTGCTTGGATTTGGTTGTAGCAAAGCGAGCAAATGCTTTTTTTTGTTGATGCCAAAAAAGCAAGAAGGATGTGCTGTTTCTCGATAAAGGCTTTTCCTTTTTTGCCTAGGTTTTAATTTGGAATTGAAGGACAATGTACCACAACAGAGGCAAGCAAAATTTGGGGCATCGTTGGTTTTTTTAAGATATCTTGTTCTTGGATTGTCTTGTTGTCTTTGATGTTTCACACATTTGCTTTGCATGACTACATCTACGGGTAGTAGTTGTGGTACTGTTTGTGCTATTCCTTGATCTAAATTGTTTAGGTGCTCTGGAGCACCAATTGTTCTTGCCGCCACACATGCATGGTAAATTATTGTCTTTAGTTTATACATCTTGTTGCAAACATGGACAATAGCGTGGTTACTTTCAGGTTAGGCCTCTTTATACAAAGTAGCTATTTTCTTGGCTGCACAATCAGGGTGTTGCTACAAAAGTTGCAACAAAAGATATTCTTCTCTTTGTGCCTATGTGTTGTATTCCACACTTTGTTCTAATGTCGACTAGTGGTACTATTTTGTTTGGAGTGGTTGCTTGATTTATAAGGAAAGCGCAGCCCTTGGTCTTTTTCCCTTTGGGTTGGTTTATTGTTTGTTTGTTTAGCCCATCGTTGTATCTGAAGATGGTGAAAGAATGCCCAAAACGATGTGCAAAATTTCCAAGCAAGTGCAAAGTGTTGTGTCATAGTGCTCAAATGCTTCGGGCAATGAATACAGACCTGTTTGGCACACGCTTTGTTGAACACTACTTTCTTTGATTATTTTGTGACCACCTCGTGATTCTTTTGCGAGAAAAAAGTTAGCAAAAGCAAAGCGATTGGTTGCTTGTCAATGAACTCTTCATTGTATTTAAGATTGTGAAATTGAAGAGTCGTAGTTAGATCCATTTGTAGTTGGTTCCCCCCCCCTCGCTGGTCGATGCAAAGCAAAACAAACACACAAAGAATAAATGGAACTTGGCTAGAAGTTAGAATCCTTGATTCGGTAACAGGTTCCCCCCCTCCACTAGTAAGAAAATGCAAAATATTTGCAATGATGATAGCCCAGAATTAGTAACTTGGTCATAGTAGTTACTGGTCTGCACAAGCTAAAGAAGGTGCAGGGGTTATGTTTGCATATGTATGTAGTGCAAGCATAGGTGTAGCAATATTTACTTGTTGAGACTGACAAAGTGGAGTACTCCAACAACTTGTGCAAAGCACCGCAGCTGTTTCATAAGATTATGCAATTTTAGTTTCTTTATTAAAACCAGCCAAGTTAGTGTAAACTTGTACCTTTTTTCCATAACCCAATTGCGAGACTTGTCGTGCGAAAGCATCTTGCAAGGCCACTCAAAGGTTTCTCTTTGGAACAACCCCTAGGATCGTAAAATCAAACACTCCCAAGGCGTGGCATGTGTGCATGTAGGATACATTTTTGGCAACATACATAACAATGCCTTCATCTACAAATTCTTCCATTAGGGGAATTTTGGACTCACAAAGGGCCTCTTGGATTAGTCCCTTAAGATTTGTGATTAGCAAACCAGCCAATGGGAAGGCTTGGGCATTAAAAGAATGGAGGATTCCATATTGGCCTCTCATTGGTGGAGAGTCCTCCTTGGTCCCCACTAGGCTTCCACTTGCCTCTCTCTTGCCCCCACCACCTCTTGAGGCATTAACTCCCCCCCTTTACTTTTGGATGGTCCCCATACCCTCCTAGGCTCTCTTAGTAGGCCCCCAAATCCGTGACTTTTTTTTCCTTCCAAAAAATAAAAAATTTCCAAAAGTGTCCCTAGCACCCCAAACTCCTCCCAGGATCTCCTCAAACTACCCCCATTGACTCCCTACCTTTTTCTAAGCCTATTCCTCCTCTCTACCTCCTCTCAGCCTGCTCCCAACCTCTTCCTCCTCTCAACCTCCTCTCAACCTCCTCCTCTCAACCTCTTCCTTCTCCCAACCTCTTTATCTTTGCTTGCTCAAATTCTTTCTACAATGGTGAAGCACTCCCCTTCCCCTAGGCCAAAGCTATCAATTCAATCTTGTGTGGGTCACATTTTGAAGGACAACAGGGATATTTGGATCCCTCAAGAGTTTAGGTTATTGTCCTGGGTCACAATGCAACCATTTGCAAAAGATCCATTCAAGGTTTCTAGAAAGGATAGAGCAAAGAAAGAGAAGCATTGGAAGGGTCGCATAGAGAACTTAAGGTGAAGGTTCAGCATGTGTACATGGCTAGAGACATGAACTTGGACCCTGCCAGTCAAACTTTCTTTCCTTCAAATTGTCTCTCTCTTTTACATTAACTTTTTTTCATTTTCAGTTCAATTGTGCATTCTAATGATTATATGTGTCCATGCGTTTTGAAAGAGGGTGTCTTGTGGTGATAGTAGAGGGGGAGGGGGGAAGGGAGAGAGAGAGAGAGAGATGGGGGGGTTGAGGGGTGTTAGGGGGAGATAGTAGAGGGGAGAGATTTGTGTGTGTGTGTGTGTGTGTGTGTGAGAGAGAGAGAGAGTGAGAGAGACAGATTGATTGGCCCATTATCATCTTTCTTTGCTTTTTATGTAGATATCTTTCCCTCTACCAAAGTTGAAACCCAGCCTTTGGATAGTCTCATGGGAATATTTCAAGCTTTCCATTCAAATATCGGGAAATTAATGTTCTTAGGACGGAGTGCTTCCTCCTTGACAAAGTCTAGTATTTTTTTTATTTTTTTCTATAATTCATGTTACCAAGTTCCTCGAAGAGAAGGTGCATATGGAAGCCTCCATCCTTTTCCTCTCCCTAACTTTGATAGTCTAGAATGGCCTCTTCCTAATCCATTCTCTATAGATGCATTTAGAATGAAGATGAGATCAAATATTCAATCATCCATGAAATTTACTTTCGGTTCAAAATTTGTGGGTGTTAGTTGGTTCATGCCCTCCATTACATTTATTATTCTTCATTCACAAGACAAAGACCATGTGGGTATGCAAAGGCCTAGAAAATGAATTTCTTGATAATCTTCTATACCCAATGTGGGTTACCTAAATTGTAGTTGAACCTTTAAGGTATTTAAAGAGTCTAAAGTCAACTATATAAAGGGCCATTAGGTACGACATAGCCTTTATTGTCCTCACTTCCTAGACAGCTTGCTCTTGCCATCTTCCACAAAACTCCAATGGCCACACCCTGTGAGGCATACCATGACTTCATTGCTTCTACTCGTCATTCAAGTAGAGAGGCAGAGTTGTATGACAGTTTTGATCGTTAGATAGATGTCATCGGCACAATCCACAAGCATCTAGATCTCTTTAGAGATGTGGTAGATTACGTGAGAGAGAAAATCAAGCCTTACCTTATTCAGCTAGACATAGATAGAGTACAGTGGGTTCCTATGAATCTCCTCATTGACTGTTGCCGGGATAATAGCACTTTCAAGTTTAGGTTGCAGAGAATTTGCAAATCCCTTAGTCCAAAAAGTTTTAGAAGGATTTCCAAGGATGAAGAGATGGATTTGCAAGCGGGTCCTATAGGAACTCGTTTTGTATCCCTGGAAATAGCCTATTGTGTAATTATTTTGGAAATGGAGGACACAGATGCACCTCCATTCATCAATGTAGAGCCACCTCTTCTTCTAGCAGTAGGCAAGATGTTGACGTTGAGGAGAATCTCGATGTGGTCCTGGAAGCCGGCGTTGCTCTAGATTGGTCTAGTGCAACTTTGGACAAGGGAAAGCACACAACAAAAATAGAGTAGACAACAGAGTTGGTTGTGGTTCCCGAAGCAAGCGGGACATCATCCCCCACAGGACAGCCAAAAGAGGAAGAGGAGGAAGGAGAGCAAAAAGAGGAGGAAGAAGGTGTGACGGATGAGGTTTTGATGCAAACCCTTCC
This sequence comes from Dipteris shenzhenensis, assembly GCF_047967505.1. Lineage (NCBI taxonomy): Eukaryota > Viridiplantae > Streptophyta > Polypodiopsida > Gleicheniales > Dipteridaceae > Dipteris > Dipteris shenzhenensis. The sequence goes on from NC_141597.1 coordinate 6,923,937, forward strand.
GTATATTTTGATTGAAAACATAGAATATTTATTTTTGATTGACATTCAATACATTAAAATTTTGAGAGAAGATGAAGTACTGGGGGCACTCTCCACTTGGGAGAGTAGTAGTAACTTAGGTTACCCAGAAGAGGGATTGGATAGGTGCACAGATTTGGCACCTGCAAACACTTTGGAGCATTCAATCTTAACTATGTGGGAGGAAATGCATGACTCTACTAATGCAACAGTTATAGAGACGGAGTTCCATGAGGTCCAATAAAAATTGGAGGCAGAGAGGGTGCAAAAATGCCAGAGAGTTGAGAATACAGCAGAGGCCTCATCATCGGCACCACCTCGAGCAATTGATGAGAGCAAAAGCTCCATCGATATAACTCGGCCGAGAATGGATAAACAAGATGCTGCCCACATTGTAAGTTCATGATTTTTTGTCAATATGAATGAATTTATGTTCTTAGTTTGGCATTGAGAAGATTACTGATGTTATCTCAATTTTCAGGACGTCATCAAAGTTGATCAGTTTGCGACACATAAAGGGGGTCGAGGTGACAACATCGGTGTGGATTTAGCACTAGGACACTACATGGGAATGTTCAAGCACCATAGCCTAGTGTGCTTCCATACTTTGTTCTCCTCTTATGGGAAGGAGGAGATGATAAAGTGTAGGGCACTTTCAAAGCTAGTCTCCCTTGTGCCTTTACCCCCTTTTGCATGCAAGTGTATTTTGGTGAGGCGGGATTTGGCACTATCTACTTTTGGAGAGAAACTAGCAGGAAGAATCATGGCGGTTGCTGCTATGGGTGCAGGTGTTTATGATGCTGGGCAGCTTGTAAAATCTTTCAATGAACCCACTGTTTTGTCAACTCAGAGGAGAGCAGCAATAGTAGCTAAAGCTAAGCAAGCAAATATTTTGTAAAAAGTGCATCTATTGGATGCAATATACAAGAAATATTGTATAGACATCAAAGTTTAATATATATTTCTCTTGAGGGTGCTTAATTTTTCCTATACTCTACCTTAATTGGTCACTAGCCCTTCCCCAATCCTATTCACGAATACCTATTTTCCAATATCGTGGGGACCTATACAAACTTACAAAAACACTTTAATGAATACAAAATGTTAGCAACTACAATATACAAATACATTCAAAGGGAGACTCTCTTAAGATGAGAAGTAGTAAATGTCCCCTCAATGACCTCCATTGAATTTATACTCCACACCTTTCATCTCTTTCCCCTCTTATGAATTGAGTTATATTGATCAAGGTGTGAGGTAGTTGAGTATACTATTTTATTTTAGCCTTTGAAATTGTTCAATTCAAATATATTAAAAGTAAGATTCCATAGGTGGCAACATCATACGGTTACATTCTACCACTTTTTTACTCTACTTATGTGCGTCATGAGAAAGGCCAAAATTATGTATATGCATATGAACAAAAAGACATGTTGTCTATGGGATAACCAATGATACCTTGATGTTGAAAGAAATATTAAATACAAAAGAAATTATATTTTACATACTTCAACCATTTTATAATTGAAATCTTTCATTCCACTAGATTTATTACTAAACCTCAAGGCATCAAATCATGTTATACTTTTTAAATTGGAAACCTCTACTTAAGTAACTATTGATCTACAATAAATGATAAAACAAGATGAAATGAAAGTATCAATATATCAATGGTTAATTATTATGTTATTAATTATAATTTTTAAAACTAATAATAAAATAAATTAAAGCGTACTCACTTAATATATTAATCGACAAACATTGCAATTCTACATTTTAAAATTATTAAAAACACAATAAAAGCAATAATTGATCAAGAACTGCAAAAAGCTTAATTGTAATGACACATGAAAGAAAACAAGGAGAGCCTCATATTAATCAAATGTATATAGAGTCAATACATCTAATACAACAACACAACTCTAAACATCTAGAGGCTAGTCATCATTAGCACACTTCTCAACATTCTCTGATCCTATTTCCCTTTAGTTGAGGGACCACCACCCACCACTTTAGGGAATTTTTCCTCTTCTAGCTCTACCAGCTCGGATTCTTTATCCTTATAGGAAGGTTGGCTCTCCAAAATCTAGTTGCACTTTATCATTCTATGAGCTAAACTTTGCTCCCACACCCTAGTGCATCTGATAAATCATTAATAGTGGACAATTATTGCAAAATGAATGACACTTAAAAGGATCTTTATCAATAGCTACACATTGTCTTCTTTCTTGAGGGCACAACCTATTTTCTTCCCTATCCCAAAAAAAAGATTGAAGACCCAATAATCCTGAACAGAAAAAATATCCAAGAGCTCATTGATCACATGATGTGGCTTTTAGTATGGGTTTATATAATGGACTTACTATTGTATGCATATCCTAGCTTTGTGTCACTATTGGATAATTTAAAATTTTCTTATATTCCTTTTAGACAAGGCAAATTTATTTTATACCACCACCATAGAGAAGTAACTGATATTGATCATCTCAAAAGCATGTATCACTTTGTCACTAGGTGCATTTGTCTTTACCCTATTAACCAAATCAATCATACAAAAAATGATTATAACATATCTAAAGATGTTGTACCAAAATCTAGCACACGTTAAGATGATAAACAAGTCATAATAAACTTACTAGATCATACTATTGTGAACGTGTGTGGTCCAACAACATCTAGTCATCACTGATGTTGCTTGGGCCATGTAGCATAGGTGTTCACAAATGTAGCATATGTCCTCGGGTTGTATTACAATGAGAGGTGTATGATAAAGCATGGAAAGCAATAGCTCTAGTGTTTGCTTAGGTGAAAAAGAGGATGTGCTTTTAACCTTTGCTACTGCAAGGTTAACAACTCCCTTGGAGCAATTTTATTACCCATCCTTAGGTTATGCTTGAGTTTGCAGTCATGGGTTTGTAGTCAATTTGTGCTATGGTTGCTTGGACCCAATGATTATGGTAAAGCTAGCATCAGTGATAGATGGGTCGTAGGGATGTTTTTATCGAAGCTATGCTTATATATTAATATAAAATCTTGGCGAAAGTTTTCAAGATAAAATTTTTAGTTTCACAATATTAGTAGAATGTAGTACTTGTTTATATATTTTCTTTTGAATTTTGAAGGAAAAAATGCGAATCCTAGCGAAAGTTTAAATTTTTTTGCATAAAAGTTTCAAATCATGGCGAATGTTTCAAACATTTATTTTTATTAGGACATACAAACCTTCGATGCCAATATAAAAGTTTATCTTCTTAATGAAAGTAACTTGAAAAAATCATCCATGATGGGTCGAGCTTGTTGTCTTTTCCTTGTAATTCTTGAACTCCATAGTGTGTATTCTCAATGTTAAGGAAGCTAGTATCAAACTAAAGCTGAGCATTGGAAGATGCTCATCAATTGTGAGGGACACTTCTAGGATTATTGCCAGAACTTCATTGTATTTGGCACTTTCCTTGAGTGTTTTGTCTTGGCTACCTCGCATTTATAATGCATGTGAAAAGGAACATGGTGCTTGTAGATACTCAAGGAGATATTTTTTTCTAAGTGGCTTTGGTGTCCACCATGAGGATGATGTCGATTCTTGTTGCAACAAAGGTAGTAGAACGGATACTACTTAAAGAGGAGGGCTTCCCACTAATTGCTTATAGATCTTTATTGTACTTTGTTTGATGCATATGAGGCCTACATGTACTGAGAGACACATCTTTATTGTACTTTGTTTGATGCATATGAGGCCTACATGTACTAAGAGACACAACATGTTTTCTCATCCCAGTAAGACCTTTGCACTGGTCACCATCGTTGAGGCGCTGCGAAGAGCCTACTCTCACAAAGAAACAACAAACACAAAACTCCAAAAAGCACTAATGCTAGCCTACACTGGCAAGGCAACTCGTGCAATATCCGGAAACACCATTCATGCAGCACTACATTCAAAGGGTCTAACACACACAAAAACCCGTATGTTGTGTGGGTCGAGTTCAACGGTCCAAAAATAGGGCAAAGAGCAAGATACAAAAACATGCAGTTATATGGCCAAAACACACCAACATCATGGATGCCAATACCATAAATAATTAGGGAATTCCAAGTTGGTGCCAACCAACTAAACACAATAACTAGAAAACAATTTCCAATACAACCTGCAACTGCAAGAACAATATTATCAATCACAAGGTCTAACCATCGAATCACTCGTGTTCGATCCCACACAGCAGGTATCAAAACTCATGGTCTAGTTTACACCACAATCTCAAGAGTCCATGACCCAACAGAACTTTACTTTTTATCAAAGCTAGAACAAAAGCACATAAAAGTTGACCCTCAAGTTCTACAAGAAACTAAGAGACTACAAACAGATTGTAACTGGATGTTCGACCAAAGAGACTTCGCCAAAGACTACGCCACCAATAACACATTGCAGAGCTCAAATACAAGATCAATAAATTCGCACAAACAAGACTTGAAAAGCTCAAGAAGCATCCCTGCGGCGAAAATCCTATTATTGCAAGGAACACACTTAAAAGAGCTACCTACACCTCCGTTGCCCAGATTTCACAATGTCGCAACAACGCAAGGCCTCTGCCTAGCCACTTACTACAAAAAAGATCTCAAGATATAACATCAAAGCAGCATACATGAGGAATGTTGTGAATGCTTGCTCGTGATCCTAAGCACGCAAACGCAACAACAAATTGCAATTATTAATGTGTATAAGTCACCCAATGGAGACTAACATTGTCAAAAATGTTGCAAGAACTACTTCATGTGTTGCCATCTACAACAACTACCTATGTCGTTAGTGACTTTAATCACAATTACCACTCACCCACGGCTACAAACACAACCATTCAACAACTCATGTTAACATATGGTTTGCAAAGAATAACAAAAACACCATCAACAATAAATCAAACAACAATTGACCACATATGGTCTAACAACAAAGACATAAACCAACAAAACAAAACAAGTTACATATTTTGGTCAGATCATTCACTACTATACACAACACTACCAACTCCAAACATAAATATCAAACAAACATAACAAAACAATGCATAAAAAAAGAAGAAAAAAAAAAAGAACTACACAACACCCCCCCCTTTTTTTTTAAAGGACAACGCAAAAAACATAGATCCACAACTTCAAAGGCAGGCCTCTTGAAGAATCTTCAACTTGTTTTTTAATTTAAGAAAAGCATTTCCAATATAACGTTGGCCTCTCTCTCATTGGAGGATCTCTTTTTTTGTCCAACCTAAAAGGCCCCGAAATGAGCTCCATTTTTTCCTAATGGATCTAAGGTTGCCTTGAAAATTGACATTAGGCCCTTTTCTTAAGTTAGCATGACAGGCTCGAGCCTCTTCGATCACTTGTCTTTTCATGCATGGGCGACCTTTTTAAGCTCTTTCTCTCTATGGATGTCTTGAAGGGTCTGCTGGGTCAACGGGCCATAGTAGTGTTTAAGCTTCTTGTCGTTAAAATATCCACCCATTTTGACTCCACCAGGGTCGCAATTCAGCATGTCCCTTGTGGCATAATTTTCACAACCCGATATGGACCTATAGCACAATACTTCAATTTTCGCTTGGTGTTCCTTACACTATATACTAATGCAAGGTCACCTTTGCTAAGGTTTTCATTTTTAAGGTTGCGATCAAACCAACGTTTCCTTTGTAATTTCTCCACCTTCATGCAATATGTAGCCCTAAGTCTAGTCTCATCAAGTTTCTTAAGCTCTATTACTCTCTAGGATGGCTTCTTCAAATAATCTTTCTTGAACTACCACCCTTAGGCTCGGTATTATGAACTCCAAGGGCATTACTACTTCTACCCCAAAAGCTCTTAAGACTAAACGGGGTGCAATTAGTTGTAACCTTAAATGCAGTATCATATGCAACGGTGAGAGTATGCTCCGAGTCACTTTGGTTGGCCTCTATTTTGCACATCATGGTGTTGCATAGGGCCTTATTGGAGCTCTCCGCTTAGCCATTTACTCTAGGGTAATAGGAGGTTGTTTTTCCATGAACAAACAGAAACTCACTCATAAGAATTTGTGTAGTTTCATGTAGTTTCATTAACAAAGTGAGTCCCTCGACCACTGACTATTTCTAGGGGGAGGCCAAGCATGATATTACATTCTCGTATAGGAATTTAGATGTTGCTCTAGGATCAGCCTTCTCGGTTGCCTTAGCTTCTACCCACTTGGTAAAGTACTTAGTTGCCATGATAGTATATCGGGCTTGTGTCCCTTTGGTTACTGGACTGATAAGTCTCATAAAATCAATGCCCCATGTCTCGAAGGATTGATCTATCAAAACTCCTGTTATGGGCATGTAATCCTTCTTTTGGGGGATGGAAGCATTTTGGCATGGATCGCAACATTTAGCAAATTCAACTACGTCGGCAAAGAGAGTAGGCCACCAAAGTCTGGCTTGCAATACCTTGTGGGTTGTTATCTCTCCTATGAAATGTCCTCCCACTATGCCCAAATGGGTTTCTTCTGTGGACATAGCAGTGCATTATGCCATCCTTTCCCATTCGAAATAGTTGACCAGCTATCAACTGATAGGGTGTTGCATCCTTGATGAGTTTTCGGATCTTGTCCTACAGAAGCCCATTAGCCAAAAAGTGGCCAACCTCTTGAGCAATTAAGTCAAGGAGGAATTGCAGGGCATCAAGGAGATTATCATCAATTAAACTATTGGCTTTGTTTGGATCCTAGACATATGGTATACCATAAAATGTGTTCTTCCTTTGCAAACTTCGATGATGAAATCAAACTCTACTAATATAAGCATCCGCATGATGTGTCCAATCATACAAGCTTTGTTCACTAATTATAGAAGTGCATGATGGTCTACAAAGAATACAAACTTGTTTGCCAACAAATAATGGTCTTCTCCACGGCATAAACCATTGCGAGGCCTTCTCTCTCCGTGGTTGTGTAGTTCATCTTGGCATCATTAATTTAGCAACTTGCAAAATATACAAGGTAATCCAAATTATACTCCCCTCACCATGCCAACACACATCCTATTGTGAACTTTGAGGCATCTATATGCACAGTATAGATAAATCTTACATAATAGCCTACGTGCCCCATGATGCATTTGTCGAGGGTAATAAATAGCTCCAAGGTGAGGTTGATCTTGTTGTAGTCCAAAACTAGCATTTGAAGGGGTTGAGGGAAATTTTGAATAGGTGACACCTCTTAAAGACTCGCCTTCTCTCTCCGTGGTTGTGTAGTTCATCTTGGCATCATTAATTTAGCAACTTGCAAAACATACAAGGTAATCCAAATTATACTCCCCTCACCATGCCAACACACATCCTATTGTGAACTTTGAGGCATCTATATGCACAGTATAGATAAATCTTACATAATAGCCTACGTGCCCCATGATGCATTTGTCGAGGGCAATAAATAGCTCCAAGGTGAGGTTGATCTTGTTGTAGTCCAAAACTAGCATTTGAAGGGGTTGAGGGAAATTTTGAATAGGTGACACCTCTTAAAGACTCACCTTAGATATAACTGAGATAGCCGTCCCATGCCACCAAATGTATGCATATAGATCATCAAGAAACACCTCTAAAAAATCCCTCAAGATACTTTTTATAGTCTATGATCCTTTTTAAAGCCTATGATCTCATATCTCTGATATCTTGGAAATGTTGCAAGATCATTAGTGAGTCCAAAGAGCATCACTCTTGAAGCATATGAGTCTCCCCATCCTGCGCCAAATGCCATCTTGTGTTGATTTGTCGAGGCTATGGATACCTAGTTGTAACAAAGAATCCATCGGTTGAAGCATTGGAATAGACGCACTTCTTGGTAACATCAATAAGACCATCTACCTTCTCTAGAACATCGATAGAATCTTCAATCTTGGTGGTGAAAGAAGCAACAAGGCTGCACTCAAAGTATCTCGAGCGCAAGATGCAAGACTCCCAACAATCTATTCATCAATGTTTCTCTCAAGATGTGACCTAGGTCAAAATCTTTGCCACTAGTTCACCTCCAAGCTATACTCAGCCCTAACTCCTCATTAATCCAATAAGCCACCTATGCAACTGCACAATAGGACCTGTCTGTCTACATGCTCAAGTCCAACAATGTCCTATGCAACTCCATACACAACTTCACAAATAAGCCACCTATGCAACTGCACAATAGGACCTGTCTGTCTACATGCTCAAGTCCAACAATGTCTTTAACCTCTAGCAAGCATCACCCTCTGTGACCTAGGTCAACCTCACACCTCAACTCTATCTTAGTGCGAGTCTCCTCCCCTTCATGCCCACAACTATTCCTTGCCCTAGCTAGGGCACTCTACTTTGTGGCCGCCACACTTTAAACCTGACTAAACAAGTTTATAAAAAACACAAGTTTCCCACAATTATCTCACACAACTATTACCACCATGATTAATAATAAAATTACCTCCTTTTTTATTTCATAGCTAACTTATACAATTTAACCATGGCTTGGAGCCTAATGTGCATTATTTATGTTGACCTATAAATCCTAGGATTGAAGAAAACCCCAATCCAAGCACTTGGGAGACAAATCTAACGCACCCAAGAATCAAACTCAATTAATCATCTCCACATGTGCCATCACGTTCGTTGAGCAAGCAAGCCATCTCCAACTTTCTATTTACACAAACGTTGAGATAAATCAACAATTAATTTCATAAAATGAGAGGTTTCAAGCAAAAGGAATAATGATGATGATCAAGACCTGTTCTTACAATGAAGGTGATAAGGACGGTTCAACACTCATTTTCCATATTACCCATATAATAAACCACGTATACTGAGGAATATCTTCCACCATCAAGGATTTACTCAAGGATTTAACTGTGGCCTGTTGGTGTGCACTCCTTTAGGGACGAATACTAGATTGCAGTCGATATAAATTGAGTTTGGGCTTAAATGGAATCAGGATGCATTTAAATGGAATACGAACCAGAGGTGGTACGTAATAAGGAGAAAAAATGTCGTTGACACTAATTTGGAAGACGCATTGCATTGCCTTCTTAAATTGCGATTTTTATTGCTGAGAAAACAAAGACATTTTGTTAACGCACTGATCGTGGCCTCAAATCATTTCAGGGATTTAGGGACTCGTGCTGCTTGGCGATTTTGTTAGCTTCTCTGATTTTAGAAGATGGATTTCCAAAAAGGGAGACAATTACAAAAAAGGGAGACGTAAACGAAACAAGAAAAGATTGCATCGGAGAATTCCGCTTTCGCAGAGCAGATTGGGCTCGCCTCCCTTGTGAGCGAGCCCAAACAATGTGAGGCCTTAGGAAATAAGACTGCAAAAAGAATCACCAATTCAACGTGCAAGTGTTAACATAGATGTTATTGGAACAAAAGACATACAGCAACGTGAAGCGATCGATCTATGCTTCCACATGATACCTAAAGAAACTTCCAAGTGAAACGACAAGCTTCTGGTGCTTCTCCAAAGCCATCAGAGATTTTGAAAAGAAGTTGCTCGAGAAGAGCTAAAACATAAGAAACGGCACTTCTAAGTAACCTTCAATACTCTTCACCTTCATCACCTTCATCCCCCTCTGCAGACTCAGCTCCCACTTCCTCGTAGTCTTTCTCCAGAGCAGCCAGATCCTCACGGGCTTCGGAAAACTCACCCTCTTCCATACCTTCGCCGACGTACCAATGCACAAAGGCGCGCTTGGCATACATAAGATCAAACTTGTGATCGATTCTCGAGAACACCTCTGCCACACTAGTGGAATTCGAAATCATGCAGACCGCACGTTGCACCTTTGCCAGATCTCCCCCAGGCACCACTGTGGGAGGCTGATAGTTAATTCCACACTTGAATCCCGTGGGGCACCAGTCCACAAACTGAATGGTGCGTTTGGTTTTGATGGTGGCAACTGCAGCGTTAACATCCTTCGGAACGACATCTCCTCTGTACATAAGACAGCATGCCATGTACTTGCCATGCCTAGGATCGCATTTAGCCATCATAGACGATGGCTCGAAGGCACTATTAGTAATCTCGGCCACAGAAAGCTGCTCATGGTAAGCCTTCTCGGCAGAAATGACAGGAGCGTAAGACGAGAGCATGAAGTGAATTCTGGGATACGGGACGAGATTAGTCTGAAACTCAGTCACATCCACATTCAAAGCACCATCGAAGCGCAGCGAAGCAGTGAGAGACGAGATGACCTGCAACATACATAGCATTAATAAGCGACGACCGTACGAACCAAACTTAATTGCCGAAAGCAGACAAAACAAGTTACCTGAGAAACGAGACGGTTAAGATTGGTGTATGTCGGTCGCTCGATGTCCAAAGAGCGACGGCAAATGTCATAGATCGCCTCGTTGTCTAGGAGTACTGCAACATCTGTATGCTCTAGGAGGGAATGAGTCGACAACACGCTGTTGTAGGGCTCAACCACAGATGTGGACACTTGAGGAGAAGGGTAGACGGTGAAGCCTAGCTTCGATTTCTTGCCGTAGTCCACAGACAAGCGCTCGAGAAGCAAGGAACCTAGGCCAGAGCCGGTACCCCCACCTACGGCATGAAATACCAGAAATCCCTGCAGGCCGGTACAGTTGTCTGCCAGCTTCCGGATGCGATCGAGGCAAAGATCAACGATCTCCTTGCCGACTGCAAATCCGTAACAACGCAGAAGATGTAAGCTCACTGGAAAGAAAAGCATAGTGAAAAACGAAGACATCCTCGTCGACACTAAGAAGCAAAGATCTAAGGTCTTGTGACAGATCTAAGCAAAACACTTCGACGGGAAAGGTATTAGACCAGTTTGGAGCTTGCAGGAACTCACTGGTGTAGTGACCGCGGGCAAAATTGTTAGCAGCATCTTCCTTGCCACTGATGAGTTGCTCAGGATGGAAGAGCTGACGATAAGTCCCAGTGCGCACCTCGTCGATCACAGTAGGCTCCAGATCGAGGAAAATAGCACGGGGAACATGTTTCCCTGCACCAGTCTCGCTGAAGAAGGTGTTGAACGCATCATCACCACCACCAACAGTCTTGTCGCTTGGCATTTGGCCATCGGGCTGCAAGAACACAGGCAGTATGAGTACAAAACTGCTGCATATGTACATTATCTTCTCATCTCGCGCTAGATCCACCGAAACAGAACACACATTGCAAAGATCAAGGAGGGGGGCAGGCCTTTGGACATCAGGCTACGCCGATACACAGACAATGTGGTGGAAAAGGATAAAATCCGTGAGCTAACGACATAACACCGAGATCCCCCTTCCCCTGCACGGGAAAACGCTAGATCGAAAGAGGAAAGGGAGCCATGGACACGAGCTGGCGAAAATCAGTCGTCCCTGTCTCGTACAAAAATGCAGAGATCTAGCCGACGGGCCTAGAAAGAAAAAGTTGATTGAACGGATCGGGAAGGCGAGAGGATGTACCTGAATGCCATGCTCGAGGCAGTAGAGCTCCCAGCAAGCGTTACCGACCTGGATGCCGGCCTGGCCGATATGGATGGAGATACATTCTCTCATGGTGAGGAAAGGGAGGAGGAGAAGGGAGGCTGAGGAGAAGAAAAGGAGCAGAACCTGAGGGAAGGCGTGTACGAAGACACCTTCTCAAAGGGAAGAGAGGAGAACTGAGCTATGGAGGAGGAGGAGAAGCAGGGGAGCTTGAAGAGGATATGGCTATGGCGGGATAGTTATAGAGTCAAGAAGACGATGACGATGACGATGACGGAGTCCTTGACGGACCCTAACGGTGCCGTCCTCCATTCCGTTACCTTTGAACTCGCCGGTGCTTTAGCCGTTTATTAACGGTCCTTTTTTACGTTCTTTTTGGCCTGCCCTGCTTTTGAGTAAAGGTTTCATCTTTGGAGATGGCAAAAATCCGTTTTTTTTGTTTTTGTTTTCCCGAAACATTTAGATTAGTCCACGTGATAGGTGTGTGCGTCATTTTAGCTGGTGCCACATGGTCGTGCATGGGTGCAGTTCACCAAATTGGATTTGCACTTCCTATCCTTCCGTTTGTCGGGTCTATGGTTCCGTTTTTTGTGCACTACACCATATGTGCATGGATATTGTGTGTTGTGGGACGCTTCGATGGGTGCGACGCTTCTGTGCACTGCACCATATGTGCATGGATATTGTCTGTTGTGGGACGCTTCGATGGGTGTGATGCTTCTCCATTTATCCTATTGCAGACGGGCAAGCATATCAGGATACAATGCTGGAGTTTGCCAAAGACAATGTTCATGCACTCATTGTGCATGGGTTGGAGATTTGAACGCGAGCATATCGCAACTCACAACATGGGATTTGTTGTCATCGATGACCTATGTGCAGGAGAGAGCACACTCCATGGTTATTGTGGGATTGCATGGTATCTATAAAGTCGATAGTAGTCTTCGTGAAGACGTTATGCTTGTTATCTGTGCGTGTTTTTCTATAGTTTCATGCATGGCAGATCGTGAGTTTGTTGATGAGTCTTGCCGCCCTGATCGCGATATCACAAACAAGGCAGTCTCTGGAGAACAAGGCTCTCCTATATCGATGGACACAGGGAATACCTTTCATAGGGGTCCGAACAACATTGATTCCCAGTTTTGCACTCTATTCTATTCTATTCGTCATTCAATTCTTTATTCATATTCTGTGCATGAGTTCGATCTATTGTTTCAAACGACTCTATATTGTGATGTCAAGGTGATGAAAGGTCAGTCGAAGTGATCATTCTCTCTGAAACCTTTTTTTCGTTTCTTTCAGTTTTTTGACAATCCTTATGCATGTACAGAGACAAAAGAAAAGAAAAAATTGGATCCGCCATGGTCGCCCTCATTTGTCATTTCTCCTGTGATGGTGTCTTCTGGATATAAACCTCCAAAGCATTCAGAGTTGTTGAAGAATTCTGGGACTAAAAAAGACAGCAGGCGTTCTCTTCATCAAGCGTTTGAGGCCGTGGCTTGCGAGGCTTACGCTGAAGGTAAGATCGTTTTTACAGATCCAATTGAAATTTACTTGCATGGAACGAATTGCTTGTAGAAAGGGCTCTCTACATCTCCTTCTTTAACTACAGCGAAATCTTTGCCCTCATTCGTAACAGGAAGAAGCTCCACCTGTAGGTGCCGTTGTGCAAAACATAAGGAAAATGACTACTCACCGAGAAGACACTTGGACAGTACCCTATTCACCGTAGGATTGTGGATCATCTCGTTTGTTATCCAGATTCACAAATCGACGTGCGAGTTATGGCTGAATCATCACCTGCACCTTTCATACTTTGATTCCGTTGAATTTTGTCTTTTGTTTTTGTTGACGATTTGCAAACTTTCTTTGTCTCACCTGTGCTTTCAAAACACTTGCATGAATCTTGTGCGTTGTTGTAGTTGCAATTAAAGCAACTGCTGAAATCTTTTGTTTTTTCCTCATGAAGTCTTCTACAGGTGTTGGCTGTTTGTGGATGAATCTTTCGTGGGATTTCTCTGGAGTTCTTGTTCATTATTAGTGGAGTAATCTGCTTAGAACTCTGATTTATTCCAGCTTCTACGCAGTTTTTGTTAAGTGCTATATACTTTTCATGGTGGTTTGGTTGTGCTATCGGAAAACTGGTTTTACACATTGATTTGATACAGTTTTTACAAACTGCTATGCACTTTGCGTGGTAGCTGCTTGGTAGTGAATTGAATAACCTTTGCATGGTAGCTGTTTGTTGATGAATTCAATAAGAAGTTTCTTAATCATTTCCTATATGTATGGTTGGTAACTCAGTAGCGTTGGTTTGCTTTTGTTTAGTTTGAAAAAACAATGATTTTCCTTTGTTTTCCTTTCGTTTTTTGTTAAGTTTTGGTTGTTTTTAGTTTCAATATTATGGTGCAGAAATCCGTCAATAGTTTGGATAAGTATGCTTTGTATGTAGTAATTTCCTTTTTGTTGTGTGTGTGTCCAACAATTTTGTTGTTTTTTAAAGTGTTGTAAGCAACACAACAAGAACCACATAACAAATGAATTTTCTATTTTAAAACATCTTCTAAATAACATAACAAGAAACATATGACAAATAAATTGCAAAGAACTTGTCACATAGCAACACTTTTGTGCCAAAGAAAATAAGAAAAAAAAAACTTTAATAAGGCATCTTTCTTAAAGAAAATCGGAAGCAAAGATCTCCAACAAGCTTTCGATTCAAACGAAGTAAATTCAAGCGAAGAGCATGATATGCACATCCAACACAAAGCTCTAGCGCTAGCTCAAGGAAAATTAGTAGGGGGGGGCAATAGTTTGCCTTTGCTTCATATAACAGTGATGCAATCACCCACATGTTTGCTTTTGAGGGAAAGGTTCTTGTTAAATACGGAACCTACAAAGACAAGAAAGCCACATATGTGACTCGCCTATGTGCTGATTTTACTTATTGTAATAATTGTGAGACTGTGACATTGGTTGTCCCTCATGCTTTTGTTCAACAATACAACGCTTCACTAGTCCTCGATTCTTTCTTTAGAATTAAAGGAGCTATTCCTCAGAATAAGGGTCCAGGCGAAGGAGGTAGCTGTTACTTTTCCTTGCATGCCGATGCTACGACACAAGTGGTGAAAGTCGAGGAATTTGACATAAATATACACTTTGTGTCTGAGCAGTCGATAGCTGATTTTGCACCTCACGCATCTTGATTGATTCGCATGAGACAAGGCTCAATCTCTATGATAGTTGCCACCATAAGTGTTTTGTGATAAAAGTAGAAGATGGTGCAGGAGTTGTGGACCAAGTGGTTGTCACCGATGGCCCACGCGATAACTCAATGTGTTCGCCGACGTCGACAGAGCACAGAGTGTGTTGCCCCGCTTTTTAAATGATTGCTCAATAGTGATGGTCGCTCTAAAACGGAAGCTAGAATATGCACATAGCTGCATGAGTGGGCTTGTGTGACCCACACTCACCTTGCGTGCACTCAATGAACTCCTAAGCACACCTTTGTATAGAGAGCATAACGTCTCGTTGCATCGTACGTGGGCTGAGCGCATCGCAGAGGTAAAGGAAAAAGCAATGTTCGATAACATCAGCAAACAACACAACCAAGAAAATGAAGATGATGTTCCAAGTGATACTTTGGTTCACGGGATTTACTAAACGCAACAAGTAGTTGATTTTGAGGATAAAACAATCAGCATTGTTCCGTGTCAAGGATTCTCTCCATTAAGTATTTTCAAAGACAAACAATGTGAAGAGCTTGCATTCCCAAACCTTTTCTATGGCCACCCAAGAAACTACAACGTGCCTGAGCACACCAGCTACCAAGACATCGTACGATGGGAGCTATCAAACAAAGATAGATGCTTTGCTTATCCAACTCCCATGTGGGTGTTTGGTTCTGATTATCTAGATCATGAAGCTCATGGTTGGAATCATTGATTGTGTCTTCCATTGGAAATTCAATGGGTGTCTGAGGAATATGTGGGCTTAAAGGAGATGAACTATAGGGGTAGATAGGAGGTGGAAGCAAGTATTGAATTAGAGGAAGGTTAAGGAGGGAACTTTATTCTTCAAAACAATGAAGGTGCTTGTTGCACAAGTCCTCTCCTCTTCTTGGATGCGAATGCGCAAAGGCCAACTTCGCGCGCTAAGAATACAAGCAAAAGATGTACAGAACACAAACATCGAGCAACTCTTATAATCCAACATTGGTTTTCGTGACTTCATTTGCGTGCGAACTTCCACTGACTATAAGCACAAGCTAAAACAAAATTTGATCGCTATGCTATGCCAATTAGGGCCGCCAACTTCTTCCTTTACTTTTTATGCTGCAAAAAGACATTGGTGCAATGCCTACATAAAGTCAAGCAGCGATGATTAACACCCACTCATTCATCGATGAACTTTGCGTGATTTAATTCATTCAAACCCAAACACAACTACGAGGTACTACGTTCACAAATTTCAGTCAATGAAAACTTTGCTTAGGCAAGATTCTTCAATCATTGGCAAGGTGGCCGATTTTTTTTTCGTGACAAAATTTCAAAATAGAGGAAGCCAACATGACCACAGACTTTTATGGATCAAGAATGCCCCTACATATGGGAAATCTCCTCCCAACACCACAATCTAAGACTTTGCTGTATATATGCGCAGACATCACAAAGCTTTTGGTAGACAACAAGGACATTCAAAGGCATAGGCACAGGAAAACATCTAGGAAAAATGGTGGTAGTTGTCACTTTCATTTCCCGCGACCGCCTATGCGAACAACAAGGATTTAAGATCCGCTCCAAGAGACAACATTCACTAGCACACACAAATGCAACTACAAAAAAATCATTCCATTCTTAGAAGAAGGCCATGCTGAGACTCTAAACTACGACAAACTCTTAGAGTCCCTCCTACTATCCGAAGACGAGTACATAAAAGCTTTGCAATCAAACATCACACAAGCTCATCAAGAGAGTTCTATTACATTAACACAAGCCTAGCTGAAGAACGCACCATGTTGCTTAAACACCGTTTCCAACTAGAAAAAATGGATCCACAAAGCACCGACATCTTTTCGCCAGACATAATCAGCAAGTATGTAGGCAGATCATCCCAGCTGAGGGACCTATGTCTTGCAAAGTTTGCGAGTTCATAGACAACAACTGGACAATCGATCAAAAAAAGAAACTGTGGGAAGATCATTCGTTTCAACAACTATAGCAACCAAAATGCGGGGATGCTTTTGGACAGGCAAGATAAACAACAAAGGACATTCAGACAGGAATTTCAATTAAGTGGATGTTTTTCTGAGTGTTTTTGGAAATGAGATGCTTTGTAATTCATGTGTTCTGAGTGGAGGGTGAGAATTAACTTACTGCACCTGGTTCTCTGCCGAGGCTATGCCTAAAATGATTGTTGCACATACACTATGTAGGCATCTGACTTTAGTTCCGGGGATGTGCATGTGTGGTTCTCACAGTCCACCGTGAGTGCCATGTGTTATTGCATGATGCTGACATTGCTAGTGTTGATGGCTTGCATGAGAATATCCAATTATCCTTTGTCAAGCATGCTTGGCACAGGTCCCCACATAGTAGTAGAGCTACTCCTCCAAAAGGTTGAAGGTGGTTGTGCTTAATTTCTCGCATACGCATGTCTGCTGCAATAAAAGTGTTTTGACCGACTAATGAAATCTCGTCAATCACAATTAATTGGATGTCTTTATACATTTGTGATAGTGTTTCTAGCTTCTCTGTAGCTAGGAATTTGTAAGTGGACGCAATCAGCGGTAGGTGTAGTGCAGAGTGGATGGTGGTTCCGCCTATGTTGTATGCAGCTTTACCGGTGTATGCTAAGAGCAAGACTTTTGGTGACTCAATAGTAGTCACTTGTTCATGCGAGTAATCGTGGCGAACCAAAGCTTGTACCAAGAGCAACAGTGTGAATGCTTTTCCTATACCAGCATCACCAGATAGAAAAAGGTGAATAGGTGTTGTGTTTCGTAAATGTTTCTTAAGCAGTATGTCATCGAGAAGCAAGCGTTGTTTGGTGTTTAGTCTCCCAAGGTCATTGTAGTACTAAGTGTTTGGCATGCAAAAAAACGTGAAATTGGTTGCCTTGTTGTGGTGGTTTGTGCCACGAAGACCATCAATTTTAACGCATAGGTTGAAACCATTGCCAAGAGTTTGTTGAGTGCTTAGGGAGCTTGATGATGTAGCTACCATTGTTCAGTTGTTGAGCCAGCTTTGTGGAATGATGTTTCAATTCATCTTGTCTTTGTTAGTGTTTATTGTTTGTTGTTCGTGCAGGTACAAATCATGCCATGTGGGTGTTGCATCATCAAGTTTAGGCTCTTTGTCAACGAATGGCAGATATAGCAAGCATAACTCTAAACGGGCCCCGAAATGAGTGCCTACTTCGCCCTCTCCCGCAGCATATAATGCCCTCTCGCCACACCACGAAGGGCGTCTCAATCTGAGACAGTGCAGTCTTGCACTTCCGGCTGTGCTACCTGCAGAGATTTGCTCCCAAACTCGAAAAAGGAAAGCAACACTGGTCCTCTTACCAGGACACTGCGAACTTGGTTTGCTTTCTTGAGCTCCTTACCACGAACAAGGCTCTGATACCATGTGAAGATAGTGGGAGAGAGGGAAGGAGTCTCACTTGAGGCTTTCTCACAAGCACAATGGGGGAATACACACAAAGGTGGAGGCTGAAAACAGTTTTCCTCTTCTTAGTTGTGAAAGCCAAAAGAACTCTATATGTGGGTCTCAAACCAAACTCAACTAACTAAGGTGGCATACTAACTGAGCCACGAACTAGTGTAAATAAGGATAGCTGTCATCCAGCTATTATTCGTGGGCGGTGTACCAACCGCATCTGTAGCTAACAAGTCGGTGACATAAATGCACAACGGTCACCCTGGCATATCGCGAGTGGAGCTCGATATCTCAACAAAGGCATATTTAAATAGGAAGGACTCACAAAAATAGGAAAGATATAGAAAACACTATAATCTTAGATCCTTAAGTGCGAGACATGCTCGGGGAAGTTACTTGGTGTAATATGTATACATGACGTGCGTTCAAGGCTTCTTTTATAAATCCCTATGTAACCTATTTTTAGTGTTTCCTTGCATTCCTTCTAGAAACTTTTACAAAAAAATTTAATCCCATGATGTAAATAAATTTTTTTATTAAAGGAAATTTAAAAGTCCTTATGTGAGGGATACGGTACTACTTTTGGTGTCACTTCGGAGGCAATATGAGAGACTAAAGATGAAAGGTATTTACATCACACACATGATCCAAGAAGTTCTAGACGCATGATAGAGCACTACGGTGGATTCTCTTGATTGCACTAGATATGAATTTCATGTCGTACATCAAACTATCTGCACAAAATACCAAACTACCACATATTTCTTTGGGTAGTTTTCAAAAGAGCCACCCCATGTATTTGCAGCTTTATACAACAAATTGAGAGGTAAGGTGACATTTTCTATTAGCTTTACATAGCAAACCAATGACAACTTTATGGTGTGAGATTCTACATGAGCCCATTGTACTTGCAAGAGGTTTAGAAGTGCTCCTCATAATATCTTGCTAAGAAACTACTAAATGATAATATAACTAGACTACTTGATTCTTGTCAACATTCTGCCAGGGGAATCGAAGACCGTGTCAAGAGACTTGAGTGCTCCTAAGGCTAGATTGCTTAGAATTGATGCATTAGACAACTTGATTCTAGTTAGCGTTCTGCCAAGGGAATCATAAACCGTGTCAAGAGACCAGAGTGCTGCTAAGGCTAGATTGCTTAGAATTGATGTATTAGACATCTTGATTCTAGCTCGTCAGCATTCTACCAGGGGAATCACATATCATGTTAAGAGACCAGAGTGCTCCTGAGGCTAGATTACTTAGAATTGATGCATTAGACAACTTGATTCTCGTCAGCATTTTGCCAAGGGAATCACAAACCATGTCAAGAGACTGAGAAGAGAGTGGGAGAGAAGGAAGGAGTCTCACTTGCGGCTTTCTCACATACACAATGGGGGAATACACACAAAGGTGGAGGCTGAAAATAGTTTTCCTCTTCTTAGTTGTGAAATCCAAAAGAACTCTCTCTAAGTACAAAAGGAATAGGTGAACCCTATATGTGGGTCTCAAACCAAACTCAGCTAACCTAGGTGGCATACTAACTGAGCCACTAACTAGAGTACATAAAGATAGCTGTCATCCAGCTACTATTCATGGGCGGTGTACCAACCGCATTTGCAGCTAATAAGTCGGTGACATAAATGCGCAACGGTCACTGTTGCATATCACGAGTGGAGCTCAATATCTCAACACTCCCGCTCGAGCTCAATACCAATTCATGCACACCAAGCAGGTCTCTGAACTTGCGCAGCTTCTCTGTACCCAATGCCTTCGTGAATATGTCAGCTACCCGATCCTCTGTGCTGACATAAACTAGATCAATAAAACCTACTAGAACCTTCTCCCGCACATAGTGATAATGCACCTCAATGTGCTTTGTTTTAGCATGATAGACTGGGTTATTTGCCAAGTGTATACTGCTCATGTTGTCACAATAAATGACAACTGGCTCGTCTGTAGACTGATGCATATCATAAAGTAGCTTATGCAACCAAGCTGCCTCACATGCAGCCATTGCTGCACCCCTGTACTCAGCCTCTGTGCTCGACAAGGCAACTGTAGGCTATTTCTTACTGCTCCAAGTACCTGCAACACTCCCAAAAGAGAATACATATCCACTGGTAGATCGTCTATCAGAAATACTACCAGCCCAATCAGCATCACTGTATCCATGCAACTGTATCTGAACCCTAGTCTCATAAAATAGTCCATACTGCAATGTGGACTTCACATACCAAAGTATGCGTCTAGCCGCATCCAAATGCGGTTTCCTTGGAGCCTGCATACACTGACTTACCAACCCAATAGTATAGCTCAAATCTGGCCTAGTAATATAAATCAAACTTCCTACTATGCATCTATACATAATAGGGTTTTCTAGAAGCTCACCTACATCTGCGCTCAACTTCACATTCTACTCCAAAGGAACTGAAATAGGCTTACAGCCTGTCATCCCATATTTGGACAGCATGTCTAATCCATACTGCCTCTGCAAGAGCCATATCCCACTTGTGGATCTAATCACCTCAATGTCCAAGAAGTAATGCAGCTCTCCCAAATCCTTCATCTCAAACTTCTGCTTCAATAGCATTTTCACATGAAGTATATCTTCATCACTATCACCTGTGATGATCAAATCATCAACATTAGTGACAAGCAGCATAATGCCTTTCTCTGTTTTTCTCACATAAAGTGAGAAATCTGCCTTGGAAATCTGAAAGCCAATAGTGACAAGATATTGTCTCATCTTGTCAGACCATGCTTTGGGTGCTTGCTTCAAGCCATACAAGGCTTTCTTCAACCTACAAACAAACTCAGGATGAACAGCATGAACATAACCTGGTGGCTGCTCCATATAGACTTCTTCTTGCAAATCACCATGCAAGAACATCCATCTGATGTAAAGACCATCCTTTGATGCAGCCATAGCAACGAGGAATGACAGAGGCTGTGTCAAGAGACTGGAGTGCTCCTAAGGGTACATTGCTTAGAATTGATGCATTAGACAACTTGATTCTTGTCAGCATTCTGCCAGGGGAATCGTAGACCATGTCAAGAGACCAGAGTGCTCCTAAGGTTAGATGCTTAGAATTAGACAACTTGATTCTAGCTTGTCAGTATCTGCTAGGGGAATTGTAGACCGTGTTAAGAGATGGGAGTGCTCCTGAGGCTAGATTGCTTAGAATTGATGCATTAGACAACTTGATTCTCGTTAGCATTCTGTCAGGGGAATCGCAGACCATGTCAAGAGACCGGAGTGCTCCTGAGGCTAGATTGTGTAGAATTGATGCATTAGACAACTTGATTCTAGCTCGTCTCAGCATTCTGCCAAGGGAGTCGCAAACCATGTCAAGAGACCGGAGTGCTCTTGAGGCTAGATTGCTTAGCATTGATGCATTAGACAACTTGGTTCTAGCTCATCTCAGCATTCTGCTAAGGGAATCGCAGACCGTGGCAAGAGATCAGAGTGCTCCTCATGCTAGATTGCTTAGAATTGATGCATTAGACAACTCGATTCTCGTCAATATTCTGCCAAGGGAATCACAGACCATGTTAAGAGACTGGAGTGCTCCTGAGGTTAGATTTCTTAGAATTGATGCATTAGACAACTTGATTCTCATCAGCATTCTACCAGGAGAATCATAGATTGTGTCAAGAGATCGGAGTGCTCCTAAGGCTAGATTGTTTAGAATTGATGCATTAGACAACTTGATTCTCATCAACATTATGCCAGGGGAATCGCGCTGTCTCAAGAGACCAGATTACTCTTGAGGCTAGATCACTTGAGGATTCCTTAGAGATGATCCATTTGTTCCATTCAGTTCCCTTGTTTGAACCTGGACAACAATATACTAATGTTTATGACCAATTGCCACATGTCCTTGGATCACGTGGGACAACTGTCTCTTTTTTCATGGAAAGGGTTGTTGCAGTTGTTGCAGATGTCACAATGGTGAAAGACAAGGAACCTACAGAAACTTACATGTGCAAAGAGATGAGCCTAAATAGTAGAAAAGCTATAGATGGGTTGAAAGGAATCAGGCAAGGATTTTGATCTCAGTGATGCTAGACTTGCAGAGTTTGATGAGGGGTAACTAGCTAATGAAAACCAAGAAACTTAGTTTGAGAAAGTTAGAACAGGTGAATCTGCTTGAACAACTACGTTGAGTCAACCAGCTTATGGCCCAACTGAACTGGCCACCTGGTTGGAGCAGTCAAGCAAATTGGCCTACCATGGCCCATGGGCACCTGCAAGTATCTAGACTTTTGTGCTTGCTATGAAAACGACAATAAGGACCTACAGTGTCACCAAACAAGTGGAGAATCCTTTTGTGTTAGTCTGCAACAAGTCAAATTTTGTGTCACATCAGCAGTTGGTTTGTGATTACAAGGGGAACACATGTTGCTGTGGCCTATCCACAGCGAACGAGATTGAGTACAAAGGAGTTTTGGTTGTCCATCTGTGAAAAGATAGTCCAATTTATAAGCATTTATTTTGATGTGTCTAGAAGTGGCAGCAAAGAAATGTAAGAAAAGTGGAAGTACAGATTGTAAGAAGTAAACACCTCAAGAGAGGAGAGAAACTTCCTGAAAACATATTGAAAGTATAGCTGTAGTAAATGCTAAAACTTGGAAATGATTACAGGCAGAAGTAGTCACCAATACACACCATGTGTAGCAGTCAATAATGCAGGATATTGAGGACGAGGCTAGATATGGAAAAAGTATGCAGCAAAGGAGTCCCTCAAGCCTCAGTGTGTGTCTTTATGAAAAGAGCTATGTAGGTAGCAAATAAGGAGATGGTGCAAGCATGCCTAGAAAGGGTCCTATAAAAGGGCCTTATGCCGACTTTTACAACTGGCATGCACTACTCCAGGCAAGTTCCTAGGATGGCCCTCCAATGAAAAAAACTAAAGAAGGAATAAAAGGAAAATAATTCCTTCTATACCTTTGTCTGTGCATCTACAACCATTTCTGCTCCTACTTTGGTCCTAAGAATTTAGTGATATGGACCTAAAGCAGTGAAGACAACTATGTTGATTGAGTTCACAGATCTTTCAATAGCATTCAAGCCCTTTCTTGGTGACACTGCAGCTACCCTGGGAGAAATTAAGGTTGTAGAAACAGATGAGTATGTAAATATTAGGATCAGCCCAAATGATTGTTTGCTATTGCAAATCACCTCTTAAGTTCTCAGCTGTAACAGCCTCCCTCGGCTCCATGCCTGCCTCCACTGCTGCCCCTTTAGATCTGTTTTTCTCCATGTAGCAAATATCAGTAGTGGGTCTACTTCCTCCATCCCTCAAGGGTCATCTACCTACAGCCAACTTCCACACATCAGAACTGGGCATTTGCAACCCTCTCTGCCTCAAAACTGAAGCAGATCTAGAAGTAGCAGAACGCTTTTATGTAGCAGCAATCGAGCATTAGTAGGAGGTCACATTCAGTCATATATGGAGTCTTCTACATAGCATACACACACATCAACATTCACTGAGTTGTGAACAGCTCAACACCTCATAACTACAGCCACCCAATCAGCAATCCAAATTGCACATTGGCTGCAAGTCAGCTTATGTTATTCACGAGTTTTGGCAAGAGTCTCGCCCTCTGAAGATCTTCACAGACTTGTGCTCAGTGAGTCTTGCGTAGTGTTTCTCAGCCCAGCATTGCAAATCAGAAGCAAATACTCTTGCATCTTGCAGTCGGGGGGGGGGGGGGGCTAAGCATAGTTACTTGGAATGGGAACAACAGTTGTCTGCTTGATCTACTTAGCCAACACCCGCCCCAACATCAGCCATTCAATAAAGGTGATTAGTCAATTCTCATCCAAACCACAAAAGGAACACTAACAGGCCAGCCTTTGTGTGCTATAGTACCTGAAGAGTACAATGGAGTATGATATGACCTATGAGAAGGGTACCTTCAACAACTAGGTGAAATAGCCCCCATGTGGAGGATTAGAGGGGATGCAAAAGTTAGGGTGGCATTCTCGCAGCATGTGAGCCTGAAATCATGGGGACAGAGGGGGAGCACTAGGTGAACTGGGGAGGGATGGATTTCATCATTTCATTTTTCTTTAGAGTTTTGTGAAGGGCTGCTCTGGATGAGAGCAGAACAGCCATCGAAGGCGCACTACTTTAAGCAGTCTGCTCCCTATCTAAACAACCTCTGACCAGAGGCTGGTTAGCTTGGTTCACCAGGCTAACCTAGTCAATCAGCCTTCGAGCTGACCTAAGCCCCATAGGTGGGCTATCCATTGGGGTGCCCCGTGTTAGTTTTGGGGGACCTTCTAAGCTCTTCCCCTCCTTGGTGACCATGACTATAAATTGGCCCCTATCACCTTTGCCTCACCTGGCATTCATCTTGGAGAGGAGGGTGTGTTATAGACTTATAGTCTGTTGCCTACTACTGCTTTCTGCTCTATACCATCCCTGATCTACCTCAGCTATTTTGGAACCCATCTTTTGGCTGACCTGGTGCTATTCTAGAGGTTTTTATGGTGCATTATTTCCAGCATTCTGTAATCAAGTTAAGCAGTCTACTTGCACTGTTTCCAGCTTTACTTCAATTCACTTTGAAATAAACTTTGTCTAAAAGCTGTGCTTGGCTTGAAGTTACTATTTTCCAGCAACTGTTGCACTTGGTTTTCTTACATTTTCTCCATTGAAAGACATTGATATTTTTCCATGTCAATTCTGACACCTTGATTAAGTTCAAGATAAAACAAATCCTCTTTGGGAGACTCATGTTACCCCCAAAATGCTCTAAAGATTGCTTTTGAAGCTCCTTGTTCCTGCCAGACTTTCAATCAAACTTTTAGCTCGTTATTCAACTACCTTATTCTTGCTAGGGAAGAGATGAGGAAGCCACTATCAAAGCTCAAAGAAGACTTCACAACATCAAATCAGATCGTAATCAGAAATTCAATAAACTCAGAAGCATAACACTAGTACACAGAGTCTGTACACAAATGAGGAATGGTTGGTTGCAAAGGCCTAGATGCTTGTATCTCATAAGGCCCATACTTCCACAAATTGGCAAATGAACGTGAATAACATCACCTTGACTATTAACTTTGCTAGGAACATTTTTTATTAGACTAGACTCAGTTTTCTCCCTGCTTTGATCTAAGGAGCTTGAAATGATATTTTGATATTTTTGTTTGTTAGAAAGGAAATTCATAGAATCAAATCCAATATGAGGAGATACTACCTTAATGCAACAAATGTCTGAGCACTCAAAAGGACAATCTACATTGTAGAGAAGCTTCAAGAAGTGCTTGCCTTTCCACCCGCTTTGTAAAATCTTCAAGAAGTCAAATGGAATGCCCGGCTGGACGGGGATACTCACTTTGTCCATTTGTTCCATGTATGAAACCCAATTATCAAGATGTGCTTCTGCGAATCCTTTTGCCACGAGCCGAGCCTTGTACTTATCCAACGTGCCGTCGGACTTGTACTTGGTCTTGTACACCCACTTGGTGCCGATTACCTTGCGTTTTGGTAGACGATCCACAAGGTCCCAAGTGTTGTTCTTCATTATGGAGCCATACTCCGACTGCATAGCCTCCATCCACCTGTCATCACCCTGTGCCTCTTCAAGAAACTTGGGTTCATCAGCACGGATCACCTCTGTCATCAAAGCATAGTTGACTAAGTGTTCATGCGCCCTTCTTTGCTTCTCTAATCTCTTGGACCGACGGTGTTCGGATGGTTCCTCCTCAATGGCTGGAGGTTCTCTGCCGTCCAAAAGCTGCTTTACCCACTTCGGGAATGGCCGTTGCCGTTGTGGTTCTACAAGCTCTTCTTCCTCTTCTTTATCTTGAATCCTCCCAAGCACCGTTGGGGGAGTTCAGTCTGCTGTTGGTGGTTGTACTGGATGGATATCCTG
Organism: Dipteris shenzhenensis; assembly: GCF_047967505.1. Lineage (NCBI taxonomy): Eukaryota > Viridiplantae > Streptophyta > Polypodiopsida > Gleicheniales > Dipteridaceae > Dipteris > Dipteris shenzhenensis. Next base: position 6,949,961 of record NC_141597.1, read on the forward strand.
GTCCTGGTTGTCTGGGAAGGAAGCATCCTCCTCCAATTGATGCGGCTATTCTGAGAAGACCACATCGCGACTTACTGTTACTTTCTTGGTAACAGGGTTATAGAGACGGTAACCCTTCGCCTCTTCACTGTAGCCCAAGAAAATACACTTCCGGCTCTTCGGTTCCCATTTGGTCCTATTAGCATCAGGGACATGCACAAAACAGTCACATCCAAAAACTTTGAAATGTGCAGCGGAAGGTTTCTTACCAGAAAAGGCCTGCAGTGGAGTGATCTCGTTCACAGCCTTCGTGTAGCTACGATTCAGAATGTAAACTGCCGTGTTACATGCTTCAGCCTAGAAAGTCTTTGGCAAATCTTTCCCTTTCATCATACTCCTGCCCATTTCACAGATGACGCGCATCTTGCATTCTACTACTCCATTTTCCTGTGATGTATATTGCAGGGGTTTCTGCCTCTTGATCCCGTGACTTTTGCAGTAACTTTCGAATTCAGTTGATGTGAACTCTTTATCTCTGTCTGATCTCAATTTCTTCACCTTCCTCGCCGTTTCTTTCTCGACCATTACATGCCATTCCTTGAACTTACTAAAAGCCTCGTCGTCTTTAGTCTTCAGGAAGTATATCCATATCCTTCTACTGTAGTCGTCGATCAGCTTCATGAAGTAGTAGGAACCACCTAAAGCTTCCGTCTCCATCTTTCCGTAGAGGTCCGTGTGAATGAGCTTTAGAGGAGCCTTTGCCCTGCTGGCCTCTTTAGGAAAGGACTGCCGATGCTGCTTGCCCATCATGCAAGCTTCACATACATCGGGCAGATCTGTAATTTCTGGTAGGTCTGCAATCATTCCACTTTTATGCATCTCCTTTAAAGAACTAAGGTTTAAATGACCAAACCTCTCATGCCACAGCTTAGTGTTCTTCACATCGGCTCGAGCACGGAAAGTTGAGAGTTCGTAGATGTTGTTGCGTCGTGTACCTTTACCAATGACCTTACCTTGAAGATCCAAAATCTGTGCGCCATTCTTATCGAAGTGAACTTTGAGGTCCCGATCCATGATCGCAGAAATGGACAACAAGTTACTCTTGATATCTGGCACATAAAGAACATCGGACAACTGTTTTACAACTCCATCTGACTTGAGAGCAATCGTACCTTTTCCTTTTGCTGGACATTTTGCATCATTGCCGACTGCTACCAGGATGTCATTCCCTACCGGTTGTAGAGAGGTATACCAATCCTTCCAACTGGTCATGTGGAACTGCCTCCGTGCAAATCTCCTCAATTGCTACGAACAGCTCTACTGGTACTGCTTGCATGCTATTGCTGGACTCTTTCTTTACTCTGTTCTTCTTATCTGCAATCTTCTTCCTGCACTCATTCTGCTTGTGCCATGCCTTGTTGCAATAGAAGCACTTGATCTTATTCTTTCGCTTTTTATCATCAGAAGAAGATGGGTTACCGGAGTCCTTACCCTTACCTTTCTTTGATCCAGCATAGAAAGCCGAATCTTCTCCAGTCCTCATCTTTTGACGCATCTCCTCCTCCAAAAGGATCGTGCTGAAATCCTCAAAGTTGAGGGGCGGATTTCTGTTATGCGTATTTAGTGCCGTAACAAGACCATCGTACTTTGGTGGGAGAATCTGTATGCACCTTCGTGCTAGATTCTCGCTAGTGATGGTGATGCCAATCGTAGTCATCTGATCACGCAGATTCTTCACCCTGGTGATGAACTTCTCTGCCACTTCAGACTCAAACAGTTTCTCATTCGCGAGTTGAGTCTCTAGATTCTGAATCCGCGTCTGATTCGTGGTCTCGTACTGATTTTTCAAGACCGTCCATGCCTCCTCCGCTGTGGTGACATGTTGAATTAACGCCATGACGGAATCACATACACTACAGACAATAGAACACAGCGCATCTGCATTTCTTCTTGTCCATGCGAGAATCTCATCCGCGATTGGTACTATCTGTTGTCCTGGATTGGCTAGATCCGGTCTCACAACCGGTCTCACAACCGGCTTCACATCCACCCCAGTAGCAGTATCCCAAAGATCGTATGTGCTTAGGATGGTCTTCATCTTGAACTTCCAGAGTGGATAGTTAGAGCCATCCAACTTTCTGCTTTCGCTGAATGGTGGGATTCGCAGTCTTGCGGGCTGGGCCATCTCTCACAATCTGCTCGCAAACAGAAACACACTACCAAATCTTCTTGCTAGAGTCCAGGCTCTGATACCATGTAAGAAAACAATACAATGTCTGTGCTCAATAGATAACAGGATCTCGTATGCAAGAGAGAAAAACAGATAGTATGGAGAATCAAAAATTTGATTACTATAGAACTGATACAATAGATGGTGCTGCCTCCCAACCGTGTGCTCTTGTGAAAGAAGCTTCAATGGCGAGCTGGAAACAGTAGAAGACGGAGGCTGGATGCTAAGGAATTAGGGTTGCTATAGCCAGTGATGAAATGGGCTTCATGGGCTTATTGGAAACAGTAGAAGACAGAGGCTGGATGCTAAGGAATTAGGGTTACTGTAGCCAGTGATGAAATGGGCTTGCCACCACTAGTAGTCGGTTAGACCCAATTGGGTGACCGACCCAATCCACCCAAAACGGTCGACTGGGGGTCGGTCTCGAAATAGGCCACCGACCACACGATAAAACCGGTGCGCAAAATAGAGCAATTGACCTATGGTTGCCGTTCGGCACACAGCCATTCGGGATCATCTGGGACTCCAAACAGGCCCCACAACCCGAGAGTGGGCTGCCTCGGGAAATGCTCCATCTACCCTCAATGCGGTCAGTCATGGGATGCCTTCCTGCACTTGCATGTAGCCTAGTTGGTAGTGTGCCAACTTCGTCCAGCCATCAAGCCACACATGGCCCCCATCTGGTGTCCAAACCAGGACCTACCGGATAATCGAGCTACTCAAATGCCTTCTCCTCATATGGGGGGCTTACAAGTAGAGTTAGCTATGCACATGCACTATTTGTATCTATAATAGGGGATGGGTATTTGTTGTGGATTCGCACAGTCCATAACCATGCAGGTTAGCAACAGTGACTATGAGGGGCGTGTGAGGGTAGGTTAGCTGCGCAACGATTGGCGGTTCAGTCCTTCAAGCGGTTGAGTCTTCAACGATCTGTAATCAACAGTCGGTTCTTGTATGCATGCTATTACTAGCATTTCGACTTTATTCTTTACACAGTTGTTGAGAGAGCTCTTACTTTGGAATACAGAGTTCTTCAGTGTTGTGTCTTCTATTTGCGTTCTCTGTATTCTATCAGTAGATGTTGCGTGTATCATTTTATCTCTATTTCCTATAGCGTCTACGCAGAGTTATGATGCTACAATGTGTATGTGTGGCAAAATCCCTTGCAACTTATGAAGACAAGGTATAGATCATCTGGCTCGAGTTCTTCACAAAGAATTTCAATTCTTAGATTGATCATGTTTGTCTGTAGAATCAATCTCATTGCAAACTCAGCCCACGTCTATGGATGATTAGGCATAGGTTGATCTCTGGAATAGTCGCATGGCCAACATTGATGGGCGTGCATCGATAAATGTCATGAGTGAAAAGACAATGAAAGATGCTGATTTGAAGTTATCTTCTCTTAACTCTCCTTATCGTATTAAGTTGGCTGATAATACTAGAGTGAAAACTCTAGGAGTGGTCAAGAATTTGGCAATGGATGTGTGTGGAATTTCTGTACCTACAACATTTTAGGTTATTCCTACAAAACCAGATGCTAGGGCTTACCCATTGATCTTGGGGGCCTTGGCTCCGTCAAGTGAAGGCAGTACAGAAGTGGGAGACAGGTGATCTTATTCTCCAAGGAGGGAATAGGAAGGTCCACTACAACATCAAGAGTTGCCACGAGAAGGTGGTAAAGGAGGAAACTTCGACTTTCGAGAGCTCAGAGTCTGAGTCATCCGATCACGAGACAAGTGGCACCTCCGAGGAGTCCATCTCAAAAGGAGAGGTGGAAAGAGTGGTGTTTGTTCTTTGCCTTGGTGTTGACTGGGGGGACAATCAAGGAAATAGAGCTTCAGAAGGAGAATCATCTTCAACCATGTATGAGGAAGCGGAGGATCACACTAGTCTTCGCTAACAACAAAATGAGATTCTTCTTGATGAAACTATAACAGGTACTGAAAGAGATGAATACCTAGAAATGCTTGATGGGTTCCCTAATTTGTTTGCAAATAGTTACTCACAGGTGTGCCAAGTTACCTTAGTGGAGCACAAAATTGACTTAAAGCCTCAAAGCAAGCCAGTGGTGCAACGGCTTAGACGGTTGGGAGTGGTACAAGTAGAAGTGCTCAGGAAGGAGGCAACTAACCTGCTCCAAGTTGGATTTATTTTTCCAGTTGAGAATTAAGAGTGGGTTTCTCCAATGGTGGTTACTCCCAAGAAAGGAAAGAAATGGCGTGTTTGTGTGGACATTCATCCTTTGAATGCATGCACAAAGAGGGATTATTTTCCTCTACTATTTCAGGATGAGATATTGGATCAAGTTTCAGGCCATGCAATATATTCAGTATGTGATGGGTACTCCGGATACTTCCAAATTCGGATTTGTGAGGAAGATCAAAGGAAGACTTCATTTGTTACACCATGGGGGGTGTATGCATATAGGGTGATGCCATTTGATTTAACTAATGCACCAGCAACAACTTTCCAACGTTTCATGAGCCAGGTATTTGCACCCTACTTGGGAAAGTTCATAAGAGTGTTTTTGGATGATTTTTGCATTTATTCAAGCCGTGTGGATCACTTGGAAAAGTTGAGGATTTCATTGAAAAGTATTGATGATGCAAAAGGTTGCCTTAATCCTACAAAATTCCATTTGGCTAGGAAGAAGGTGGCTTTGTTAGGACATGTTATCTCAGAGGAAGGTATAGAAATGGATCCTGAGAAGGTACAAGCAATCATGGCCCTTCCACCACCTAGTAATGTCAGAGAGATGAGGGGAATTTTGGGTAAAACAAAGTATTACCAGCGCTTTGTTGATATGTTTTCTGAAAAGATGTATCCTATAAATTTATTGACAACGAAAAATATATCTTTCCAATGGGGACTAGAGCAAGATAAGGCATTTTGTTTGCTTAAGGAATGCATGAGCCAAAGGCCAATTATGCAGCCTCCTAGGTGGGAGGATGATTTCAATGTGAATCCAAGTGTGTCAACTCATTCAGTGGGAGCTATACTACTTCAGAAGGGTGAGCAAGGATGCATGCAACCAATGTATTATGCGAGTCGGCAACTCACGGAGGCTGAGGAGAGGTACGGTGAAATGGAGAAAGAAGGTTTATCTTTGGTCTTTGCAGTGAAGAAGTTTAGGTCATACTTGCTGCCTCGCCCTTTTTTCTTCCTTACATCTCAACTTGCTTTACAATTTTTGGTTTGCAAACCCAATCCTGCTGGAAAGTTTGCTAAGTGGATTTGTGAACTTCAAGAGGTCTCTTTCACTTTTATTTACAGAAAGCCCCGCTAGAGCTTCTCTTGCAGATTTGCTTATAGGTAAGAAGGAAGAAGAAGTAACAAAGGCAAAGGAAGACTTAGGTGAAGAGTTGGAGACCCCGCCAATAGCTTTCAAGCTGCATTTTGATGGAGCTTTTAGCCCTTCTAGGAAATGTGGGTCTGGGGGGATAATTCTATTTGATCCAGAAGGAAAAGAGGTATGGACCAAGGGTAGGCAATTTCTTGAAGCAATATCAAATAATGTGGCCGAGTACAATGCATTGATCTGTGGATTAGAAGATTGCCTAAAGGAAGGAGTGAAAGAGGTAGAGGTTAAAGGGGACTCTCAGCTGGTCATTAGGCAAATGAAAGGTGTTTATAAGGCACGGAGTCCTAATCTATAAAAGAGCGATGGAGTTAAAGGAAGCATTTGAGTTTTGCAAGTTTGTGCATATTCAAAGAAAAGATAATCATCAAGTTGATGAGATGGCTACTAAAGCTATGGCTTCTTTCACTAAAGCTAGTCTTGCATTGATAGATATAGGTTGGCTAGAGCTCCAAGATGTTCAATATTACTTAGATGAAGGACATTTTCCTCATGGATTGACTCCTCAACAAAAGCAGAGGTTCACAAGGAAGGCTCGTCCTTATACAATCCTTGGGGATGTTTTATACAAGCAAGGTAAAGATAAGGTTCTTAGGAGGGTAGTGAGCTTGGAAGAATCTAAAAGGATTATGGAGCTATGTCATGAATGTTCAGGTCACTTTGCTTCAGCTAGCACTACTCGAAAGATCCTTAACACAGGGTATTATTGGCCCCAACTCAACAAAGATGTCTATGAGTGGTGCCGAAGTTGTGAGGTATGTCAAGCATATGGACGCAAGCAATTGGAGTCGAGGTCAAGGAGGAAGCGAGGCAGTCGAGGACGATGAATCGTCAACGGAGTTTAAGCAATGAGGGAGAGAGGTAGTTGGGGTTTTATTTGCAGGGAAGGGGGGGGGTTAGTGTAGTTAGATGTTTGGTTAGGGAAGGGGGGTTTGGGAGGATTGTGTGGTTAGATGTACTTAGATGTTTGGAGTAATGAGAAGAAAGAAAACTAGTTAAATTAAAGGGTGTTTAATTAAAGGGGGTTTGGATTAGTTTAGGGGGTTTTTTTAAATTAATTTGAACCCAAAAAAGGAAATACAAAAAAATTAAGGATTTTTGAAAAAATAAGAGAAGAAAAAGTAATAATGGAAAAATAATGAAGGGAATTTATAAAAAAATAAGGGAATATGAGATATAAAAATTTAGAAAAAGGAGAGCAAAGTAAATAAAGGGAAATTTCGAAAGAAAGGGAAAGATTTAAAAAATAAAAATAAATAAATTAAGCAAGATTAGAAAAAGTTTAAAAAGGAAATTAAGAAGTAATAAATTGATCAAGAAAATAAAGGGGAAAATAAGGGAAATTTTTAAAAAGGAAAATAAGGAAACTAAGGGGGGTTTGAGGGAAATAGGAAAAATAAATTAAAGAAGGGAAAAAGAGGGGGGGGGGGGTGTTGAGGGTTTAAAGGAAACCGAAAGAGAAGGTAAAAATGGATTGGATAGTACAAAAAGAAATTGGAAAAGGCTAACTTAGAAGAAATAAGTGAAGGAATGGGTGGTGGCTGGAGGGGTGGGGGGGGGAATAAGGCAAGAAACAAGGGTTTAACAAAATGAGGAAGGGGTAGGATGTGTGTGTGTGTGTGTGTGTGTGTGTGTACCCACCTTTGCCCCAATAGGGTACATCACACTAGGTGAGGCAGTAGGTCATCCACAATAATATCATTAAAGAATGTCCCAATAAAAGAATCGAGACTTTGGAACATACGACTCATCATGTAACAAATACAACTGGTGCATTGCTCAATTCAAAAGGAACTACAAATAGAGTGGCCATGTTGTTTGAAAGGCTATTTTGTGATGTCTTCTAGGGCAATTTGTATCTAATGGTATGCTGCATGGTCTTCAATAGGCTCTTTCCTTGACTTGAGTCTCTTCTTTACTTCTGATGCAATTGGTTGCATCTTTTCCACATACCTCACGTACTTGTGGGCACTATCTTCTTGACTGCCAACTTTCTTTGGTTCTGGTGTTCACTATGATGAAGCTTAGGGTAATAGACTCTCAAGCAAGCACACAACTATGCACACATGAATTTCCAAGCTAGCCTATGGCTATGTTCTAAGCAACTAGTGTGATGACCTACTATCGACCTAAAAGAGATAGAAGTGTAAATAAACCAAGCTTAAGTTGAGGAAAGGTATTGGAAGAGATGTAATCGTGGATAATTTTTTTGATTATGTCAAGTTGGAAGCCATTGTGCTTGCAAATGTCTACGAGAATGGACAAGTGAAGGAAAGCTTCGAAGATGTCCAAACAAGAATAGAGGATTGGAAGGATAAAGGTCAGGAAGACTTTGTATGAGGAGGAGAGAGGTCGGTTACTATGACAACTGATTAGGGAGATAGTGGGAAATTTGAGAAGTTTTTTCTTCCAAATGAATGTGGTAAAGAATTCTCCTAGGAAAGGAGGAGAAAGGGTGATGTGCGTGTTAAGAAAAGTGGTAGAGAGGCCGATGAGATTTTGATTAGAGTCGACAAAGGAAGAGGAGAGACTACATTTAAGGGAAATAATGTGTAGTGGATAAATGGTAAAGGGGTCATCTTCATAGAGAGTGGTCTAGAAGGGTCAAGAAACTTGGTAATGGAAGGATTATTTATGAAGAGGATGTTGTCAAAAAATCTAAAGGTATGAAGGAAGTGAGAGAGGAGATGGGAATCTTGCCAATTTTTTTACGAATTTGAATTCAAAAGAGGTAAGATAGAGGTGGCACCAGAGAGGTGAGCATGAGAAACCCATGGGTATGCCTTTAGACTGATCCAGCAATGTGGGCCAACCTATCATTGCCAACCTGAATGACACAAAAGTTGAGTAGGAAGTGGTTGCAACAACTGAGAAATGTATCAAAGCTATAAAGGGTTTTGACCTTGGTTGATTTTGTAAGGAAAAAGCAACCGTTTTTTTGGAAGAATCCTTTAAAACCTAATTTGGTAGCAAGTTTACAAAAATATGATAGGGAAGCCATAAGACTAGAGGTTCCATGGTGAGGAATGGCTTCATAACAGTTTGCAATGTCAGCAGAGTAGAGAGAGTGGATTTCTTGAGGTAGATTAATAAGGAATTGTAAGTTTGAATCTATGTCCCATAATAAATTAGTGTTTACATTGAGGAATCTTTTATAGGTAGCATGAAGTGTATCTCCATGGATGGAGATGACATTTTTAAGCTCCTTAAGTCCTGAAGAAATAAGGTCGGTGAGAGGAGAGAAGATGCAGTCTCGAGCATTAGTAAGCCAACGAAAGCTGTATTCATGTGTTTTATAAGTGCACATGAGATAAGGAAGGTTGTTGGAGTTGCAAGGAATCTTAAGGGAGTTAAGCATGTTTGAGATGGATATTAGTTATCCTAAGGCAAAGTAGTTTGGGGTACAAACTCGAGAGAGTTTATTCTGACAAGGGTGAGTTTTGGTACTAAATATTTGCAAAGGAAAATGGGAGTTTGGGATGCTTTGTCCAAGCTTGTGATAAACACATGGTTAGAAAGCCAATTTATTTCAGTTTTGTTTTCTAAAATGGATTGTTGGGTTTTAAGGTTGGGAAAATGAAAGAAGAATATTTTCCAAAAATGATGGGAAAGACTTGCTTTGTAAGTGGTGTGATCCAAATTAAGACAGAGTCAAACTTCTTGAGAGAGGAGAGAGAGTGCTTGAAGAGGATCTAACGGGGTAATGGGAATGTGATCGAGGCCAAAAAGTATGTGAGAATAGAGAAAGGGATGATGAAAGAAGTTGGGGTCCGAAGTGCAGACATGCAACTGATCATCAAAAGGTTTAGGAAAAGGTTTAAATCTCTTAAATGAATTACATTGACAAGTGGGCTAAAGGATTTAGCTCTAGGAAGGTAAGCTTTGGTTTGTAAAGTAAAGATCTAAGGGGTGGAGTATACTTCCAAGTGAAGGAGAAAGAGTCGAAAGTGTGGAGAATGTCAGAATTTGTGCTTAAGTGCAAAAGAAGTGTATCTCTGAAAAGAGATTCAGGGGGAATTTTGGTTAAAATCTTGTTTGAATAAAGAACATGAAATTAATTTGAACTTTTCTTCTTTGGAATTAAATGAAAAAGATATAACCCATTATTGAGTAATTTTGTGGAACGTACCTCGGGAACGTCAGATGGAGCGATTTGCAAAAGCCAACAAGCTGGAGACGATTAGTGCTTATCCCAATCGATGGAGTAGTGTGAGGCATCATCATTATCTCGTGTTTTTCTTTTGGGAGCAGAGGTAGCGGAAGATTCTGGTGGGGAATCTTTAACATGAGAGGCGAGAGAACGGTTGCTAAGTGGGGGAGAAGGGATAAATTTTTGGAATTTAGGGGTGTATTTTGGGGGCAGAAGTATGTCTTCTTTTGGGTGGAGGAGGGTTGAGTTTAGCAGTAGAGGAAAAGGGAAAGAATGCTAAGGGCAAGGGAGGGACCTGGGAGATTGAGAAAAGAAGAGGGGAGGGAACATGGACTTAAGTAGCGCAGAATGTGTGTGTAGAGTAGCAGCAAATCTCCACTTGTACTTCCATAAGGATAGGAATAATCTCTCTTAGGAATCCTCAACATGCATCTTCAACATGCCACCACAGTAAGAGTCAATGTGGGGACAGGGGCAATAAAACCCATTGTGCCTAGAGCGTTGGATGAAACCTCCTCAACGATGATCTCAAGCAAAGCATACCTCCTGCAACAACATGCCTTAGAAGGAGATACACAAAGCAATGTCAACAATTGAATCCAAGCAAGGGTGACCATTGACAAAAACTGTCATACACTAGATCCAATCTTCTCGCAAATTGATGCTAAGGTCATGCAAATAAAACCTCCACTCACACAAGAAGAACTAATCAATCCAGAAGTGCCATTCTTTAGGGTTAACCTTGAATGGAATGGTGAACCTGAAGAAGATATCCATGACAATAAGGACTCAGATTTTCCTTGGGAGCTTGAAATAGAGGCTGAAAATGCTCAGTTAAGACCATGTCTTTGATAATGATTTAGCCATCCTCCATGCCCTAATGGTCGTTAAACTTCCCAAAGTTGAAACTCCAAAGCTAGATAATAGCATAAGATCCCACAAAAAAACTGAAGGAGGACATCGTTGGAGGACATCCCGCAAGAAAACCGAAGGAGGACATCCGTGCAAAACCAAGGCCGACCACTTCAATGAGTTTGAACGAGTCCAAACCAAGATCGTAGAGTTGTATTTTACCAAGCCAACTCTCCCAAAATCTAAGCCACCTCATCTTGAATGGTCCCCTGATGGACTTGAAGGAGTATCCACAGCAAATGAACCATTACTTGAGAATACTTTGCCAATGGAAAAGTTACCCCATAGTTCCCAACGTAAAATGTTTCGAAATTTTAAGCCACGTGTGTAGATGAAGCTAGATAATGAGACTTTAGAAAGAAAAAGTCGACAAGATCCTCAGAAACTGGTTAACAACCCATGTCACACTAGTTCAACACCATCAGAGGCTGATCTTCGAGAAGTACAAGAGTACCTTAAGAACTACACTAGTGGTAGTGTCCGCATAGCAACGCCAAGACCAATAGGGAATCTGAAGTGTAAGAAACCGATAACATTGGAGAGACTCCAATCTATGAGGGAGTGGCCAAAACTCACACAATAAACCTCGCCCTTGAAGGGGAGGAAGCAAAATTGGTATTCATTGGGAAATAGCTCATGGGAAACAGCTCACACAAGAGAGGAAACAAAGCGAAAAGCACTCCTAATGGAATACCAAGATTGCCTAGCATGGTCATACAAGGAAATGAATGGAATTTCACCACAAGTGGCAGTACACACAGTACCTATTAGGGAAGGTGCCCACCCTAAGGTATGTAGACCTTATTGACAAATCCAAAATATGGCACCATGGTCTATGGACGAACTGGAATAACTCTTAGATGCGGGATTCATCTATGAGATAGAGCACACTAATTGGGTTTCACCCGTCATCACCGTACCTAAACACAACAAGAAGTTAAGGATATGTGTTAACTTAAAGAATGTGAATGCCACCATAATCAGGGATCACTATCCCCTACCCTTAATAGAAACAGTGATGGAAAAGGTGACTAGATCAGAGATATACGATTTCTTGGATGGCTTTAGTGGCTATAACCAAGTGCAAATTGCCCCTGTTGAGAATCAAAAACAACATTTGGTACAAAGTGGGGCATATTTGCCTATAGAGTCATGCCATTCGGCTTTTGTAATGCCCCGGCCACATTCCAGGGAGTCATGTTCACCGCTTTCAAGTCATTTCTAAATAAGTTCCTACAAGTGTTCTTGGATGATTTGTGCATCCGCTCGAATAAGAAAGACCACTTAAAATGTCTTGAAGAAGTTCTAATCAAATGCACAGAGTATGGCATCTCCCTAAATCCAACAAAATGCCAGTTCATGGTCACCCACCACGGAGTTGTTTTGCGACACATAGTTACGCAACATGGGATTGCAACTGACAGGGACAAAATCCAAATCATCATGGAATTTCCTCCTCCTACAAATGCCAAAGTGTTGGCTTTTAGAGCCATTGTTTCAAAGTCATGTAAAATATTGATTGCATGCAAATACCAAAGCACTATAAAAGATTACGAGACGTTGCAAGATTTCAAGATAGTGGAAAGACGAGTAATTGTGACACAATACTAGGACCAATATCTTCTATTATCTTAGACAAGCCTCACCCGTACTCGATTTTTTGGCACACAACTATGAAGACACAAAACTGAAAGACTCTCTAACCAACTCACTAAAAGACTCCACTAAGATCCTAATGAGCTGCTGCTCAAGACACAGATTACATCGTAGACAAGGACTCATGGACTCGAACAAAAGGAAGGAGTACATTGCATTCTCATAGATTTATAGGTATGTAGTATTGCCGCCTCAGCCACCGCCATTACTTGCTATGAGTATCTTCTAAACTGCAATGCATCGGTCCACTAATCACTACAAGGTTAGCTGCCACGTAGTCGCCCATGCAGTGGTCAAACCACCACATACCATTTACTTCATGCATGGATCAATTATATACGAACTCCCACACCATTGGACCCAATCATATGAGAGACTATTTACCCCTATGAAGATCATTTACCAACAATTCCCCTCTTGATTTGAATAGGGGTCAGAGCCAATTTGTCCGCTCATAACTATACTAAGCCAATCAACATACTCAAGGAGACAAAGCAACAGTTCACCACCCACACAAGATACGACAACAACAAAAAAGATTACCCACACAGGGTGTAATCAGTAAGATAATCTCCTATAGTAAGCTCCAAAAACCAAATCTTCAACGCAAGTATCTCCAAAAGATAGCAGCAAATGTTTTGGCAAGAACATCGATATCCTTCAGCTTCAAAGCTAAAGTGATCAGGCCAAATGTCAGATTTTACTAAGCTTTGCACATCAAAAAGAAAATCGCTGTGTCTACAGAGGCAGTCCTGCAAAAAACCAAATTCTCCATCATGTCGCAGTGAATTCCACTGGAATTTTGAAGTCCATGGAGTGCTGCAGCGCATCATGTGCATGTTGAGAGTTCACGCTCAACATCATGTGATCATATGTGGATAGCACCATCATGTGACCATATGTGCATAGCACTAACCTTATAGAGTGCTATAAAGGAAAGGATTAGATCATGTAACCCTAACCCCAAAATGGGTTTGTATATATTCTAAATTTTCAACTAAATCTAGTGTATAGTTAGTCATTTGTAGTGTACTCTCTAGCTGTGCCCTCTCTCCTCATCTCCACTCTTCTCCTCTCCCCTCTTCATATTTGATCATGGTATTAGAGCTCCTTTGCCTTCCACTGAGGCATTGCCATCTGTATGAGAGAGTGTGATTGATTGAGGGATCGAGAGATTGAGTCTTCTGTTTCATTGAGAGAACTTCTTCTTTGAGAGAAAATTCCGTCCACTGGATGAAGATTTCCATTCATCTCCTTCGAGAGTTCTTTGAGCGATTATGTGTGAGAGAGAGAGTTTATGAGGGATTGAAGTCTTCATTGAGAGAGAGAGAACTTAAATCTCTTCCTGTGGGATTCTTGTAAGAGAGAAAGGTTGTATGAAAGCGAGATAGCAGGAGATTCTTGTGAGAGAGAAAGGTTGTATGAAAGCGAGATAGGTCTTATTTCCTTCAAGAGGTACTGCATATTCTGAGAGAGAGATGGTCTTGAGAGAGAGAGACAGCAAACTTCTACGAACGTCCATGCACGCTCCCTGACTCATAGCTATCAAAGGCGGACTCTACAGCAAGCAAAAAACAGAGGCGACCATAGCAAGCTCCCTCAGGAGCTTCAGCCTCCTTCACGGGCCATCAACCATGCACGGGCACCTTACCTCGGCAGTCAGCCCTCGACTTGACGACCCAACGGACTATCTCAAGGCTCTATGCCTTCTTGAGATCGCGGACAGCTGCAAGGACCCAGCAACGACCTGCATGACGTAAGTCCGGCTCACAGCACAGCTTGGATCTCCTGAGCCAGTTGCGACGACCCTCCTCCTGCAACAACGCCAACAATCTCCTAAGCCTCTGCACAACGATTCTACTCCAACCACTGCCATCTCTAAGCTCCTACACGTTTTCGGTGATCCAACTATCTGCAGCGACTACGCTACTCTGCCCGCTACGTCTAGCAGAGCTCCTACGCTCCAGCAACTAGTCACGGGCAACGCTCCGCCATCCGAACTCTAGCGCACACAGAGCCTTAGCCCACAACGGCCGTGCACATAGCCTTAGCGACAAAGCAGGCAACCAGCCTCGCACGTCCAAATAGCCGTGCTAGCCCAAGCTCCTTCACTACAGCTTCTCCAACGCTGTGCCATCAACAACCTAAGCTCCTACCCGCGCGCTCCTCTGCCGCTCCAAGCCTCTAAGGCTCACAGCCATCGACGGACCTCCAAGCACCTCCATTACGTCGCCATCAGCTTCAAAGCACACACACAGTGCTAGCTCTCCAATAACCGCGCTCCAGCTTCCACGGGCGTCCAACGCTGCAAGCCACCATTCGCAACCTCTTCAAATGAGCCCGCAGCCTCCAACGAACCAGCAAACTCCGCATCAACGATCTCTGGTGAGCTGCTCTTCCATGCCCTGTTCTACGACGCTCGGCTCTCTAAGCAAACAACTGAGCAGCGGTTTCCGCGACGATGGCCAAGACACGAAAGGTCACGGTTTCTCACTGACAGAATCTTTTTAGATTTCGACAAAATCTAGAAGATTCCGTCTCTGCTTCTCCAAGCAACATGTAGCAGATAGCCACTCGACACGTGGCACTTTCTCAAGCTCTTATCCTCCACGTGGCATCTTATCTTGCCATGTCAGCAACCATTGACCATGGTTAGGTGTATTTGACCTACAGTCAACCAAAGGATAGGGTTGGTCAAGTTAACCCTTGGTTGGGTCACCACAGCAAGGTTTGGTTAAAATTTTGACATGTGGCACCTCTGACACCTCATCAGTCAACAGTTGACCATATAGTTGACTAGTCAAAGCTAAGTCATCACTGCCACCTCATCTGCCAAGTGGCACACTGACCCTCTACAGGCACACACTGTGCTCACAATCACTGCATGTGACCACTCCTGCCACCTCAGCATAGAGCTTCACAGGAGGCATAGTGCCACATCATCGCTGCATGTGACCCACAGTGACACATCATCATTGAGCACATTTGCACTCCTTTTGCCCCTCCACCTAGTTCAAGTCGTATCTCTTGATCCAGGAAGAATTTGAGGGTGCTTCAAAAAGGAAAGTTGCTCGATTTTTTCTGCTCTATGCGCTCGTCACATCACACACACATTTCGTCACAAGTATCACTCACTTTTGAGCTTCACTGTGACAAAACCACTTCCTACATGCACATCAACCTCTACATCGATGCATTTGACCCAACACTTAAAAAGAACAAAAGAAAAGAAATTATTTGATGTTCTTCCATCGATCGATGGTTGGTATAGATCTAGACGAGAGTGGACTAGATCGCCATAGAGGGGACGCTTTGAATCTCTCCAAGTTGCCAATCTAAGCCATGCTCGAAATTCCCAACTAGTACCTACTCAGAGTCAGTCCATACACTCACATATGGGTTGTCATGCTAGGACAGCTCAATACCGTCAAGACATCGAAAGAAGCATGGGATATGTTCGCAGCTCTCTACTACGAGTCCAAGAACACATCCAGGATTCGTGAACTACTTGCTTAATCGGCTTCCGATCGAACCAATATAGGGTATGACTCCTTATGAAGCATTCACTGGACATAAGCCACACATTGGGCATCTCCGCATATTTGGTTGCATAGCATATGCCCACATACATGATGATCATCACAGGAAATTGGATGCGAAGTCATGCAAATACATCATGGTTGGCTACAGTGAAGAAAGCAAAGCATACAAGTTGTATGATCCCATCAACCGCAAGATCATTATCTCCAGCGATGTAATCTTTGATGAGGAATCAAAATGGAAAACTTCAAATACATAGGAGATGGAAGCATCGACTTCACAGTCATCTACAGAAAAGGTTGATATAGAAGAGCAAGAATTTCCGCAACACCCCAAGTAGAGCCACAGTAGCTCAGATGGTCTACTAGGGAAAGTAGACACTTTCCAAGTAGCATGTGTCAACCATTTGTTCGGACAGAGATACGTGGCATGCTTCTAAGAAGATGACTCTTTGATAGAGTCGTCTTGTAATCTGAGCATCGATCCGTTCATTGGGATTGAAACTGAGTGGAGGCAAATGGTGATCGAGGTGACATGGGACCTCCAGAATGTATTCCAATGTTTTGTAGAAGATAGCACTTAGGCGAAGGAAGCAATCAATATTGCTGCACATTATTTGCTCATGTTGCTGAAGTGCTCAGATCATTGTGCCTTGGATATTCCATTCTACACCAGAGTATGGTTCGATCATTGGTCAATTAATGGTGCGATCTTCACCCAAAGTGTTTATGTTGGCTTCCCATTACACATCTTCTGAAAATCTAGTGCCCATCTTGTACAGTTGTCCTCTACAATGAGTTGATAGGGTGCAACTTTTAAAATTAGTTTTCTGCCATCCACTAATTTCATTTCAAGGGGTGGTTGTCCTACCATTAAGTACCAAATGATATCCCCACACCAATCTGGAATAGCATCTATCTGAAATAGTGTTGCATCTGGCAAGTCATCTTCTACTATAGTGGCTTCTTCTCTCGACTTGTTGACTCGAGACGTGTGATCGACAATGTAGTGTTGGGCACCTTTGCAGACCACTATTTTGAAGTTGAATTCTTGAAGCAAGAGGAGCCATCTAGTTATTCTTCCTATTGTACACGGACGGTTCACAAGATAAAGCAATGCTTGATAGTCGGTGTAGAAGACAAAATCATTTGCTAGTAGGTAGTGTCGAAATTCCTTAACACTATACACCATTGCTAGGGCTTCTCTTTCTGTGGTGGTATAGTTGATCTCTACATCATTGAGTTGTCGTCTGGCGAAGTAGAATGGGTAGTCTTTCTTATGTTCACCAGATTGACAAAGCACACTCCCAATTGCATACTTTGATCCATCAATATGAACACGAAAATCAATATCCCAATCGGAAGATATAAGGATGGGTGTTGTGATTAGGCGCCACTACATGTCCTTTTCTCTAGCTGCTGCTCCCAGGCCAGCGGGTCTATAACCTAAAAAAGCACTCTTCCAGAAACCATGGATTACACTCACAGCAGGGCATCGACCATCAGTATTCTGTAGAAGGAGGTTTTCGTCAATTAAATTCTCTGCATGATTTTTATCTTTGAGTTCTTAACTTCCTTTGTCCACAGTGTAGGCTTGTATGACAAATCCAACATATAGAATAATTTGAAGACACAAACGAGTTTTGTTGGTGCAAGATGAATGTAGATTGTTAATGATAGCCTTTTCTCAATTTCATGTGAACAAACATGAAATTGCTCAAGAAGTCCTTCTCTGGCTTCCATGACCTCAGTGATGTGCTTGCCAATTGCATCCATGTGAGCCTGTTGTGAGAGAAACAATAGTGTCATGACTATCTCAACACTTCAAAATTTACCCATAAAAGGGAGTATGCTGCACATTCCAAAAGGACATGTTGCTCATCTTCACCATGACCTAATTAGAGCCATTCCTCCACATGTTGGCTAATTCAAGATTTCATCATATTCACGGTGAATTGACTGGCACTCTCGTCTAGTATCCAAAGCGACAAGAGGGTACATGATATGCATGAGCTTGAGGAGGATAACCAGTACATATTTCAATGCCGCGCCTACTATGTGATCCTGTTGTGAGAGAAAAAATAGTGTCATGACTATCTCAACACTTCAAAATTTACCCATAAAAGGGAGTATGCTGCACATTCCATAAGGACATGTTGCTCATCTTCACCACGACCTAATTGGAGCCATTCCTCCACATGTTGGCTAATTCAATGTTTCATCATATTCACGGTGAATTGAGTGGCATTCTCGTCTAGTATCCAAAGCGGCAAGAGGGTACATGATATGCATGAGCTTGAGGAGGATGACCAATACACCTTTCAATGCCGTGCCTACTACGATATCGTCAGGAGGTTCCATTGTGTTACATCCATAACAAGACTACCAAGGGCCTAGGCTTAACCAAAGCCAAGGCCAAACTAACCTAGGATCTTGGTTAGGATCTAAGGTTAGAGCATGGTCTAACCCGAGGTTAGGAATAACCTAGGCTTGTGACCAGACCTAGTCTGGAAGGTTTAGATCCCATAGATTGAGCTAGCTTGCTTAGGGCTTGGCTAGATAAAGCTAGCCTATGAATGCATGGCTAATCTTGGCATGGCTTAGGTAAACATAGCAAAGCGTGGTCCCAAGTAAAGTAAAGCTATTTTGGGAATGCATGGTAAAGTTAAGGCTCACTGCTTAGGATAGCCAGGGCCTGCTGGCCTATACATTGGCCCACGCTATATGTGTAGGCTAGGGGCTCAATTTCAGGGGACCATAGGGTGCAAATGAAAAAATTCCACTAGAAGGCATGTGTTAGAAATAGTCTGGCCATTTATGATAACATCAACAACAGGTATATCATCTCCCACATCTATGTCTACCTTTTGTGCCATAGGTGTCCCATTATCCTTTTTCTTCTTTTTCTTAGACTCCCTAGTGCTGGCCAATTTACTCCATTCCTTCCTAAGTTTTGGAGAGAGTGCCAAAAGCTGCCCAAATGTGATTTGTGCAGTCTTCTCTCTAAGGTTTGTCAATAGATCATAACTAAGAGTTCCTTGTCCAAGAGGAAAATCATATTGTCCAATCTTTCTTCGGGATGACTTTTTCTTCTTATGTTTCCATTCTTTCTCTTCCTCCTCTTCCTCATCACTCCTAGTTTTACGACTTCTTGTCATCAATGGCATCAAAGTTTCTTCCTCATTTTCCTCCTTTGAACATGTTCTTTCTAAGAGTACTACACTCTTGTCTTCTTTTTTCTTCAATTTTGGACATTCGGAACGATAGTGTCCCTTCTCTTGACATTCATAACAGGTAACATTGCTTTTATCCCTAGGCTTATCCTCAATTCGTGGAGCCCTAGGTGGCTTGGCATTCACTAAGTGCAACTTCAAATCAGCAAATTCTGCCATCAATTGTGCAATATTATGATCCAGTGAGGGAGCAGATACCTGGGATGTTGAGGCTACCTCTACCCGATGTGCCAGAGTCATGACACTTGTAGATGGCTGAAATGCGGACTCAATTTGATGGGCCGCCTCCTTCTTCAAAGCAATGCGAAGAGCCTCTTTGAAATTACTGGGATTTTTGCTTAGAACCTTTCCACGCAAGGTAGAATCCAAACCATAAACAAATTTGCTCATCTTGAGATGTTCCATTAGAATCTCCCATAGAAGATGAAGAAGACTCAACCACATGCAAAGCATCTTGTTGGTACTTGATGAATAAATCCTCATACCTCAGCAAAGGTCAAAACTGACGCTCCTTCCTTTTGGGAAATCTTCCCCAGCTGCAATAACAAGGAATTTGGTGACTCCAATGTCCCAAATCTCTCCTTCATTGCCTCGACCAAGCTTTCCCAATCATCCTTGGTATCTTTTGGCAAGGCCTCGTTAAGGCCACACGCTCCAAGAAATCTGGAAGTATCTCAGTACGTTCCCCCAGCCAAGCGGCATGCTTGATTGAATTCCCGAAGGTAACTCCTCGAGTCTTCTCCTTATGATCCATGAGCACTGGAATGTTTTACATCTTGCACAAAAAATGAGCACAAAGAAGAAAGTCTTTGCTTGTAAACAAGCTGAGATTGTGAGGTTATGATAGGAAAATCCTAGGCAAAACCTACCCGGCGTCTCCACCAAAAGATGTGACACAAAATTTAGGGGCTTAATTCTAGTCACTTCTTAGAGTCAAAAGAACAAGAGGGAAAGGAAAATAGATGAATCAAAGCAAGATAAAGATATAAACATCAAAGGTGAGATCATAGTTCAACATGGGAAAGAGGAAAGGTTGAGGGGAAGAATTAATTTCAGCCAAGCGTTTGGCACCGAATGTAAGAGCAAGCCTCTGTTGGAAAAAAATTTTCATACTAAGAACTACTGTTAAATTATACGGTGCAGCACAACAGAAACTGAACAAAGAATAGAGAGTACACAGTAAACTAGAGAGGAACAAACTTTTCCTTCAATACTGATGTAGTACAGATGATGGCTCTGTCCACCCGTGCACTCCCACAGTGGAGCTTAGATGGCGATTTAAACAGATACTAGGTGAAGAGCTACTAGCTAGAAGATCTGATCTGATCTGAACTGATCTGATATAATGGACTGGGGAGGTCGCCTCTTTATAGCTATGAGGGCGGTAGTCGGATCAACGTAGTCGGTGGAGTCGACTAGTCGACCTAGTCGGTGGAGCCGACTAGTCAACCTAGTCGGTGGAACCGACTAGTTGTCCATGGAATATTCCCTATACCATTGCATCGGGGGCTCCCGCCCCCGAACCCCCACCAGGGGGCTAGCTGGCCCCCAAGCCCTAGCAAGAATAAGGGGCTCCCACACAATCACCTTTCTACCATCAATAGTCTCATTGATAGACCTCATCTGACATGCAAGTCAAGATCCATCCAGTGTCCCAGGCTCACACATGGCTTCTCCTCATATTGGGGCCTTACAACCTGAGCACCTTGGACCACTGGTGGTTACCAGGAGGGTGGGGCATTGAGCATATCTAACAGCCCCCCTCCATGACCGAACTACCTTCTTGGCCCAATGCCGAGTCTCTGAAGATGGAAGTGAAGGGACTGAATTGATAGGGCTCACTTTGACGTATGGGGTTATTGGGTCGCATCATTTTGATAAAGCTCAACACAAGAGAACCCACAATTATTGGAAATAAAAATACAGCTATGATAGCATGGGAATAGCTCTTCCTTTGACCCTCAAAACCCAAAACAAAGAGCACATGCTTCTAGGGTTTGAGAAGACAAGAATGTTTACATATAGTTCACGAAAAATGGAACAAGAGATGAGAAGTTAGGACCATTTTAGTAACAGACTCCAAAACTATCCCAAATCCAAGTCTACCCTTTTCTGCACGCTGTAACATTTTCTCAGTAAATCAGAACATGGATCTAAAGACATAAATGGATAGAGCTCAAAGAGATAAAGATTTTATTATAGGTTTTGACCAATACGGAGTAGGGAGCAAAAAGTTATGGCCGTTTTACGACAGGGTACCAAAACAATCCAGGAGCGACTTGAGCAATAGGAAAAAGCAATGATTGCTCTTTTGAAGGGGTTGCTTCAACAGTACATATTGGACTGAGGTCGCCCTAAAGGGTAGAGAATCCCCTCAGAACAGATCCCAAAACAAGCCATACATGAGCACCAACGGAGCTCCCGAGCGAAGAGGAAAAAAATATGAGAAAATGGGAAAAGAAGGGAAGACTTTAGTTATGGAAGCTAGGAAAGCTTCCCAATGGGAGAGCTCTACAAAGAAGAGAGGGGCTAAGGCTCAAGGGAAAGGACAGGCATAGAAGGAGATAGATACAAGGCAATGGCAAGGCTACAAGGAGAAAATGAGATGCTTGAGAGAGAGGGGAGGGGCTTCTTTTATAGTGCAATTCTCACCTTCCTTCACCCTGTTACATTTGCTAGTAGTAGATTCTTTCACCTCTTCGTGACATAAGGGCATGGGTCACCATCAATTGTCCTTTTAGGAGGATTTTGACAAGTGTCCCATCACAAGATGCTTCTTTATCCTTTTGAGTAGAAAAATCACTAGTCCTCCCACATGGAGCCCAAGAGGACCCTCCTCTTTTCCACATGTCAACGTCCTCCACATTCCACATAAGAATTCTAGAAGGATTCCTTTTGACTCCACACTCCTCCACACTTTTCCACATGCCCTCCACATGCTCTCCATGTGCACTCCCTATTATTTTAGTACATTATTGAGTCCGTGTAGGCTTTTGGCCCACTCTAAATATATGACTCATTTCTATTTCCCAATTACAAAGCAAATAATATATCTCCCAAACCATTCTATCCCTATACCAAGGTATTTATAATTCATACCCGTGATATTTACAATGATGCACTCCACTCATAATCACATTTGCAATCATTTTCACTAATTATTCTAATTAGTATCAAACCCACATTAATGATTACATGAAATAAAGTAGTCGACATCAAAAGATTATCAAGCCGCAATGAGAGTAGCTGCAAAGAGCTGTCTCTCGCCACCAAATTCTCCATCACGCTTCTTGGTTCTTTGTTTCCGTGGCTAGCTTTTGTCACCTTGAGGGCCCCACAAATCCTCCCACAGGTTTCAAAACAAAATATCATTTTTTGTTGTCATAATGCCATGATCCACCAATGAATTGCAAGGTCCATTAGCATTCTGTTATAGCCAAGAAGGTAGCTACATTATTATAAAGGGATTGTATGTTTAGGACTATTCAAGAACTAGGAAAATCTCAAAAATTCCAAGGGAGCATATAAATATCATACAAGTGAAGAGATGTATATACAAAATTGATCTTTGTGTTGTGTCCATCTGCACCAAGTATTCTTTATAAGAACAAAATGAAGGAGAGAGCAATGATGGAATAGACGAGACTCTTAAAAGAAGGGGTAAAGGCACCATTGCTCATGAATCTAAATTTGTTGAAAACCGAATCAATGAGCACTAATTAAGGACCATAAAGTCCAAAGGATGAGTTTTGGTTTTGAGGAAGTAAAGATATACTTAAATACTATTGGAAAGGTGACAACTCTTTAATTAGCTCAGGATCTCTTATACACTTTGTTTTTAATGTATAGTTTAAAAATAGATAAAACACTTGAATATGGCATATGAAGGATAACCAAGCAACAACAACTAGATCCAAAATGAGGCAAAATACATTTTACAAAAATCTAGCCCAGATTATTGGATATAAGAACAAGCATTCCAGGTTACACAATGAAACCAATTGATTCTGGGCTTCTAGGCTACTTTGTAGATTAAAGGGAAGCTAGTCCTACAAAGGTTGAACTAGAGAATTCAATACAAAGATGAATGAACCCAAAAGTAGATTCTAAGAATAGGGCTTAGTTTTTGAATACTAGCTAGAATAAATTTAAGTTAAAAGGCCACAAATTTTAGATGCCAAGAGTGATGATGCCAGATCACGGACAATATGGTCATAACATTTATTACACTTTATTCTATGTTACTCAATTTGCAATAGTTCTCATCTCGTGCGTGTGTGTGTGTGTGTGTGTGTGTGTATGTGTGTATAGCAAGTAGGAAGAGGGTGTGTTGGCTTTGGATTTGTATGGTTGGATTCAATGGGAAGATTCATTTGTGTATTGAAGGCTTGCAATAGCCATGCTGCACTCAAAGAGGGGGAGAGAGTTGATACAAAGTTTGAAAAGTTTAGATGTCTGCTGGTGAAAGTTAGAACCCTTAACTCCAAAGTTTTTAAGATTGGCTTTGAGTTTGATTTATTTGTGGGAACCACTTTGGTGGACATGTATGTGAATTGTGGGAGCTTTGAGTCTCCATAATGTCATCATAATGTGGTTACATGGAGTACAATGATCTTGGTGTATGTAGAACAAGAAGAAAATTAGGAAGCTTTTAGCCTTTATATGCCAATGCATGAGCAACGTCTATTGTCAAGTAGCTTTACCTTTGTTGCCATACAAAATGTGGGGGCATGGAAGATGCACGAAGCATTTTTGACCAATTTCCCTATCTTAATGTGTCTTCCTAGTCTAGCATGGTCATGGGTTGTAACAAGCAGGAAGAGGATGTGTTGGCTTTGGATTTGTATGCTTGGATGTAGTGGGAGGCATCCAACTGAATGCCTAAACATTCAATTGTGCATTGAACACTTGCAATAGCCTTGCACTAATGGAAGAGGGGAAGCGAGTTGAAAAAAAGTTTAGATAATAACTAAAGTTTTAAAGATTGGATTTGAGATCAATTTATCTCTAGGAACCACTTTGGTGGACATGTACAAGAAATGTGGGAGCATTGAGTTGTTTTAATGAATTGCATCATCGTAATGTGCTTACTTGGAGTACAATGATATTGGGTATGTCAAACAGAAAAGCGAGGAAGCTTTTGACTTTTATGTGCAAATGCAGGAGCAAGACCTCTTACCAATATGCTTTACCTTTCTTGCCATCTTGAAAGCATGTTGCACAACTTTGGATATCGAAAAGGAGGTCCATTCTAAAATTAGCAAGGATGCTTTTGAGTCCCATGTTGAGACCCAATGGAGCGGGTCTCTAACCCATCGTAGAGGGGTGTTGTCTCTGTGCCAACATGGACTTAGGTAGAACATGATGTGTGTGTAGAGTAGTGGCAAAGCTCCGCTTGTACTTGCATATTAAGGTTAGAAATAATCCCTCTTAGAAATCCAACTTGCATGTTCTACATGCAAGTTCTACATATGATTCCTACATGCAGCTTCTACATGATGCAACTCCTACATGCGAGTTCTACATGCAACTCCTACATGCCACTCCTACATGCAAGTTCTACATGCGAGTTCTACATGCGAGTTCTGCCTACGAGTTCTACATGTGAGTTCTACATGCAACTCCTACATGCGAGTTCTACATGCGAGTTCTACATGCAACTCCTACATGCGAGTTCTACATGCAACTTCTATATGCAAGTTCTACATGTAGAGAGAAAATGTCTTACAATTCCTACATGTAGAGAGAGAGAAGCTCTCCAACTTGTATAAATACCCCATAATGGAATGAAGCCCACACTCTTTGGGGCATTGTGTTGAGTTCTACTTTGATATTCCAAGCAATTGTCTCAAGTGTCCATGCTTGCTTGCACTCCACGTCCAAAAGCATGTCCTAACCTTGCAACTCCTCCTCCCCTCTCCTCCAACCTTGCAACCCATCCTCTCCCTCTTCTCCTCCCTCCTCCTCCTCCCTTCTCCTCCTCCCTCTTCCTCCTCCTCCTCCCTCCTCCTCCTCCTCCCTCTTCCTCCTCCTCCCTCCTCCTCCTCCTCCTCTCTCCTCCTCCCTTCTCCTGTTCCCTCCTCCTCCTCCTCCTCCCTCCTCTCTCTTCTTTCCCCCATGCTCTTACACCTTCTTCCTCTCCCACTCCTATGCTCCCTCTAAACCCTTAGTTCCTCAACCCTTAATCTCCATGATCTACAAGGGAGACGAGTTCTCCACCATGTACTCTACTCTAAACCTTGGAACCTCTTCTAAACTTTGGAACCTCCTTCTAAACCTTGGAACTCCTTCTACCCTTGGAACCTCTCCTAAACCCTGGAACCTCTTTCTAAACCTTGGAACCTCCTTCTAAACCCTGAACCTCGCTCTAAACCTTGAACTCCTCCTAAACCCTGCAACCCCCAATGAAGACAAAAGCCTTCATTACCTCAACCATGATGATACACGTTCCTTTTACACATGCATGCACTATGTTTGATTACCATACTTAAGCCTACGTCTCTCACTGGAACACGACTCGAGGTCCTAAGCTACACGTATACAACAAACGACGACGCCGATATATTTATAGGTGACAAAAAGCCTCGGAACCCTGCATACTGAGAATACCTTGCTCTTCCCGTGGAAGCCGTGGGAAAGAACCAACATTTGGCGCAGCTATTGGGGAGACTAGCGTCTCAAGTAATGAGTAAACATACACAGGTATGTGTAAAAAATAAACTACTTCGAACTTTCATAAACATATCACTCAATAATTTCCTAGCTGAAACTCTTCATTATCAGTTTAGGAAAATGCATGTTTTTTGAAAAAATAGCACCTTAAGGAAAAAATCAGACCAGGTGATGGTTGTCAGAGTGTAGAGCTTAAAATTCTGAACATTTCACCTTTTTATGGAAGCACATTCTAACACAACCACTAAAAGTTATGGGCAATCAATGATTAAAGATGCCATAACCTAAAAGAAAAATTAAAATCACCTCCCTAGTCAAACTTGGACAAATTTAAAGATGCACATGTGTTTGACTAAATCCACAGCTCCCTCTCCTTCCCTATAAAAGAGCACCCATCCCTCTCATACTTTTTCTTTCACATCTTGCCTCCATCCTCTTCCCCACTCCGAGCCCTACGCAAGACACTCCTCCCTCTCCATCAACCACCACCCTACTCCCATCCTCACATAGTAAGTTACTTCGAGCCCATCTCACATCGATAACCTAGCCATCCACCCACCATCCATTGGTCCTCAACAATCCCGTTAAATTGAGAAAGACTTGGAGAGCGTTCAGGTGACCATCTCTTCCTCCCTTTGGATTTCCGTCAAAGTTTTTCATTTTTCATCAAAGCTTTTCATCCATCAAGTTTTTTCTCTCCCTCCTCCATCTCCCCCTCCACCCTCCACCCCTTCCATCTCCTCCACCCCCACTCCACCCTCCACCCCCCCTTCCATTTCCACCACCCCCCTTCCATCTCCACCCCCACCCTTTCATTTCCCCCACCCCCCCTCCCTCTCCACCACCCCCTCCACCACTACCCTTCCCCCCCCCCCTCCTCCATTTCCACCACTCCCCCCTCCCATCTCCACCCCCACCCTTTTCCCCCCCTCCCTCTTTACCACCCCCTTCACCACTCCCCCACCCCCTTCCATCTCCACCACCCCCCTTCCCTTCCCCCCTACCATCTCCACCCCCACACCCCCCCATCTCCACCCTCTCTCTGTCTCTCTCTGTCTCTCTCTGTCTCTCTCTCTCTCTCTCTCTCTCTCTCTCTTTTCCCCCTCTCTCTGTCTCTTTCCCTCCCCCTCCCTCTTCTCTCTCTCTCTCTCTCTCTCTCTCTCTCTCTCTATCTCTCTTTTCCTGCCTCTCTCTCTTTCCCTCCCCCTCCTTCTTCTCTCTCTCTCTCTCTCTCTCTCTCTCTTTCCCCCCTCTCTCTCTCTCTTTCCCTCCCCCTCCCTCTTCTCTCTCTCTATCTCTCTTTTCCCCCCCTCTCTCTCTTTCCCTCTCCCTCCCTCTTCTCTCTCTCTCTCTCTCTCTCTCTCTCTCTCTCTCTTTTCCCCCCCCCCTCTCTCTCTCTCTCTCTCTTTCCCCCCCTCTCTCTCCCTCTCTCTCTTTCCCTCCCCCTCCCTCTTCTCTCTCTCTCTCTCTCTCTCTTCCCCTCCCCCTCTCTCTCCTCTCTCTCTCTCTCTCTCTACCCCCCTCGCCAACCGCTAATCCCCTAACCTACCTAATCCTAGAACTAAAGCAAGGGCCTAAGCCCTTGTTGTTGCTGCAAGGGGTAGCAGCGCCAGCCCAAGGTGGCACAGCGCCCGCCCTGCCAACGGCGATGCCCGCCCACCCCTCCACCCCCTTCCCCCCTCGCTCGTCCCGTGCCCTCAGGCCCCTCCCCGCCCCACGGCCTCAGACCCTTGCCTCCATGCCCTTCCCCCCCCACCCGCTCGCCCCGTGCCCTTGGCCCCCTCCCCTCCCCACACTCCCTCCCCTCCCCACACTCCCTCCCCACCTCCCCTTGACCCTCCCCTCCACCCGCCCCTCACCCGCCCCTCCACCCTCCCCTCCCCTCCACCCTCCACCTCCCTCACCTCCCCTCTGTTCGGCCCCCCCCGCCGCTACTCGACAACCCCCCCGACTGCTGCAACATGAAAAATAAATAAATAAATTAATTAATCTGAAATAAAAAAACCCTAACCTAATCCTCATTCTATCCTAGGTTAGTTTAACCTAGGTTAGGTTAGTCTAACTTAGTTAGGTTTAACCTAGGTTAGTTTAACTAACCTTCAGTTAGTAACTAGCTATAGTTAGTTAAACTAGTTAGGTTAACCTCCCAGTTACAATAACTGGAAGAATATAAGCTAGTTAATCTAACTAGAATTAACTTGGTTCAAACCCCTCAGTTGGACTTAAAGTCCATTCACACCACCCTTAAGACCCCCCCCAAAATCCAAATTTACCCCTACTTTAACCCTCGTAACTCATCCGTTTGGGACCCAAACTAGACCCCATTTGAACCAAGATTTCACACACGAAAACACCACACTATGGGGTATTTTTCTAGCCCATTTCACACCATTTCGGCATCCCTAGCACTTGCTCATTTGCGCCCCTGTGTGGGCCTCGTTTCGCACAAATTCGCTCGTATCTTCACGCCATGACCTCTGATTAACGATTCGTCTGCACCGGCACAGTTCCCTACACATGTAGGACAATCTTAGGCACATTATTAACACGACGGTCCCTACACAAACTAATCCCACGCTAACCCTCCCAACAAAACTACATCAACACCCGCACTTGCGACAGAGACGCCCTTTGCAAATCTCGCCCAATCTGCATGCAGCTACATTTCGACCAATGCCTCTGACTCCAACACTCGCCAAATTTGCATACAACTCCGCTGCAACCACCACCCCTGACAATCCTCTACCCCGAATCCCCCCTTGAGATTCAATCACTCCCTTTAACTCCTCCACGCCACAACATGGCTGGACACCGTCGCGACAATGATGGGGATATCGACCTCGATGCAGAGGCCTCGATGCAGAGGCTGACAATTTCTTTAATCAAAGAAATAATAACACTCAAGGCAGGCGCCCGTTGGAAAAACTAGAACTTCCCAAATATAATGGTAGGGGAGATCCAGCCTGATTCCTCCCCATCATTTTGATGCCGCATGCCAAGCAGGTGGAGATCAATCCCATGAAACCAAGGTGGCTTGGTTTCCCATAGCCTTAACTGATGAAGCGTCTGAATGGTACCTCAACCTTCTAGTAGAAGAGCGCGCCACAGATCAACTATACCACCACAAAAAGAGAAGTCCTAGCAATGGTGTATAGTGTAAAGAAATTTCGGCACTATCTATTGGCAAATGATTTTGTCTTCTACACCGACCATCAAGCATTGCTTTATCTTGTGAACCGTCCGTGTACAACAGGAAGAATAACCAGATGGCTCCTCTTGCTTCAAGAATTCAACTTCAAAATAGTGGTCTGCAAAGGTGCCCAACACTACATTGCAAAGGTGCCCAACACTACATTGCCGATCACATGTCTTGTGTCAAGTCAGGAGAAGAAGCCACTGGAGTAGAAGGCGACTTACCAGATGCCACACTATTTCAAATAGATGATGTTCTAGAGTGGTGTGGAGATATCATTAGGCACTTAATGGCAGGAAGACCACCCCCTAAAATGAAAGCAGTAGATGCCAAAAAATTGATTCTAAAGGCTGCACCCTATCAACTCATTGCAGGACAACTGTACAAGATAAGCAAGGACCAGATATTAAGAAGATGTGTAATGCCTCATGAGATCATGCCAATCCTGAGTGAAGTCCATGAAGGCATTGCAGGAGGGCACTTCCAAGGGGAAGCCACAACAAGAAAAGTTATCCTAGCAGGCTATTGGTGGTCAACATTGTGGGTAGATGCCTATGAATATGTAAAAGGCTGTGATGTATGCCAACGGACTACTAAACCACAACACAAAGACTTCAATCCCCTAACCACAGTTGTTGCACAAAAAACATTTGAAAAATGGGGGATTGACTATGTGGGTCCCATCCATCCAGCAGCAAAAGGAACACAGGCACGCTACATCATTGTGGCCACTGATTACTTTAACAAATGGACTGAAGCTAAAGCAGTCAGAAAGGTAGATGCTAGAAGCACAACAAGATTCCTATACAAAAATGTGATTACCCAATTCGGATGCCCCATTGAAATCGTGTCGGATAGAGGCACACATTTTGTCAATGAGGTAATACAAGAACTCTTGTCTAGCTTTACGGTAATCCATAGAAAAAGCACACCCTACTACCCCCAAGGGAATGGATAGGCCGAATCCACCAACAAAATAATATGCATTATCCTCACCAAGGTAGTAGAACCACAACGTTTTGATTGGGTAGACAAACTGAATGCAGCCTTATGGGCATACAGAACCACACTCAAGGTCAGTACAAGGAACACACCTTTTCAATTGGTGTACGGCCTTGAAGCTATGGTCCCACTAGAATTTTTAATACCAAGCCTATGCATAGTAGTACAGGAACGCATATGGGAGACCATGAATCCTTGAAAGAAAGGCTCTATCAATTGGAGAAGCATACAGAGACAAGACTAGTCGCCTACCATGCCATGACAATAGAAAAACGCAGAAGAAAGGCATGGTTTGATGGAAATCTTAAAGCTAAAGACATCAACGAAAGCGACATAGTCCTGTTATACAATGCCAAAGTACACAAGGGGAAACTAAAGTATCTAAGTCAAGGACCATACCGGGTACGAAAGATGAATCCCATCGGACTTGTGCTGCTAGAAAACGTAGATTTGGGAAACCAAGTCTTCCTTAGTTAGGATTAGATTGTATCACGAGCACTCACTTGCATATGTACGTCTTTGCACATATAGGTAGCATCAATCGATTTTAACCTAGGGCTCAGAAGTGATGCCTGAGTTCTAGCTGCCCTATGAAAATCCCAGCAACAAAATAACATATAGTTAGTCCCTACCTAGATACTAGGTCACGTGCACTCACACGCTTTCGCTTAGACACATAGATGATTGCATGGATAATTGTACCACACACTTTCATTCCATACTCTCAAAGCATGTATAAAAATAAGATCTCCCACAAACACAAAGAAAGATCATACCTGCATGCCAACCAATCTAATGATGAATGATACTCCACATGCACATGGATGCAGTTTCAGACAACATGCTGCCACTAAAAAGGATGCGCAGAAAGAGCCCACTGCCTCAACCACGAGACCCCTCCAAAGTTCGCAACCATCTACATCCTCTTAGCCACGACGACCATAGGCATTTGTGGTCCAGAGCGATAGCTCCGAAGAGGATTCAGTGCATGACCAAGAAGAACAAATGCCACCCCAGTCACCACCGGCCTACACAACCATTGACGAGGCCCAGTCACTGGAACTTGTTTGGCTACCCACGTCGACTTATGCTCTTTCCCAAGAAGCAACATCTTACTTAGAGCAAAGGGGTCTAGGTAGTTTGCATGAGAGCCTGAAAACCTTGGAGGACAATCCTACAATGACCACATACATTAGGGACTTTCTCCATTCTTATCACTCCAGCAATGCAAAGGTTGGCAAGTATGGTACAATCACTATACATCAGAGCCCACTAAACATTATCCTCGATAGTACAATCATTCAAAGGGCTTTCTCACTGCCAACACACGGGGCTAAATACCCTACACGGCCTATCGATGCAAATTTTCTCGAAGTACAATCTCTCCTCACCAAGGGCACACTGTTCCATAGGGACGGCATATTGCTTCGCACAATCCTTAACCATCACCTCAAGGAAGCAGCACAATTCCTATCCACAATCCTTGGGGTTAAGTGCGGCAAGAATCGATCCCTTCCACTCCGCACATTTGTTTTGCTGAGTAGGAAGCTAAAACAAGACTGGGTCCAGCACTTAGTCATCTTCTTTACAAAGAAACTAGATGGTTCATCAGGCCAAAAATGTAAAATTCCACACTTATTGGCTATAATCATAAAAAAAGAGCTATAAGAAAGAGAAATGACTCTCCCCCAGTCACCAAAACCAATTGAGGAGTTGGACATACCCTTCTCACCAGTATGCGAGCCGTCACCAACTTCTCCTATTATCACATTGATAAGTGCAGATGCCTTAGAAGAAATATATGTTCTGGAGGTTGGGATTGAGGAATTGCCCCACGAGATGCTGCAGCTCCGGTGCCTAACTACAACCAACATATCTCCAACAACAACAGCAATAACCAGAGCTCGAGGCAAGATCGGCACCAGAACTTAAGGAAAGATTGACACCAGAGTCTGAGGCTACAGAACCGCCCATCGATGCCATGCCAGTCGATGAGCCACAAGGGGAGCTAATGCCAGATCAACAGTATGACTATTGTATACAAGGGACTGAAATTCCATTGGAACAGCCTCCCCCAAGTACTACAGAATCATCATGATGGCTACATGGGCACCACTTGTATCAGCAGTATCTCCAGACCTCATCACCGTCTGTCATTCTCCAACATCAAGCTAGCCAAATGATCCAAATGTCACAACTATTCACTAGCTTGGCCAAGGAAGAATATGCAAGAGAATTAGATAAACAAATTGCAACAGAAATCGAAGACCAATTCCAGGAAATCACCATAGAGGTCAAGGCACTTCGGGCGCAGATAGATGAGAAGGAGGTAGAAGAAGTGCGCATGAACCAAGCTCTCCAAGCTCAAGAGAAGGTAGTGAGGGATGTGACCTCCAACCTCCACCAAAGTCAAACACAGCTGACAGCAGTAGTACAAGCAACAACAATCCTACAGACCTACTATAACTCCTTGACATCCACACATGCTCAATAGACGGAGTAGTGGCACAAGCTCAACTCTAATTCACAAAGAAGAAGAGCTCCAGGATTGCAAAGACAAGCTTGAAGACATGAAACAATCTTTGGCAGTACGTGCCTTCAGCATTGACGAGCTTACAAGGGAATGCAAAATCTTAAAGGACCAACTTGCTACCGCCGCTCAAGAGGCCAGCACTTCACAAGCACAAGTCTTGGACCAATGGTCCAATACCACTGAAGACATTCCTCAATAGGCAAAGGTCACCTTGCAAATGAGAAAGCTTAAGGAGGCATATACAACCATCTACCAGTAATACAAAGAAAAAATGAATGAGATGCACTCCCAAAAGATAATCATCTCCAAGCTTAAACTCCAATTGCTAATGCACAACAATGAGGCATTGGAAGATAACACCAATGAAGCCCCACTACAATGCACAACGGTGGTATACCAAGAGCTTGTGGCTGCTCTACAAGTGGAAGATCATCTCAACACACACGTGCTTATCCAATGGAAGCACCTCCAAATCAAGACATATCTGCTCATCCAACAATCAAATGGGAACGTTTCATAGAAACCAAAACCCTGCGCATAATTTGCCAAGACTTGTCTGAAGATGAGAAAAATATCTTCTGCCTGTCTACACATGTCGGGTTTATAGCACTCAGGACGGATACTTTCATTGCATATGTATGCCTCATGGGTAGTCCTCCCCTCAGGGTTATTGCAGGTTTGTTGCCATTGCTACAAAGGCCATTACTATTATTTGCAAGGCACGACATAACCGACATCCCACCCATGCAGCTGATGATCCCATCGCACTAGCAAAAAGAAGTGTCGAAAGATGACAAGGCTTATCTCACATCCAACTTCCCATATCTAACCACTCTTTCTACCAACCTCATAACCTCACTTACCCTTGCTGCTATTGCTGTTACCACCCTCTTAACCTTCTCCGAGCTCCATCCTAACATCTATTCCCTCCACTGTCTCTTTGGTCATGCCTCTCACCATTTTCAACTAACCCAACAGTCACAAACTTACGAGCCCCTCACACCTAGCTTCTTCCCCTCCCTTGCTAATCCTACCCTTGAGGATTACCAAGCTACTCAAACCATTTGCCCAGTTCTTCCTCCCCTCCCCTCTGCTCCCCCTTCCGCAACTAACACTCTTCCATATTTCTCCCCCATGTCCCCATATTCTCTCCCTGCCCCGTCATCACCTCCGACACTACTTGTGCTTCCATCAGCAGAAAATGACACAGTATTTGATTTTGAATATTAGGATCTGGATAATCCAATTCGTATTCCCATGCCAAGTTCCAATGATGGGTATGATTTTGATGAGATACCACTTTCTAGTAACCCCATCAAGGAATTTGGGAGCAAATATCCTGATATGAATACTCGAGGTGGATGGACCCTAGACAAGTTTCCTACCAACCTTCGTCAGCGTCAAATTAGTGAAGGTTGGATTAGCAAGTTGGATCCACAACCTGATTGGCACTGCCCCAAGCTCTTTGATATAATCTTCTTGAAGGAGTACCTACGTGCACCTCCATGTCTCAGAACCCATCCCAAGTTCTATGCAGTTCCACAGCGTAAAAAAAGAAAAGCCAACATACATACTTTGGATGAAGATCGGACCATTAATTGGCCAATGATCGAACCATACTCTGGTGTAGAATGGAATATCCAAGAACTAAATGTGTGTGTAGAGTAGCGGCAAAGCTCCGCTTGTACTTGCATAAGGCTAGAAATAATCCCTCTTAGAAATCCAACTTGCATGTTCTACATGCAAGTTCTACATACGACTTTTACATGCAACTCCTACATGCAAGTTGCACATGCGAGTTTTACATGTGAGCTGTATATGTAAGTTCTACATATACGACTTCTACATGCAATTCCTACATGTGACTTGTACATGCGAGTTGTACATGCAAGTTCTACATATGACTTCTACATGCAACTCCTACATGCGACTTGTACATGCGAGTTGTACATGCAAGTTCTACATATAACTTCTACATGCAACTCCTACATGCGACTTGTATATGCAAGTTCTACATACGACTTGTACATGCGAGCTCTACATTAAGTTCTACATGTAGAGAGAGGATATGTTACACTTCCTATATGCAGAGAGAGAAGCTCTTCAACTTGTATAAATACCCCATAATGGAATGAAGCCCACACTCTTTGGGGCATTGTGTTGAGTTCTACTTTGGTATTCCAAGCAATTGTCTCAAGTGTCCATGCTTCCTTGCACTCCACATCCAAAAGCATGTCCTAACCTTGCAACTCCTCCTCCCCTCTCCTCCAACCTTGCAACCCATCCTCTCCCTCTCCTCCTCCCTCCTCCTTCTCCTCCTCCCTGCTCCTCCTCCTCCTCCTCCTCCTCCCTCTTCCTCCTCCTCCTCCCTCCTCCTCCTCCTCCTCCTCCCTCCTCTCTCTTCTTTCCCCCATGCTCTTACACCTTCTTCCTCTCCCACTCCTATGCTCCCCCTAAACCCTTTGTTCCACAACCCTTAAACTCCATGATCTACGAGGGAGACGAGTTCTCTACCA